>NC_133170.1:70563409-70866439 GCF_040802235.1 Manis javanica | reverse complement strand
TCAGGCACGGTTAAGAAGCATGCTCTCCACTTACAGATTCCATCCAGAGGACAGGTATTCAACGGGGCCCAGGCCAGCAACCTTCAGGAACAGCTCCACCCCATAGACTGTGGATGGCAGGACGCAGTCAGCAGCAGCCTGTCCCATAGCCTCTCCCATGCCTGTCCCAGCACTGTTCCTCATTCAGACTCTCCCGAGATCTCCAACCTCCCTCACAGGCTGTGCACCCTCCAGGCCATATCACACCCATGCCCCCCATGACAGTGTGGGTTTGGGGAGGAGCCAGGCCCACATGCTGGGACCTGGGGCCACCTGCTTAAAAGTGAAGCACCACCCCCACTTTGAGAATGGCCCAGACATCTGTCTGTCCATCCAACAGGTATGTCCTGGGCACCTCTTCTGTGCCAGACATTGTGCTGGGTGCTGGGTGCGCAACAAACAGTAAGCAACACAGTGTGGTGCCCGCTTGCATGGAACTTAGTGTCTAGATGGGAGGAAAGAGTATGGATGGGTAAATGATGATGCAGTGCGCTCAGGGATGCTCAGACACAGAAGGAGGAGGAGGAGGACTGTCAGGCAGAGCAGTATGGCAAGAGGCCCAGCATGCCAGGTAGAGCAAATAGCCTGTGCAAAGTCCCTGGGGTAAGACAGGGCACTGGAGAGTGGGATGATGGTCAGGAGGGCTGCAGAGTGGAGTGAGGGCAGCTATACTGGCAAGAGAGGAGGGCGAAGAGGAAGGTAAAGGGGCCCCATTTGGTCAGGTGGTATGAGTTACACACAAGATGGGGAGGCCAGTGGAGAACCACAAAAGAGTTTAAACAGGGTGGGATGGAATTAGACTCAACTTCTGCTCCATTCTCGCTAAGCTTCCCTGTTTTAGAGAAGAGCCATGAAACCCTAAACTAAATGAAAGTGCTCCTTGCCGTTTAGGACGAGCAGTTCAGCAAAGCTATGTCAGAAACTTACTAGTCAGAAAGACGAGGTAACTCCAGGGCACATGCTTGGAGAAGAAGTTCCCATCTGTAAGAAACAGAGGCAACAGCTCAAAGAGGAGGGCCAGGTTTGCCCCCAGGACATGCCAGTTCCCTCGCCAGGGCTCACCTTGCAGCATGAAGGTCTCCACGAGGATCCAGACCCCATTGACCGCCACCACCAAGTCTACAATAGACAAGCCCATAAAAGACAGAGAAAACACAGACAGGTGCAGAAATCTACAGGTTGTGGCTACAGCCCTTGGTTAATTTTGAGCAGCTCCCTGAGAGTGCGGCTGCTCCACACACCCATATGGCAGGTGATGTCTTTCTGCTTAGTGCTTGTAGCTTACAAGCTAAATCAACCAGTGGTTTCACTTAGAAAACAGTTATGGGTTTCTAAAACACCCTCTATGCCACCGTAGGGATATTGGTTATGATGTTTCAGTAAGACCTATAGATTATTCCAAGCTGGTATAAGTGATAGACAATATATAAATGGTTTGAGTATTAAAACATTTTATTTTCCTTAGAGATGTCTGATTTTAAAATGACTGCATGAACTAGTCAGCAAAACTGCATATGCATTTGGCCTTTCACTTCTAGGGACCCATCCCAGGAGATATTAGCAAAAACACAAAACCACATATACTGAAAGCTGTTTACTGAAGAACTATTTGTGATAGCAGAAAACCACAAACAACATATATGGTCAACTGGGAACTGGCTGAATAAACTTAACATGTTCATGAAATGGTGTACTATCAACTATAAGAGAAATGAAGAACAAGAACACCTCTATATATGGAGTAGCCTACAGAATATATTGTTCACTGAAAAATGCAAGGTAGGAAAGAATACATAAAGTATGCTATTGTTATTTAAAACAAGGAGATATGCATATATATGCACCTACCTATATATTTTTTTTAAATGGAAGGATAAACAATAAATGTTACCCACTAGGGGAGGTGACAGGGTGTAAATGAGACATCCTTGAATGTATTTGATTTTGTAGATCTGACATAGAACTATACATATGTATTTTACATCATTTTAAAACAAAATTAAATGTAAAAAGCAATCCCTAAAAGTCAAAAGTAAAATGAAGTAAAGAAACCTAAATGTATATCCCATTGATGAAATACCTACAAGGAGGGGAACTATTCCAAGTGACCTTAAAACACAATAATTTGAGTAGTATTTTAAGTAACTGTTTTGGGGTTGTGCTGGTATTGTTTTTCAGAGTCTATTAGGTGTGTACTGTTGGATAAAGCAAGGGAATAATTACATTAGTGTTGCTGGGAACCAGGACTTTTAAGACTGCAGGAATCTAGATACAACAAAATGACGAAGTTAGGTAAAAACCCTTTAGTCCGGAATTTGAATTAGAAATACCAGGATAAACTCACAATATAGTTGATCTTTAAAAACCCAAATCTAACCTCCATCCATGGAAAGGCCTAGAAACAGTAACCAACCCAAAGCAATGAGTACATCTAGCAACCCAGATTGTGGTCTCTAAATATCATTTCCCACTAAATGGAACCATAGCTCCTCACAAAGACCAAACCCAATCAAGCCTCTAGATGAGTATTGTCCAAGAACTTCCTGTGGCAATGGAAATGTCTCACATGTGCCATCCAATTGGTAGTCATTAGCCATATGTGGTTACTGAGTGCTTGAAGTGTGCTATTACTACTGCATAACTCAATTCTTAATTTTAGTTAGCTTCCACATGTGGCTAGAGGCTACCACACTGAACGATACAGCTCTAGATAACTTCTGAATTACAGGAAATCAGCAAGAGAGGAACATGAGAAACCAAGACCGGAAGAGAAACAATATTGTTTCTTCAACTAAATATCCCAAGAGTCAGAAGAGGGATGGAGGAGGAAGCTACAGATTAAAACAGACTTAAGTGATGTCTCAGCCAATCACACTCTGTGCTTCTGGAATTTGCTTCCAAACACTCTACATCCTGAGAAGAGGTGATGAGCTGGGGCGAGGATATAAATGGACAAGGAAGACTGGCCATGGGATGATAACTGTAGAAGCTGGGTGATGAGTACATGGATGCTCATTATAATACCCCCACTTTTACACATGCTTAGAATTTTTTGCAATAAAAAGTCAACAAAGCCACAGGACTAATGCCTTGTTCCCTCTATCCCTGGAACACTAGAAGACTCAGGAGGAGAAAAGGGGCCTAGAGCTATATTTCATACTTACACATGAAATACTGGAAGGCCTTGGACTTCACAAGGATATTAATTCCTATTTGAAGAGAAGAAATGTTAACATGGAAATTTTCGTATACACGTGCTCCTATCACACTTCACACATGTTGAGTGACCTGGGCATTTGTGCCCAGGGGTGAAAATAGAAAGGTCTGTTCTAACAGTGACACCCACATTTGTGCTAAGTAAGACTGCTTTGAATACAGCTGCTCTGTGGAGAGCTGGGCAACCCAGAGCCAGGATAGAGCAGAACAAAGCTTTGCTGACCACTACAGAAACTGAAAGGCCGCTGGCCTAGACCCGGGACTATTTATTCATCTACTTTTCAACTATCATCCAGTGGAATAAAAAACCCTCAGAAGAATATGGAGTGACAGCTGTGCCTAAAGCCCAAGCTGTGGGAGAAATCACAAAATAGAATATACCATCTTTATGCTTGTTCATAATGACTCAGATCCAGGCTGCGGGCTTCTTGCACAAGAAAATCCCTGTGAACTAACAATACTCCCATGTGAAACTTTAAAACTGGCGTCAAATTAAGGGGTAGCTATTAGATAAATAATATGGGCACTCCAATTTTTAAATTTTGAGTTTTTCACTATGCAAGCATAATAGAAGGGACTGCATACACCGCTACACATACTGCCACAGAAGGGTGGTCAAAATATATTAGATAAAAAGGCAGGTTTAGAACAGAATATATCAAGTAATTTCACTACTTTTTTAAAATGCACAGAATAACCCACGATGGAAAGAAACACAAGAAAATTAACAGTTGGCTATCTCTACATGGGAAATTTTAATTTTCTTCTAAATATCTGACTTTGTAAATTTTCTCCAATGAATAAACATCCCACAAATGTCTTTTGGTTTGGTTTTTAAGTTACTGATTTCCATCCTAGTCCAACACTTATTCCTCTGCTGTGGCAATCACACTCCATCTCTTTTACACACACAGACATTCAGACACACACACACACGCATCCTCTGAGCATGCTCTCCAAATGCCCATCTGTGGTCTCTAGAAATCTCCATTTGTCCCCAGCACCAAGACACCGCATTCAGGTCGCCCTTACCTTTGAAGATGAGGAACGCTGTCCGGGGAAGCTCGTCAAACCAGTGCTCTCTGTTTTTCTTTGCCTGGCCAGGAAACAGGGCCATGGGACAGAAGATATCAAGACCACTGACCAGACTAGCCCTTCCTTGCTCCCCGCACTAACTTGAAAACACTCAGGGATCTAAATGACAATAAAGACGCCCAATATTTACTGAGCATTTAAATGGGCCAGGCACATGCATTATTTTTATGTGATCTTTGAAATAACTGTAGGTAGGGACTCTTGTTACCCCATTTCCCAGGTGGGACAAGCCTTGGGAAGGTTCCATAACTTGCCTGATGCCACACAGTGACTAATGGGGTCTAACAGAGGCTGGGTGTTCTTAACCAGATGTAACAGCAGATGCAGGGCCTCTCAGCCTCACCGCCACCCCATGAAGCTGTCTGCCCACCTCCTCTCTGGTCTCACAAGAGCACTCACCTTCCACTTCAAGGCAGCAACTTCATAGATATCATAGAAGTCCTTCAGGCTGCCATAAGCAACATGAAAAGGCAAAAAGATCAGAACACATTCACATTGAGCTTCAGTTCTTACTCACTACCTGTGGTCACCCTTAAGCGGTAGGGGGGTGGGGGCACCTGGGAGTCCCGCACATCAGGACCCTCATCTGCAGGCATTTGATGTCCTTCCCCCAGGTGCTATGAATACTTAATCCATTTAGTCTGCTCTAACTACTGACAACGTGGATCCTCCCAGATTAGTGTATTTCCTAGATGGACAGGGACTGAGCCTCCTTTAGCAGAGGACTTAATACACCTGTCTCTGCCTCTTTTTAAATCAAAAAGAAGGGTTTTGGTCATGAGCAGTCCTACCTAGACTGACCCTGGATATCTCAAGGCCAATTCTCTGAGGGGGGGGTGTGGTGTGGTGTGGTGTGGTGTGGTGTGGTGTGGTGTGGTGTGGTGTGGTGTGTGTGTGTGTGTGTGTGTGTGTGTGTGCGTGTGTGCGCGCGTGCACACATGCCCACATGTGCTCCCCCTGATGTGGATCTGCTCACAGTGAACTGCCCCACTGCCCCACCTCCCTCAGGGCTCAAGGGTGAGCAGCAGGCCAATCCATTTCAAGAGTGAATGTGTTCCTTTTTGTCAAGATAGCCAGCCTGAATTTATGTTGGACTCTTGTCACTTGCAAGTAGAATCCTGATGAATGGTCTACATGTGTAAGAATCTCTGTGAAGAAAACTAAAGGCTCTAACAAGTCTCTTTGCCCATCCACCACCTAGGGCCTTCCTATGCCCCAGCTCCCTCTCATGAATGCCCTGTCGGGCCAGCTGCTCTGCCTGGCATCTGTTCTTACCTAAGCAGAGATGCGTTGCTCTGATTCAGGGCCTTGAAAGTAAGATAGCGCTCCCCAGCACTCATCCGGGGCTTGTAGAAGCGCATCAGGCCTTCGAACTGCCTGTAGGAGATGCCGGCAGGCCTCTGAGTGATGATGGAAGATGGCAATGTGGGATATAGGAAAACACACAGAGCCCAATGCCCTTCTCTTGCGGGCAGCCATGCCAATGCCCCACACAACACAGGATCCTGGGCACCCCACTCCTTCTTGGTATTCCAAGGGCAGGACTCCTGGTTTCTAAAGCTGCTGGTCCCGCTATGCTTAGGGGCTGTTCAGGGAGAGGGAGGGGGAGTGGGGACTAACCCAACCTCCCTGACCAGCCCCCACTCCTCCCTACCCGCTGGCTGATGAGCAGGCAGTAGGCATGCTGGATGGCGGTTCGCTTATGCAGCAGCAAAGACTTGAACTTGTGTTTCTCAATGTCATTGAAGGTGTCGAAAACCACGGCCAGAAGCTGTGAGGCAAGAGCAGAGACTTGGCTCCCCTGCATGGTGGGGCCTCAGGGAGTCAGGGAGTTTGTTCTTTGCCTCCAGAGGGCGCTTTTCCAGTCACCCCAGAAAGGGGTTTGAGAAGACCCTCCTGCCTGCCCCTCAGTGGCACAGGAAGTTTGTCTCCAAGTCTTGCAGAAAAGGGTCATTCACTGCCTCTCATAAATTTTCTCTCTTCAGATACATGAAGACACTGTTATCATTTTCCCCAGCTTTCTTCTCCACTTACAGCTTGCCCTTGGCTGGGCAGTTTTTTAAGGGAGAAGAAAGCTGTTGAGAAAAACAGCTGGGTTCAACTCCCAGTTCAGCTCAGTACATGGCCAGTGGCTTGGGAGGCGACTGTGTGTCCATCCTGTGCTCTCTCACCACCCTCAGTGCAGGAAGAAACATCATTGCACCAGATGCTCCCTCCCCCATCCCCTTTTCCCCTCTCCCGGTGGGTCATGGCTTCAGGCATGGCCCCCCGCAGTCAGGGTAATGAGGAGGCCTGCACTGAGAGCACAGCCTTGCATAGCTGCCTAATGCCACAGTTAGCAGATTAACAACACAGGGTTCGTTATCAAAGCGCAGTGGGGGAGTCAGGGGCAAGAGCTGATTTGAAGGAAGCCTTTTTGGAAACACTTATCTTCCAAAAATATTTTGAGGGAAATCTTTGTCCTTACCATCCCTTCAAATTTTTCCCCATTTTTCCCCTTTAGACCAAGGGTGGGTCAGCAAACTTTCTATTTAGAGGGCCAGATAGCAAACATTTTAGGTTCTGAAAGCCTCTGTTGAAACTGCTCAGCTCTGAGGTTATGAGATCAGCCATAGGCAAGGCATAAACAAATGGACATGGCTGGGTGCCCATAAAACTTTATTTACAAAACAGGCAGTGGGCTGGCTTTGGCCAGCAGGCTGTAGTTTGCTGACCCACGCCCTAGATTTTTACAGCTCTAGACAGATTACAAATTAAGGCACATCAGTTACACTACATTTTATGATTCTAAACTAACCACTGCATTTAAGAACTATAATGTGTATGAAGAGATATCCAACATACTTCCTTCTGGTTCTGATGAATGTAAAAGAAAATATTTTCCTTTCTGAGACTTCAAATTTTTAGGAGATTCCCAAGTCTACCCCAGAGAAAGGATTTTTCCATTTCTGCACTGGGCCTGACTGCAGTGACTGGTGTGAGAATGATCTTCAAAAGCATAAATTTAAATGCAAGACCTGATAAAAGCCTCTCCCTGATTAACTGTGGCATTGACGTACAGTCTTGGCACTGGCCTAATGGCCTAGTGTCAGCGGCGATCTGCTGATGGCAGAGCATTTCTGGTGGCCAGCTGAGCCTCCACAACACCTCCAAAGTTCCAGTGTGTCCAGGCACTTTCCATTCTCCTTAATGGAATGTGTTCTGTATTGAGTCTTAATGGCTTGTGATAGAAGGGGTGGAAAGACACCAGACATTCCTGGCACCTCGGTGCAGGAGGACGAAGTGATTGAGAGCAGGTGCTCTGGATCAGACCAGCTCCCCAGCCCCATGAACTGTGCAGCTGCAGGCAAGTCATGGTCACTCACCAGGTTCATGATGAAGTACAGCTCGATGGAGAGGTACACAATGAAGAAGACACAGGACCAGGGGTTCCGGGAGTAGGAGGGCATCATCACATCTGGGAAACTGGATTTTTCAGAGTATCACCCACAGGGCCCTGTGTTGGCCTGTCTCTGCTTCTCAAAGGCCATCTCCCTTTTCTGCCTTCCCAGCCCCACCTCTCTTCCCCTACTCTTGATCCATGGGCTTCAAGCCTATCAGGCCACTGCCACCCCTCAGTGAGCCCAAGGACCTGCCGAGCTGATGTGTAGTGCTCTTGGGAAGACCCAGGGCCACTGACAGAGGGCGGAAGCCAAAAGCAGAACACCGACTTACTTGGCTGTGGTGAGAAGGACAAACAGACTGACGATGCTGTCCTCCAGGGTTCTGAAGTACTGTGTGGGGAACAAGGGGAGAACACACTGGCCCAGTCCGAGCATGCACACCGGCCAGGAACAGTTGCAGGGTCCACCTGGAGGGCCCTGCCCTTCTGCTCCCCACCCCACTGACTCTGCCTCCTTCTGAGGAATCCCCAAGGGGTGTCAGAGGATGAGGAAAGTGGAGTCAAGGCCTCTGCCTTCCTGAACTCCATGCTTCTTGCAGAAGCAGATAACTAACTTTGGGATTTATCTCCTGGAGAATCATGTCCTCCCCCAAAATGCTCCGATGTTCCAAATCGGATGCTAGAAACACGCCTTCAGGGGCAGGAAAGGGGAGTCCCTCAGTGCTTAAGGAAGGAAACGGCTCATGTCTGGGTGATGGGAATGTACAGGTGCGAATGGCTATGAGGAGAGGCCAGACAGGGATCCCTTCCTATAGTGGTGGGATCAGTCCAGCCACCTCGTCTGAGGGGAAAGGCCTCACATAAAGGAAGAAACAGACAAACATGGCGATTACTTACGGGGTCTGAAGGATTAGGGGAGAATAAGTAGAAACCTAGAAGGTGATGGAAAACAGGTAGAACAAAAGGGTTAGAACAGAGGACCAAACCAGATGTCAAAAAGATTGGACAAATAAATGCTGGAAATCTGTCTTTTCATGTAAAAAATCTTGTTTTAGAATGTTGGCCTTATCTAAAGAGGCAAGGCCTCCTCAGGGTTAGAAAGTCTTGCTTTGATCTCTAGTACAGCTGAAGTGTGCAGACCTGAATGTGCTAAGCATACACCAGAGACAAACTCCCATGCATACACACCAGGAAATGCACGAAAGTTTGCACTGCAGTGTGTTCTGTAATAGTGAAAAATGCCCACCAAAGGAAGAACAGATAAATCTGGGTATGCTCACATCCACTGAAAACAAACAAACTAATCTACATCTATCAATATGGATAAACTTCAGAAGAGCAACTTGCATAAGTAGACACACATATTAAGTAACCATCCATGTAAAATTTTTCAATATGCAAAGCAGTATCATTTATTATTACTGAAGAAAACATAAATAAAAGTAAAACTATAAAGACACACATGCCAAGGATGAGTTTAGGACAGGGGTACCTCTGTTGGAAAAGGAAATTGAGTTCATGGCAGGATGCAAAGGTGGCTTCTGTTTTATTTCCAATACTTCACTTGCTAAAGTGGAAGCCATGAGTGTTATTCATACAATTAGTAAAACCTTTCCGAGTTCAGGAAACGGTCAAAGCAAGGTTTTCTTCAATTGTATATTTGCTAGAGACTATCTGGCTCCTGGGGCACAGGGAACTCACCAAGGATGGCGAAAATGATCATGAAGAAGAGCAACAGCAGGAGGATGTCCATGAAGGGCGGCAGAGACTGGAAGATCTGCCGCAGGTTGCTGGGGAGAAAGGCAAGGCCAGGTGATGAGGGGCTTCCTGGGGCAGGTGGGCCCAGAGAAGTGCAGCTGGGACTCCACAGTGGGGCATGCTCCTGTTGCAATGGGGGCCAGATGCTCCTGACCACGGAACACCAAATCCCACTGCGCCCTGGCCTGTGACATCACGCTTAGTGCTTCTCTAGAAGACTTGCACTCAGAAGGTGAGGTGACAAGGAGGAGTGGGGGCAGGTGTGGCACGCACAGCCATCTCCTCCTGCTTACAGAGCACAGGAAGCAAGTGCCCTGCAGGAGACAGAGGGAGCAGCAGAAGGCCAAGTGCATGGCCTTAGGTACAAAGGGCAGCTTCCACCAGCAGATGTGGGATGCCTGAAGATATGCCAGGGCCACCTGGTCCTAGGACACTTGTTCCCAGATTTAAGAAAGGGCACAAAGAATGAGTTGCTAGCGTACTCTCATCAACACTACCCCAGCCACAGGCTTTTCCAGATGGACTCTCTGAAGCTAAGCTGAACCCTAGGATTGTGGCCTGGTTTGAGTTCTGGGCCCCAGGCTCTGTGGAGGGGTCAGGATAGCCTGCTGAGTCACATGGGCTTTGCCGTGCTGCCTGCTTTAGGCTGTTGCCTGCTGATGTGTTTGGGCAGATAACGTGCTCAGAGAAAGGAGCCAGCCCCAGAAGGCTGCAGGTATATGGGAATGAGCCTTGGCCCCGGAGTCAGGAAACCTAACGTTCAGAAGGTATACCACTTCCTTTGGGCAGGCCGAATAGCTCGGGAAGTGAGTGTGATCACAACCTACAATGTGCAGGATTCATCTTACGCCTGCTTGATTCACTGGGTCCTGCTCCACTGGCTCAGAGGTCCAGGGCAGGCCATGATAGTGACTGTCTAAGCAGCTCCTCCCCACAGGCCTTACCGCCGGACGCCACCGCAGTACCGACAGTCCACTAGGAAAATGCAGCGCAACGCCCGGGTCACCCGCACGTGGGATGTCTGCCGTACCAACACCACAATGGCCTCGATGAACTGCACCACCAGCACAGAGGTCTGGGGGTAGACAGGGACAGAGTATGTTAGCTCCACCAACCCAGCCCCTTCCTGCATCCTGTGAACCGAGGGCTAGCAAGATACTGCTCACTATGGCCCCAGCTCTCTCTCAGCAAGCAGCCCCTGGAGAAGAGCCCTTCAGTGGCTGGTGCAGATGTGTGGTCCCAGGAGAATGAACCCAAGCAAGCAGAATGCTCCAGCAGCTGTCAGGTGGCATTTCACTGCGTAAAACCACCACTCTGCCCGGCCACATCTACCCCCTCTGCTTCCAGCTCTCCCCATTCACATCATGAAGGACCCCGAGGTCTGCCACGTATCTCAATCGCCGATTCCTTGGGCACATTCTTCCAGAAAAGTGTGTGTGGTTTTCACACTGTAGAGCACCATAGGAGGCATTCCCAGTTATACCTCCTCCCCTCTGCACAGAGAGGAGCACAATACTGTGTACCGATCAGTGTTGGCTCAGAGGCTAGACAGACCGGGGTTTGAATCCCATCTCTCTGGGATTTAGATCCCATTCTCTTCTGGCTGGCTGGATGTAAATGAATGGAGGGACATCTCCTGCAAAGGTTATTGTGCCATGCTTGGCATGCACTAAATACTGAATCCCACTAGCTACTGTTAGCATCACCATGACATCACAGCAAGGCTCTGCAAAGCTGAAAGCCTGGCAAGGACAGAGACCCATGGTTACACTTCCGAATGCACTAGACTTGGGATTGAACTAAAGATACAAGCTTGGAGGTGGTATGGGAGAAAATACAGTGAAGAGATGGGTCCATCACCTTGACCATGGTCCGTTTGTGCCGGATGAAGATATGGAGGCCCAGCCACCGCAGCTTCATGCAGAGTTCAAACACAACCACCATCAGGGCGAACAGCTCCAAGGTTGCATGGACCTGCAACCCAAGGGTATGGAGGAGATGCGGCATCACCAGCCCCTGCTCATCGCCTTCTCCTCTGAGAATGGAGATACTGGGTGGGATTGCTAATCAGGTATGCTGCCCACTGGAGCCGAGGGAGGGCCACTGACTCTGAGCAGAGGGCACCCCTCCCTGGACTTTACCAGTGGGCAGAATCACAGAGAGCCTGGGGGAGATGCTTTTACTCTAGCAGGGACCCAGTAAAGACTTGGGAGCCACTGCTGCTCCCGGTGCCTCCACAACCTCCCAAGGCCTCCCTTTTAAATCTGTACATAGTCTCTGCCCTTCTCTGCCCTTCTAGAATGTTTCCTCTCAGGCTTGAGTTAGCCTGAGAGACACTTTCTGCAGCTTGCCCCAGAGGTCTGTGACTCCCTCCGTCTGGACACTCACATAAATGCCGAGCCGGAGCGCGGGGACAGCAGGGGCCTCGCACAGGGACAGGAGCAGCAGGAGCAGGGCCGTGGATAGCTCCATCAGGTAGAAGAAGTGGTTGTGCGCGAAGAGGTAGGCCGCCAGCGCTTTGGCATTCTTGGGGTGGGTGAAGAACTTGTCATTATTTTCGCCTTCCTGAGAAAACAAGAGCAATGTGGGCAAACGAGCCTCAGGTGATCAGCCCCGAAGAGATGCCAAGGGTAGGGAAGAAAAGGAAGGCCACGGGCAGATGGGGGGAGATTTAAGCCAGAGGCAGAAGACCACAGAAATCAAAAGTGTTATCTTCCTGAAACTGCACCCCAGCCAAGCCTCACCACCCCCACCTGCTGATGGGGCTCAAAAGGCTTCTCCCTAAAAAACATTTGGAGGAACTAAAGAAGAAAAGTCCCAGGAGAATGATAAGCAGCATATCTGACCCCAGAGCAGTCAGATTCCCTCTCTCAGATATGCCCCTGGAAGGTAAAGAGCTGGGAGCCTGGCGTAAACTCTCCCAGTCCTCCCAGGGAGCACCGAGAAAGCTCCTTCACTGCCAACGAGCTAACACTGGTGCCTACTCCTCACAGGGCTCCAGGAAGACACCTAGGACATTGCCTGGCACACAGGAAGCTCCCTGCAGAATACTTGTTATTACTATAAATCATAGTAACATCGAGAGAAAAAAAGCCTGAGGCTAATTTTACTATACTCTTGCTTAACTCAGATTTCTCCAAAGCCCACTTCTTAATTTACTCTGCTATTTCTGCCTAATCTCCTAACCCTGGCCTTGCCCTTGACTCCTTCATCCCAGTGGTAAAGAGACAGCAGCCAACCTGGCGGAGTGCTCACCAGACCAGGCACCGTGCCCAGCCCCCTACCCGTGCCCTCAATGTTCCTTTGCTCCTGCCAGCTTCCCTTCCAGGCAGGGACTCTCATGATCCCACTCGACAGCGGTGAGAAAGTCGAGGTGCAGGGAGCCTCAGTAGCCCCTGAGCTCAGAGCCAGCACCTTTGCTCTGCAACGGCTCCTGCCAATGATGTAGAAAATAAATGACAGAGCCCTGGGAATGCTCTCCTTGGGAATATACGGAGATGACACCCTAAGGCCATTGCTGACCCTCCTTGTTCTTCTGGGGAAGGGGCAGTGGGCACAGTGGTAAGTAAGGGATGCCCCCACCGCGTCAGCTTTATCTCATCGGCAGTCATCCGGCAGCCAAAACACACAGTACTTGCTGGGCTAAGGCTCTGCACACACCAGCTTGCTTCAGCACTTCTAAGCTGGGGGGCAATGCTGCTCCACTGATGCACCCACCCCAACCTGGAGACACGTGGGGCTGTCACATCTGGAGGCACTGGGGAACATCCTGCAATGCACAGGACAGCCCCCGACAACGGCCCTCGTGCCAACAGTGCTGCACCCACAGGGCCTGCCTCACTCACTCCCAGCACCAGCTCTCAGGATGAACACTCTTCCCATTGGCTCCATGTCCTGGAGGAGGAGAGCAGCAGAGCCAGGTCCCCTCACCCAGGGCCCTTCTGAAAGCACTCCAGCTATCTTGGACCACGTCAGACCTTCAACTATTTCAGCCATTCAACTCTTCTGGGATGAGGCCACCCTTGCCATCCTCACAAAAACCTGATTCTGGGGAAGGCGAAGCTAACACATGCCATGGTGAATCCTGCAGAAAGTGCAGGGCCAGGCTAGCAGGAAGAAGCATTTCTGGGCCCAAAGGTGGTGCTGGTGCTGTGGAAAGAGCTCTGGCCAGTGGGCCAGCTTGTGCCGGCCAGAGGTGGCTTCAGCTCACCAAGCCTGTTGCAGAGAGTTGGGAAGGTGAGGGATATTGTCACGTCCTCACCGGGCATAGTATCTGAGACACACAGTAGGTGTTTAATAGATGTTTGGTAGGCTGAACAGTCCTGTAAGAGATCACTTCTCCAGGCCCCAGCCTAGCCCAGGGACTGTCCAGTAGCTGGGAGGTGGGCGTCTCTGATCTTGGCTGTGGTTTGCAGGGTAATTTTGAGCAAGTCACTTCCCTGAAGCTGCATACGTCACTACCCTCAGTACCAAAAAATAAAGACAAACCACAGACTTGACAAGGGGCAGGCTGGAAAAAGGGAACAAACAACCCGCCAGTCAAATGGAGGGCAAGCTGGACAAGTCCTGTGATCTGTGCAGGCCTATGGTTTTTACCACCACCACCACAGTTGGCACAGCACACACAGCGGCCCGGGAAGCTTTGGGTTTAGATTACTAAAAAATGCAATTCTTGGGTAATTTCTTCTAACAAATAGCCAGGAATGGAGGTCCTGCTGGAGGAAACCACTGACATGGGGGTCTCAGATTTTAACTCTAAGATTTGGAATTGCCACCGAGGAGAGGGAGAATGAGGTGTCCGCCAGCAAGGACTGAGTGAAATATTATCCATGTCATGGGATTTGTTCCAAACTCCAAGAGAACACCGACCTTGTTTCCTGGCTGCTGATCATGAACTTGAGTAGGAGAAATAAGGAGTCAGGCCAGTTGCATATGACTTCCAGGCCTCACTCTCTGCTCCCAGGGGCAGAAGTCCACACTGCAAACGAGGACTATCTCAGAGGTGGTAGGACCATCAAGGCTCCCGAGGGTGAGTTATCAGGTAACATTTGGGAAGAGAGGAAAATGCAAGCACCAGGTGCCCTCAAAGCAGCAAAGGACCGATTACCCAAGCACATCAACAACCTGGTCCAGGGGCTGTGGTGCAGCTGGGCTGCAAAGCAGGAAAAATCTGACACCAGCTAAACCCATCCTCCAGAAATAGATGTGAACTGTTGTTCACAGGGGTCCCAGTTCTGCTTTCACTTTTAAGAAGTAATGTGTTTTTGGTGAAATAATTCAAAAATATAAGGTAGTAAAAATTTCATCAGCCAAAAATAATCACCTTTAATATTCAAATAAACTTTCCCAATGTGAATGGGTATGGGTTGCTATATACATACATACATACATACATACACATATATATATGTATATATATACACACACACACATACATACATACCTGTACTTGGGTGTGTGTATGTTATATACATGAAAGCTACATAAAAATTATCATACCTGCTGCTCTATAACCTCTTTTTCCACATACATGGCCCATTTAAAAAAATTTTTTATTAAGGCATTATTGATATATACACTCTTATGAAGGTTTCACATAAAAAAACAATGTGGTTACTACATTTACCCATATTATCAAGTCCCCACCCATACTCCAATGCAGGCACTGTCCATCAGTACAGCAAGATGCCACAGATTCACTATTTGTACATGGCCCATTTTTAAGTGGATACGTGGGGTCAGATATAGAAATGAGGAAACAACACGTAGGAGAAATAGCATCGTTTGGAGGCTACTTGGACACAGTTTAAGCCCATCCTTTCCAACTTACTAGCTGGGTGGCTTTGGACTCACTTAGTCCCTCTGCCATAAAGTGAGATGATCAAACTGCCTCGGAGAGTTGTTAGAAGACTTTCTATCTAAAGGTAGACATTTTTATTACTAATTTTTCCACCTACTTAAGGAAAGAAGGAACTGCCAGGCTTCTGAAGTCCCCAGGCCATTCTAATTCTGTGTTTTGACTCATCCCATGCTCTTTTCTAGCACCTATTCAACCTCGGAGGTGACAGTGCACCAGGGTGACCCTGGTGACCCTCCCAGATCATCAGCAGGTGCTCCTGAGCTTGCTAAAATGTCCGTAAGAAACTTCTGCTGCCTTAGCCTGAATCAAAATGCCTCAAAGTATAACTAAATACGACCCTGCATAAAACATGAGAAGCATACGGACAACTGAGCAACTGATCAAATAAATATCCCATTTTAATTAAATCTTTTTAAAAAATAACAAAGCAAATACAATGGAGAGCTGCTTCAAAGAAAAAAGATTGGGAGAAAATTATCATTCAAATGAATTTAAGAACATTTCCATTTCCTCACCCAAACCCTTACTCCATGCACACCAGAAACTGAAACCTTACAGTGACAAGAATAGCAAGATTGAGGTTACAATGCCACAGATAGTGAGACTGGCAGCTAAGAGGCAATACCCCGTTTAGAGAGTATTCAATATTATAGATAAAGGGCCCTAAAAAATGTTGATTCTTTCTCTCTGGTAATTCCACTTCTTAAAACCGTTCTAAACAAAAAATCCTAGACAGTCAAGAGAGAAAGAGAAAGAAAAAGAAACAGCTCTCTGCATAGACTGTCCTCAGATTATAATTTACAATAGGGAAACGCATAATCATAATAAGGGAAAAGAAAAAAGGGAAAATACCAACCTTACCAGGATAGTGAAGTAAATGAGGATATATTTACCAGATATAATTATAAAGTCATTAAAATTCGTTTACAGGAGTTACAAAAACATGAGAAGAAGCTTATACTAAATGCCATGGGGAGAAAAAAGCAGACTATTCACCTGTAAATACCACATAACTTTAAAATTATTTTAGAAAACACATAAAACCTATGTATTATTCTTCAATAGCATTGACAGTGGCTGCCTTAGGCAAATTTTTTTCATATCCCCTTTGTACCTAAACTCATTGTAATGAACATACATTACTTCTTTCAAAAAGCATTATTTTTATTAGAGACTAAATAAAAAAACCAAGCATGAGAAAGTAAACATGAACACACCAGCAAGTTGAGCAGAAAAGGAATAAAGATCTCTCAGTTCCCCACGCTAGGTCAACTAGCTCCTGCTACAGAATTAAGTATTTAAAGAAAAATTCCCTCTCAACAACTGGCTCCGTGTGGCCCTGAGAAGGGGGAGTGGGGCAGGGAAGGCCGAGTGGACAGACTCGGGGACCCCAGGGGCAGGCAGGGCCACAGACAGCCCGTGCACTGCCTTTCCTGTACAGGCACCATCAGGCTGGCTCCCCCCATCTTCATATGAGAACCTCTCAGGGAGAAGAGGGGCAGCGACTAAAGCCAGACAGAGTCTGTGGGATGGGACAGAGTGCCCGCCACCCTGCTCCGCTAACAGGTGCCCAGAACAGGTCCTGACACTCACCTGGAGGTAGATCGCTGCCTCTTGATAATTCATCTCCCAGCTGTGTCTGCTGGGGCTCTCGGGGGGACCCTCACCCTCTGAGCTTAGGCTGGGGGTCCGTGAGTCGTGAACAGCATAGCTGCTTCCATCTGCATTGGAAGAGGAGAGAGGTTCACTCACAACCCAGGCATAAGAGGATAAAGATGCGGTTCACTGGAAGAAAAGGCCAGCAGTCACCTCCCATGCTCATACATATGTCCCGTTCTCCGTAAGTCACCACAGCATGAGTTAGTATGGCTAGTTACAAATGTTTTTCTTTCTCTTGTTAAGGGAAAAAAACAAGGGCAAAAGGGCACATAGAGTATGCTCTCGTGTAGAAAAGGGAGAAAAAAAGAAAAATCTACTTATCTTTACAAAAAGAAACAGGAAGGATAAATTAGAACTCACTGAAATGGGTTACTTAACAAGGGTGTGGGAACAGGGTAAAAGCGTCACTCAAAGGGAGTGATTGTTTTGTGTACTTCTGACTTTTGGAAGCGTGTTAATATTCTATCCACTTAGTTAAAAAATAATAATTGGAGTTGATCCCTGGGGCCGTCATCTGCTGCTTCCCCTGGTGACACCCATGCCCTTTTCTGCCATCAATACTGCCCCCTCTGCCTCTGGAGAACATCCTCTCCCTACTTTCTAATCCATATTCTTTGTCTCTGGCCGACTCCACCACCCCTGGCCTAAAGGCAGGTGGCGCTGGTATAACAGGGGCACCTCATCCCCCCAACAGGGCCTGGTTCAGGCAGGGAGCTGACCCATGCCCAGCCAAGGAGGGCTGGACTTGGACCTTTTCCTGCACCAGCTAAGAAGGAGGGGCTCTTCCCTGCTGCTGGCACTGGCTACCTCTGCCACCACCACATGGGGACAGTTCGCCCAAGAAGGAACGACAGAAGAACAAATGAGTAACAGAGATAACACCAGTTGCACCCCTGGGATGGAGCTGTGCCTGATATCTACCTCAGCATTTCTGGGCCCATGGGGATCCCTTTATTTTTAAGACTGTTCAAGTGGGGTTTGTCACAATGCTCAGCTATCTCTACTGATACCTGGTAAGCAATGGCAGTAAGAAATGACTTTCAACTTGTTAATTTATTGGAAAGATTTATTCCCATCACCCAGGATGAGAATTTGGCTCCTTATATTCAACACTCTAAATGATCCACCTACAGGGGGATAAAGAATCAAATGTTTGGATAATGAGATATGCACAGGTGGCAGGAAGCAAATGGGAAAAGCTCACAACCAAAGAGGAAGGGAGGAAAGAGAGCTCACAGGGCTTCGGATACGGCTGGTCCGGGTGACCTTGGGCTGCCAGGCAAGAGCAATTGGGTTCACCTACCTGCAAAACTCTTCTCCACCCATTTTTTTGAGGCTTTATTGAGATATATTTGATATGATAAACTGTAGATATTTACAGTGCACAATTTGATATGTTTTGATTTAAATACACACTTGTGAAACCATCACTACAATCAAGATAATATATCTATCACCCCTTTAGGCCCCCTGCTGCCCATTCGTCCTGGACAACTACTGATCTGCATGCTGTCACAACAACCCTACAAAGGTGGTAATATGATATCCATGTCACCTTGAGGAAACTAAGGCACAGAGGGGCCAACTACCTTCCTGAGGTCATGCAGCTGGTGGCGAGAAGCAGGGCTGGAGCACTGAGCCCCCGGGAATGGTAACAGGATGGCACTCAAATGACCAAAATATAGTAGCGGTTCCATCACTAAAATTGAGTTACAAGCAGGAGGTAGGATCTGGGTGCGGTTTGCACTTAGTAACTCTGGCCCTTCTCTACCCAATGCCAACATTTCCCAACTCTGATCCCAGCGTCCATTTCTGAAAGAACTAAGCCCCGGGCAGAGACAGAAGGTCAAACCTTCTTCCACCTGCTCCTGTGGACCAGGGAAGCAGCAGCCAGACTGTGACATCCAAGTAGAAGCTGCAGGCAGGCAACTGGACAGCAGCACGACCTCATGTGCCTGCGCCCGTCCTCTGCGACCTTCATACACCACAGCAGAAGCCAGCGCCCGCGACACAGCAGTCCTAGGTGAGATCAGTAACAGTGCTGGTACGGGCTGGGCGGCGATGAGCTGGCACAGAGGGCAGCAGACGACAGGGCCACTTTCCCAGCCGGCACTAGGCAGAAGCGTCTGTGGAGCCCCTGCCTTGGAGGCCCTGTGCTGAGCATTCTCAGCCCATTCCCAGTGGGGAGAAGGCACCTGGGCCTCCTCAGCCTCTCCCCTTTGTCCCTCACCACTTACTGTGTACATGATGGTGACTGGGGCTACAGTGTAGGCCACTCCTTGCCACTCATGCCAATGGGTTTTGCCTGGGAGCAGGTGTCCCTTGGTATCTTGAAATGTCCTGATTGGGTGAGAGAGAGACACTCTCCTCCCCTGACACGTACCGCTTTCAAAGCCACAAACAGCAGCTCCGTTCAGTCTCTGAATTGGACAAGGACCATGGGGACAGGGTAAGGGGCCAGCGTCTGGCTGCCTTGAGAGGACAGTTGTCAGAGCCAGAAATCTTTGACACCACCTTTTTCCCATGCCTTATGGCAAGTCACCAGATTTGGGGGTTTCCTCTCAAGCCCATCTCCAGTCCTCACTTCACTGGGGTCTCCCGACTTTCAATTAAAATGCGGCCACAGCCTTCAGCCCTGCTCTCATGCCCGGGCCTTCTCCAGCCACCCAACCCCGGGTGTCTTGTTGCAGGATGAAGTTGCTAAAGCAAACATCTGCTTGTATCACGCTGCTGCTGGAAACCCCTACATGGCTTGCCCTCGGGAAAGACTCAGGTTCCCTGGCACTGCAAGGAGTTGATATGACACCAGGCAAGCAAGGGTCTCTAGAATCTGGCCTCTGCTCTATCCCTTTCCACTTTCTGTTCCTTCCCAAGTTCCTAACAGACAGGCGCACATGCAGCCCAGTGCTCACAGGCTGGGCTCTGGAGGACAGCTGCTTACTACAGAGCACTGAACCGGTAGGGCCCCTGCCACCAGGTCGGTGCGCATCGCAGAGACAAACGGTGTGCTCCGTGGCCACAGGTCACACCTGGCTGGCTGGGCGGTGAGAGCAGACAAGCTGTAGGGCTGCAACGGGCGGAAGGAGGACTTGGGCAGGGATGTCCCAGGAAGGGTGTTTCTGCTTGATCCAAGGATATGACGCACCATGCAGTGGGGCCAGTCAGAGTGGGCCTCTGCTCCTCGTCTAGAGCTTTCCTCAACACAAACGCTGGTCACTTGTCCCTCACGAGAGAAATTTGGGGGTGGCTCCCCAGCCCACCGTCTGTCATGGGCTAGCAGTTGAGACCATCAAAGAGAACAAGCACCTGGGCCTCGCACAGACTGCCATCCCCGTTGGCCGGGGCACTGGGGAGGCACCAGTCATTGGTGGGCAGGCAGGTCTTGACGGGGTAGCCGGGGAAAGAATGTCCTCAGCCTCCAAGTGCTGAATGGAGCAGCCATACTCACAGGGAATCCCAGGCCAGTCAGGAGGCTCACTCCTAGCCCCTCATTCATTATGCTGAGTGACCCCCAGGGGCCAGCTGCGCCTGGATAACATGGACTCAGTTCTCACCAGCTGCACCATCAGTGCCCCAGCCATCTCCCCACTGGATGCACACAACCCTTCTGCCGGCTCAGCTACCTGCTCCCTAACCTGCCTGCTCTGGCCTATTCTCTATGCCAGTCAGAGAAATCCTATGTTGTGTGTGTGTGTGTCCATATGTGTATGTTTCAAGTCAACTTTTTAGTTTAGTATAATAATCAAGTCAGATAGTATCACTCTTCTGCCTCAAATAGGCCACAGTGTCTGGCTCCAGAGAAAATGCTCAAGTTCTCCCCTGGATTAAAAGATCCCATGAAACCTGACCCAAGACCACGCTCCTCTCATTTTACCACACTCACCCCCTCACTCTGGCCACACTGGCCTCATTATCCTGGGACATGCCTGAATGCTCCACCTGAAGGCCTGGGCACTTCCTGAGCTCTCTGCCTCCCTGGGCCTTCCAACGGCCTCACATCTCCCAGGCGTCCACCGACCACAACTTCCCAGAGGCTGCCGTGGGCTCCCCGCCAGAGGTCACATCAGTGTTGCCTCCTGTCTCCCTCAGGCTTGTCAGGGCTTCCTCCCAGGGCTGGGCCGCCACCAGGCAGGACATTTATTCACACATTGGTCTGTTCAGTCCCTGCTGCCCTCCTGAAAGGAGGGCTCTGAGGGCAGGGGCTTTTGTCTTATACACGTGGTATCCCCAGAGCCCAGAGCAGTATCGGGCATGATGGACGAGTGCTCAACAAACATTTCTAAACTGAAGTGAGATGGAAGCTCTTGCCTAGAAGGTTCCAGAAGCACACTCCAGGGGACACTTAAAGATGGCCAGGGGCTGCAGGACAGAGCCAGCACTGATGTGCAGGGCCTAGTGGGCAGTGGGCAGTGCCCAAGGGGGCTAAGCAGGGGCATGGCATGATCCCTCTGTGTTTCCTAGAAATTGTTCTTGTAAGGATTTACTGAAAAGGGCCTGTTTTGTATAAGAGTAATTCAGGGCAGAACCTTGAGAAGGAAAAATACGACTCAAAGAGCTAAGGGGAAAGAATGAGAAGCCCTCCCCTCCAAGTAGACTCTATTTGGTGCTTCTAACTATCAATTTCATGACACAGAACTTCGCTTGCTCACTAGGTCCTGAAAGCCCCGATAGCTTGTTTGTGGCTTTTGCGGGGGGAGGGGGCTGAAAAGGGCCCAGGTGAGAAGGGCCACTGCTGAGCTTTTCAAGAAAGCCACAGGTGATTTCAAAGAGCCCCCTTCACACCAGGCACAAGCGGCCAGGCAGCACATTTAGGGATTATAGAAAGGGCACAGACGGAGGCAGGGAGCCAGGGTCCTGTTTCATTCCTTTTAGATGCAGCCTTCACGCAGGACAGTGGGCATGCAGCCAACTCCAGAAACACTTGGATGCACTGCAAGAGGTGGGGCCAGAGCGCCACGTGGGGTCCTAATTTCCTGCCCCCGTTTCCTCTGCTGAACCCTGTTTCCCACTTCCTGGGTTCCAGAGGTGGCCAAAGAGGAGATGGAAATGCTCCAACTCCCAAGTGCTTTATTGTTGCAGTATAAGGAATGTTAAAGGCTCAGCAGCTTCCCCGAGGGAAAGGACAATTACAGGTCTGTAAAAGAGAGGAAGGCAGGGTACAGCCGAGCCCGGGAGATGGGCCGTGGGCTGTAGTTCAGGAGGGGTGGTGAACAGGGTCATGAAGCTCTGCTTGCTGGGGAACTGATCCCAGCGGCCTTCCCCAGAATGAACTACCTCAAAGCAGGGAGTCAGGCTGCACAGGGTCCCAGTTCCCCTGACTGGTCACCACTGGAATGAAGTCCCAGGGGATGGTCTGTCCCCATGTCCCCATCGAGGCACACGCATCATGCACACTGGGTCTGCTCAGCAACCAGTGGCTGTTAGCAGCCATCTGCCCTGGTGCCCTGCCCCAGCCTACTCCTGCCTACCTGGGCCAAAGCTGCACTTCCTGGAGGAAACACCAGCCACCAGGTCTCCAGCTAAACTGGTGCTCGAATCTTTTGGAGCAACCCCTGCACAGGAAGGGTCCTGGACAACAGAGCAGTCAGGTGGGCTCTCACCAGAGCACTCCACATCCAGCCCCATCCTGGGGCCTGGGACAGGCCTCCCACACTGGTGATTATGAGTGACCGTGTAAGTATCAACACCTGCCACCTCTGACTTTGGCAAGGTCCTCGCCCAGAGCAGAGTGGGTCGTCCCAGGTGAGCTGGAAAGGCCAGGTCGGTGCATCTCGCATGGCCCCAGCTGCCGGAGACGGGGCGGCCTCATACAGGGCTGAGCGGGAGCTGGCCCTCCACCGCCTCCTCCAGGAAGATGATGGCTGGCCCTTGCCTCCATATTTCCACTTTTCTGGGAGGCAGCTGTGCTGCAACAGGAGGAAAGAAGGGGAAAAGATGCCCAGCAGTGCAGGAGGGTGGGAGACACCATCTTCTGAGCTCTCCCAGCAAGCCAGCTTCTCAGCTCACAGGAGGTTTTAAAAGGGCCAGTGGAAGCTGACCAGGAACATTCTTGGCAGCCAGGAAGATCCCATTCTGCACCTCCAGGGAAAGTCCCCTGAAGGGAAACACTCTGTTCTGCACTCTGGTGCACTGGGCAGGGAGCTCTCATGTGAAAGTGGCCTGCAGACCTTAGCCACTGCAGATTTATGCAACCCCTTCCCCTCAACTACCCTCCCTGAAACCTGGCAATCAGCCCAGAGAGGTGACCATAAATTTCTGGCAGGAGGAGGAGGAGCTACAAGAAACCCCTGAACTGACAGGTATTAGAATATAAAACAACAATAACAAAAACACTCTGACTCCAAGTATGAGGGAAGTTGCCCATCCAGAGGACAGGCAGACAAACCAGGATGACCTGTTTGCACAGATGGTAACACTTCCTCCAAGCTGATGTAACAGGGCCCAGACGCTCCCTGCAAAACAGCTGGCTGCTTTGCATGCA
The DNA here is from genome assembly GCF_040802235.1 of Manis javanica. NCBI lineage: Eukaryota > Metazoa > Chordata > Mammalia > Pholidota > Manidae > Manis > Manis javanica. The sequence continues at coordinate 70,842,949 of NC_133170.1, read as the reverse complement.
GCCTCTGAAATGACCCTGCAGGGAATCCAAGGTTTCCGTTAGCTGGAGCACAGCATGCAGCAGCATCCTGGCGGTGCTGGGTAAATAGAAACAGTTTCCATATGCCGGCCACAAAAGCGGCACCAGGGAGGAGACGGAAAGGACAGGCAGGAGGGGAGAGCTTCCATGACCCACCCCCTAGCCAGCAAGTGCAAGGTCTGCTGGGCTGGACAAACCACTGGGACCTTCCTTCCGGGCCTGGAACAAGAAGTTGCTCTGGACAAAAGGCCTGTGAGCTCCTGGTGGGAGGTAGACGTGATCAGAAAGAACACAAGGTAGCCACTACTCTTAAGGTTTATCCTGAGGCCCTGACCCCCACTCAAACCTGTTCCTTTTCATTCTCTTATGTGTACACACCCTCATACCTTCTCACATACGCACACACAACACACCCTGCACATCCTCTTCAAGACAAAACTAGCTGGGACACCCAGGTTCCCTCCCATCTGTGCTGCTCCCCTCCCCCTCCCCTGATCTTAATTCCCAGAGCCTCAGTTTCTTCATCCATTTACTGGGACCTGTATGCTATGCTCTGGGCATTGCAGAAACAAATGTGAATACCCACAAAGCACCCGGAGCCCTCCGGAAACTAGGGCCCACCAGAATGACAGCAAGCAATCGCCCAACCATTCGCCAGTTGTCACTGAGAGCCCCACTCCATGGGAAAAGCTCGAAGAGGAGAGGAAAATAAACCAGAGTGACAGTGGTGAGTTTTCCAGGCACAGCATCGCCACACTGCTTCTGTGCCGGCTGGCTCTTCAAAGGCCCCCAGATAAAAATCAGGCAGAAGACACATCGCCAAAAGAAAGCAAAGCACACATTTCCTTCTGCTCAGGCCTCTCTCTCTGATGACTGGTTGAAAGATGGTGTGGGAAGTAGACCTATGTTATCAAAGCACATTAGTAAAGGCTACAAACCTGGGCAGAGCCCTGGACAGAAAAACCGACCTCCAGAAAGGCAAGAACTGGCCCAGAGCCCTCCCAGTTGAATCACTGGCCCTGAGCCCAAAACCAGTCCTGCCAAAGGCTTACACTAGCAGAGGAGAGGAAAAAAATGAAAGGCTCAACCAGGCCAGCACTATACCACGGGTCAAGCACTATTCTAGAAAGAGGAGCCCTGGTTTGGAAGTGACCAGGAAATGCCCTGCACTGCCTCCAACTTTGTTTCTGGCCAGCTGACCTAACTAGCCAAATCCAGAGGGATTCCCTGTAGAAACATGAGGCCAGCCATGGAAGCACCTGGAACTCGCAGGGGAAATGTCTAGAAAGTTGAGAGCAGTGGTAATAAACAGAGGAGGTGAACGGAAGCACAGGAAAGGTGAAGATGTGAAGCATCAGGCTCTTGGGTGGGTCTAGGAAATGAGCACCATGAGGCAGAGAGAGAACAAGTGGTTGGCCAGATGCCTGCAGGTGATTTCTTGGAGAAGCAGGACATGATGTCTACTTTCTTTAGTCTGCTGATTTCAAGACTCAACTTGCAATTGTACTGCCTGCTCCTGTGCCACTGGGTGTATTAGAAACAAAGGAGGTGGGAAAAAAATTAATAAATAAACAAAGGGCTTTCACTCCCACAGATCACTCATCACAAAGTATTTACTGAGAACCTGCCATGTGCAAAGTGCTTTGGATGCTTTGAAACATGTTTGTAAAGCCTGTGCATACCTCAAACGCCCTATGCTTCACACACACACAAACACACACACACACAGAGGCGTGCATACTCCACTCTGTTTACCCAGTGAAGAGAGCAGCACCTGTGCGAACATCTGTCCCGTATTCACTTGGAAGCATCAGAAATGCTAATTGTGATGCACAGGGATGCGGAAAGGAGCCGTAGAAGGGGAAATGGAGACGAAAGGCATTTTTCACTGTCCTGGCACTCCCAGAGTCCCTGCATGAGGTCAGCAGACACCGCTCCTCTGCACAGCTTTCAGAGGAGCAAGTCTGGCTCTGGACTCACTCTCCATACAGACTACTGATGTGTCTGCTGAAGATAGCCACTCGGTGCAGGTTAAAGGTCTGCACAAGCCCCTACCCAGGGCCACCTGGCTTCTATGAACACTGGCTATGCCCCAATGTCTGGATCTTCTGCAGCTGCTGGTGGCTCTGCTCAGAAAAGCAGCAACAAGGGGCAAGGTGGCCTAGAAGGCACAGTAGGAAGAAGTGTGCATCCTACAGAGAGCTTGACGGCCTAGGCTTGCCCCTTCTCCAGGGACCCAGGGTGGTCTGACTAGTACTACCCCCAGGGGAGCCGAATGGGGCCTAAAAGCCTCTGTGGTCAGTGGCAAGGCACTAGGCTCGGCTTGCACTTCCTTTTTCCTCAGTGTCCCTTTCTGTCAAGTGGGGAGAGCAGCCCAAGAGAGACATCATGGATGAAGAAAAATGCAGTGGAAACTAGGAAACTGGTGAGCAGGTGGGAGACAGAGCTGCCTGAGCTGACTCACCCCTGCAGAGCACCGGGATGGCAGTTGTACTAGCCCTCAATTTTACCATGACAGGATCCTCTAGAAAACACAAAAGACCAGCTACCCCTCCTTAAGAGAAAGTCAGAGGATTTCATAGGAGAAGACAGAGCTCAAGTCTTCAGTGCAGACCTCTCAGATGACCCCTGCAGGGCCTGAGGAAGGGGCCCCGCTGCCACTCTGCTGGAAATGAAACCCCAATACCTTACTATTATTTAGAGTTTCCACTTACTGAATAGGTACTGGGAGATATGATATGGAATTTCCCATTCAATCATTATGTCAACCCTGAATGGAGATATTCTCATCCCCATTTTACAGATGAAGCAACCAAAACTCAGGAAGAAATGGAAGCTTAACTCCTTATTCAAGGTTGCCCAGCTACTAAGAGGTGATCCTGGAAATTCAACCCTATACTTTGCTACAGACTGAAAGACTATCAGCAGATACTGTCACCCCCCAACACATACACATTTCTAACAATCTGAGAATTCTCCCAAGCCACCCCTGTCTCCAGACATTGTGAGCCCCTCACAGCCTGGGAAGGTGTCTGATCTCCAAAAGGAATCAGCACAAAACAACATGCAATAAAACCAAATGGGCAAATCAGCCCAGAGGCTGAGTGGGCTGTGGTGCTGATAAAATCTGAGCTCCATCAAGGCAAGCAGACTGGCTCCGGGGTGCACAGTAAAAACTGTGATTCCAGACAACGAGGCAGTCCAGCCAAGTGTGAACAGCCCAGCCTGCAAGAAGAGGGGGCCCTCGAGAGTCACAGAGAGAAGACATCACGCTTGTCAACGACCACCCACGAATGAAAGCCAACGCATCCGGCAGCTTGGAGTGGCTCCAAGCCATTAGCCAGCACTGAGTACGACCGCTCTGCCTGAGCTGCTTTTCAGCAAGAGCTAAAAGAATAAGAAACAAGTAAAAATAAAAACCCAATCTAACAAAAAGAGAGATTAACAAGAGAGGAAGGCAGGCTGTGAATGGTAGGATGATGATGGAGTGAGCTTGGATCGGAGGGCAGGTGGGAACTGGGCACATCAGGCAATTATGGGGTATGTGTGAGCGCCCAGAGAACTCGAAGCACTGGAAGCAGAGACCTGAACATCCAAAACGCAGGCTGCTCTTCGGGGAAGCAGGGGCCAGGCCTCATATGGGCTATTTCTGACCTGATCACATGTGAATGAGTCACCTTGTCACCCCAGATGGCCCCAGGAGCTGGCTAAGCAGTGACTGATGGAGTCATCTGGGACCCTGGGTGTTTGGGGAACCTGGTGACTCACTCCCAGATATGTTACTTGACATCTGTTTATTAAGTGTCCCAGGGATGTGTAGAAAAGACATGGGCCCTGCCTTTGCAGAAGTTAAACTACCAGAAAGAGGCACAGCTGTGTAACACACCAGCACCCAAAACAATAGCACCTAACTGGGCATTTCCCTGGGTTGGGCACTATGCCTTCCTGCCTTGTCCAGCCCAGCCATCTGCAATGGGCATTAAGGAGACACATGAAAGAAATCCATAAACAGGTCAAACCCTGATGGAAGGGAACATGGTTCACAAAACCCAACTCAACACTGGATGAATTAAGGGGTACTCATCATACTATGAAAGAAGGTTTTGCCAAACTCAGTCCTGCCCATATTTTAAATTATCTACTGCACCAAAATTCTGTTTTCTCACATCCTTTAGGAATCCATCATGGCACAAAGCAAGCCTCGATTCAGTATCTAAGACATTAATCAAAGCTATCACAGGCAGGTGCTGGGGAGCGAGTGGGCCACTGTGCAAGGGGGTAGAGGATGAGGCATAAAGAGTGTACATGGAGAATGAGAGGGGGCTGGAAGCGCAGCTTAGGGACGTCTCAGTGGAAAAGGAAGACAAAGGTCTTCAGCTAAAGCTCCACTTGAAGAAAGCTGAGCAGGAAAGATCAGAAGCATGAGACAGCAGCCCAAGGGGAGGTTTGGTAGTAGAAGTGGTTTATATGGGAAAATAAATAAAATTATGTGATCATGAAATATACAAGATTATATGAGCAATCCCATGTTTTAAGACTTTTGATTATTGGTTCTGATTTCCGAGGCAGAGTGAAAGAATGGAGGCCAGGAGTGTCACTGGGGTGAAATTCCTCAAGGCCTGGAAAATGCTGGGGCCACTGCCAGGTGTCTGGGGCCAGGCAGGTCACAGCACTTGACCCAAAAATTTGGCCTAGGCCTCACCAACTGGGCAGGTCTACGATTATTATTTCCTTATCTGCACTCTGAGGTTAATGAAACTTTCAAGTCCACTAGAGCCAGGGCAGATAAATGCTCCCTCTGGGCAAGGTCTGAGAACAGAGGTGGCAGCTCTACAATTCGAAGCCACACACCTTCCTGCCTGGTGCCTGCCTGGCATGAAGCAGCTCACCAATGTCCCCTGAGTGAACAAGCCCCACTGCTCACGGTCTGCCTGTGCAGGTCACTTCCCTCTCCAGGCCTCAAATTGCACATCTGAAAAATGGGATGCATACTGTTACTTCACAACGGCTATTAAGACAAACCATGTGTAAATAGTATTGCACACTCTTTCCAGCTACAGTCAGTTATGACAGTGCTTGCTGCCTCTAACAAGAGTAACAAGACTGGCTTATACTTTAAGGTAGCATAAAGGATACTCTCATCTGCAGCTACTGGGTTCACTGTCAGGCCAGGAAACAGGGGTGGGACCCACAGAGCACTCATGGGAGATGTTTGCAAGTTGTTCCAAATGCAGGCTGAAGCCCCCAAATGTTCACCTAGGAGATTCCCCACATGTAACTGAGTCTTCCAAGGAAAAGCAAACCTAAATCATGCCTTAAGAAAAAAAAAAAAAAAGATGCTGTGGCAATTGGGTTCTTTGCATGCTTTTATAGCTGAAATACACAAAGAGAGCCCCCCTCAAAATTTTTTTATTTGTAATCTAAATACCCCAGTTGTATTCCAAGGCATCAATTCCTTAATATGTGAAGGGAGGTTATGAGGCCAGAATCCAACCCTTCTTTTCTCCACTGAAAAGGAGAATAAATAAAGTTAGATCTAGCTTCCTGAGTGATTGGGAACTTCCTGATCACTCCTGTATTAGAATGGATTGTTAGTGTTCTGGAACAAAGCAGAAACTTATCTGCCGGAAACAGTTAGAAGCCAAGCCTTTAAATCAGGAGAGCGGGTCCTTTCTGATCCTGAGAGCTCAGTGGTGGGATTAGGAAAGGCACGGTGGGGTGCAGCCAGGGCGCAGCAGAACACATTCCTCGCTCCACTCTGCTTGCTTTTCTTCACCACTTACTTTCTCCTTGTCAGATTCAGCTCCTGGGTTTCTAACCTAAGAGGCCCCTGCCTATGCCCTAGGCCAGGTGAGCCTGGAAAAGGGCTCCGCGCAGAACTGTCCAGATGTTTCCTGTGTACCTCACATGGGGCAGGGAACTGTGCTGAGCTTCAAGGCTATACCGATGACCTGGCCCTGGGGAAGTTCAGAGCCAGACACAGGAAAGAGAGAAAATGCCAAGTCTGGCTCCTGTCACTATAGCACATCCTGGGAGTCTCCTCTCCACCCACTTCCCAGTCTCCGAGGGGAAAAGTAAGCTGATGCTGGGCTCATCCACCTCAGGGTGGGGCGTCTAAGGGAGGTTGTCATGGTGGCTAGGGATGGCACCCAGAGTTGGCAAGAGGTCAGAGGGAAGACACCCTGTCATCGCATCACTTTCTGGCCCAAACACATATAGCAGTGCCTGCGCCCTACTCAACCAAGTTCAAACTCCAATTACGGGCACTCTAGGCTCTCCATAAAACAGGTTTACCTGGTCTGACCCCTGCCCTAATAGCTAGCATCCACTGAGTTTTCCATCTGGTATAAGTCAGGTACTGTGCTAACTCTTTGAGACAGTCTCCCTTGTTTAAACCTCAGGACAGCCCTCTAAGATAGTATCGGGATGATTTTCCTTCTACAGAGGAGGAAACTGAAGCTTGGAGAGGTATGCAAGGAGCACAAGGGCCCACAGCAGCAACAGCAAACCTGGAACTCAGCTGGCTTGGCCCAAGAGGACATACTCTTAACCATGCCCCAAATCCAACCTGAGCCCAGCATGATAGTCTCTGGCCTGCACAGGGAGAGGCCCCCTTGTTTCCTCTGCTTGCGGATTCCAGCCCACTCTCCAGTGTCCCCATCTGCCACCTGTCCATCCTCCAGGCAGGTCCCAACTTGGGCTCACCTGCCTGTGGAACCACTCGACAGCAACCCCGCCAGCCTGCGGGCCCCAAGGCTGGTCCTTTGTCCTTCCTTTCTGTTTCCCAAATCTTGACTCCCATGGGTCCCAACTTTCAGCCAAAACTGTCTCATTCCAACCACTGTAATGTAGAAGTTAGCCAAATGCCTGTGCAGAGGAAGATCTGGGGAAGGACATGCACTAAGGAGAAAACTATCATTTTCATAGCTGGGCAAAAAGAAATAATGGCTGCCATTTGTGGTCTGGTTTTCCCTTGCCAGTGTTTTCTCATTTCTCTGTAGTGATCCAGTACAGCTTACACTGAAACCCCATCAGTTTTGCTATTTTGCAACATGAAAGGGAGTTCCAGGTATGGAACTTCAATTTAGAACTCCAATTTCCTACAACTCCATGCCCTGTAGGAAATAAAAGTTTAATTAAAAAAAACCCAAAAAGATAAAGATAGAAACTAACTTCCTTTTGCAAAAGAATTGGCTTAAAATTCTACCTTCTCCACAGAGCTTTACTCTATGGCACGCAGCACAACAGTTAACAGCCTGAGGCTTGGGGTCAGAAGATGTGGGTTCAATGCTGCCACTGGCAATTCCTGGCTGCATGGCCTTGGGTAAGTAATTGACTCTCAGAGCATCTGTTTCCTCTTCTGTCAGATGGGGATATGGAAACACAGGCCACACAGATTTGCTGGGAGGACCAAGTGTGAGAGATGGCACAAGTGAGGCGCTTGCAGACACTGCCTGGTGTGTGGCAGGGACTGGACACCTGACAGTTGTCATTTGTACTATGTAGCACCTTACTTAGCTTGGATGGATGGGGAGAGGAGAGGGAGGGTCAGGAAATGTCCAAATCAGGGAATTCACCCCAGCAAAGGGATTGAGAATGCAGAAGTGCCCTGTGGGCTCCCTGAGCATGAAGGTGGGCTGGGGATAGTCTGGGGACCCAAGACCTGCAGGGGCTCTGTCCCTTTGTGCTTCCTCTGCAGAACATAGGTTTCCTTCCTGGGCCACTGTGCTCTAATTCGAGGCAGGCCTGGGAAGAGCACCACAACCAGAAGCCACCAGAGGCCCGCTGCTGTAAGCTATCAACTCCCACGCTCCCGCCCTGACTTGGAGGCTGAGAAGTTGACTGTTTCGGCTCATGAAGCGCTCTTGGAGCAAATGTGAACTTAGACCCCCAAAGGGCGATGGGTAAAGAGCAGTGCAGCACGCATTCCAGCCCGCACCCAGCTGCCTCTGCTGCCATTTCAATGCGGCAGCTTTCTGCACGCAGAGAGCAAAGATGGTATTTCATGGCAGGGGGCCTGAGGCAACAGACAGGATCCCCTGTGAAGATTCGGAGGGCTGGGAAAGTGAAAGGCTTTGAGTCTCTGTTACGAGGCTGGAACGCAGCATGCCAGGTGCTTGCTCATTTTAATTGGTGCCTCCGCCAGCCTGATGACACCCAGCATTCTGCCTTGGCAAGGTCCTAAGAAAGCCAGGGGTATGGCTCCAACGGAGCCAAATGCCCAAGCTCCTTGGGAGGCTGGGAAAGTCTAATTGCTGTTTGGTCTCCAGCTGCCATGCTGCCTCTGCTTCCTGGCTCGGCTGTGGCCACCTACTGGGCCAAGAATGAGGCTCAGAGGATGCAGATCCTGGCCTGAGTTCAGGACCCCTGCTTGTGTATAACGGTATTCCAAAGAAGCCCCTTCTCTGGCCATGAGAATAACCCTATGACTGGCCAAGCACTTCCACAGCATCACACACATGACTGTCCCCTCGTCTTGGGAGAAGCTAGCATGATCCCACTGTGCAGATGAGGAGGCTGAGGGTTGGAGGCAAAGATCTGTGATCAGCTAGGATTGGGAGCCTGGAGCCTGCATGCTGAACCACTATACTATGCAGGTGACAAAAGCTGTGCAAGTCCCTTGGACTTCAACCTTTGGCTATTATTCTGGGGATGCTCAGTCAGAGAAAGAACCACCATCACAGATTTCTGTGATGGAGAGTCCCCCTTAGGGTTGATCATCCTTGGGTATAAACCCCACTGCTCTTTTGCAGATCATCTTGACTACATCTATCCTAAGGCCGAAAGCTCTAGCTCACCTTGACTGAGTCATGCTAACTGGCTCTGGCTGCATAAGGACCCTGGAAGGGGAGCCAGGGCACCACGTGTTGGTGTCCTGCACGGGGGCAGTGGCCTGCCACATTGCTAGATACCACACTGGGTTAGGTAACTCCTGATGGCATACTAGGCATCAGTGTGAAGGAGGGAGAGGAGGCTCCTCTGCTTTGTTACCTTAGGCCTTATCCCTGCATGGCTTGTCATCTGGAAACCATGAACCACCAAGCATCAAATTCGCCCATAAGACTAAGTATCCTGCTCAAGCCTCAGCCACTCCCCTTGCCCCCGATCCTTTTTTTATTTGGAAAGGCATATAGTACAGGCCCATCCTAGGGAACTGTTTGACTGAAAGGCAATGAGAAGGCAAAAGCTGAATGTGACCAGAATCCCCCTGGAAAATCCAGTCTATCCCCCAGTGCTCAGACACTGTGGTCTAGGGGCTGTCCCGACCACTGCCTGACACGCAATACAGACCGCAGGCTGTCTCTAAACTGCACTGTCAAACGTCAGCCCCACCGACTATTTTCAAGGTTATTCCTAATATCCAGGCTTTAAATACCTCTGCTCATACCTGCCTCCTTTATCAACTTGACATCTTCTGCCTGTGAGTCATTCATTAGCATTCCAGCAGCCACTCTCACAGCCCAGAGATGTCTGAGTCTTGGATAAAATCCATCCTTGCCCAAAGAAGAAAAAAAAAAAACTCAAACCCTCTAGTTTCCTGCAGAGATAAAGCTTCAGCATAGGTCATGCCTAGCATAGGGTCAAAGGTCACAGGCAGCTTAGCCAGGTTCCCAGGTACCTGCATCTGAGGAAAGGGTAGGGGTGTTATGAGCTGAATTGCATCCCTGTAAAATTCCTATGTTGAAGTCCTAACCCCCGAGGACCTCAGAACATGGCTATGTTTGGATAGAGGGTCTTTAAAGAGGCCATTAAGGTAAAATGAGGTCATAGGGATGGGCCCTTATCCAATATGACTTGTGTCCTTATACAAAGAGGCTAGGACACAGACACACAGACTGAGGGACAAACATGTGAGGACACAATGAGAAGGCAGCTGTCTGCAAGTCAAGGAGAAGCCTCAGAAGAAACCAACCCTGCTGACACCTTGATCTTGGATTCCAGCCTCCGGAACTGTGAGACAATAAATTTTTTTTGCTTAAGCCACCCCAGTCTAGAATTTTGTCATGGCAGCCTGAGCACACTAAGACAAGGACTGTGTAGGTACAAAGCCAGAGGAGGGTGTCAGCAACAGCTGGGTCAGGGTGGAGGCCCCGGCGTGCTCAGGGTTCACACCCTTAGGAAGCTGACTTAGTTCTCTTAGGCTCCTGCCCACATAGCTGCCAATGCTGCTGAAGGCCTCCGTCTGCATCTGCCAAGCTCCTTAATACTGCAAGAGTTTATACCAGCCATAGACAGGGGGCCGTAACGGCAGCCTCCGGGACAGTCAGCTGTGCTGGCAGAAGTGAGATCAAACCACTGGTTAGGGGAAGAGGCAGGAGGGGCCTCTGCCCTCCTCTCACTAGGGCCCTCAGTCAGCCACCCCGGTGAAACCCAGTCAGGTTTATTTCAACCACGATTTGTTGAGTACCTACAGATTGTAGGCATTGAGCTAGGTGATACAGAGATGATAGAACTCAGGGCCCAGCAGATAACCAGATGGTTAAACAAGTAAGCTACTTATAATAATGGAAGCCTCATCTAGCATCAAAGCAGAAAACGGCAGTGTGTAATTAGCCCCTTCAGGAAGGGAGAGAGGTTCAGTGGAGGCTTCAGAGATGGGAGTATCAGCAAGATTTCCAAGACAGAACTGAAGTTCACAAGCAAACAAGCAGCTGAGAAAGACATGCCAGAGTTACCAGCACAGTGAGGAGGCTCAAGCATGCACAAGGGATTCACAGAACACACCCGGTGTGACATAGGCAGGAGATGGGACCATTCAGGCAAGAAGGCGCTAGAATACACAAGGCCCCGTGTGCCAGCTAAAGAGCTTGGCCTGCATCCTGAAGGGGACAGGAAGGTGCTGGGGAACTGCAAGCTGGGGCAATTTCCAGGTCTAATTTGTGTTTTAGACAGACTGCCCAGACAGTAGGGTCAAGGAACCCTGGGTAGAAAGTCAACACCAAAATCTAAGCATGAAATAACAAAGTCCTCTGCTAAGGCAGAGCAGGCCTCCTCTGAAATCTCTCCTTTCCTCAGAGAGTTCCTGCCAGTTTCCTAGCCAGGCTTGGTGGATTACCCTGAGGGTTTTTTAGCAAATGACCCAGCAAGAGGATGAGAAGGGAAACTGAGGCACTAATGCACTGCACAAAACACACAGTTTCCCTGGGCCCTGATGGTTTTATATTTCATTTTTCTTAAATGAGACAAAATAAGCCACCAACTTCACCGAGATAAGAACAGTCTCACCAGTGGCCTATCCAAGGTCACTTTTATTGTTTATTTGGCCTATTTCCCATTCATCAATCTCTGTCATCAGTTCAAAACCTGATCTTGACACAGAACTAGTTTGCTCTTCTCACTTTCATCCTTCAGGAGAGCTGGACACCCTGCCATCAGCTCTGATACTGAGGAAGGACTTAAATAAAAGTGGCACCCATGACAGAGACCAGGATTCCAGTTTAGAATCTTGAGCCTGGCTATTGCCTGAGCGATTCACACCCTTAGTATGTCAGTCACCCTCCCTTGCTGTCCATTCCATGCTGGCCATGGATGAGAGTGACACCCTCACCCCGGTTATCCTGCTTTGAAGCTGAGACTGTGTCACATTCATTTACATCTTTTTCCTCAAAGCACCTTACATGGTGGCATGAGAGGGAGGCTCAGAGGGGTGTCACTGTTTATAGTTGTGTGATCTTGGACAAGTTACTTGACTTCTCTGAGGCTGTTTCTTTCTCTGTAAATACAGAAAATAACAATAACTCTACCTTGAGATTATATGATAATTAGGTAAATGTTAAGGGCCAGCACTCACTATTATTAAGGGCTTGTGAAGAAAAAAGGAGGAGGATGGGGAGGAGCAGGAGGAGAGAAATAAAGGGAGGAAGGGCTGGAGAAGAAACTTGAGAATCAGACCATTCTGGGTTCAAATCTTTGCTTAACCACTTGCCTGGCTGTGTGCCATCAGGCAAGTTACTTAACCTCTCTGATTCAGTTTCTCCTCTATAAAATAGGGATAATACTGCCTACCTTGCAAAAGGATCTTAGTTAAGAGAACAGACATAAAGAGCCAACACTTTGCTTGCCAGCTCTAGGGCATTCACGAAGTGTGTTGGTAATCAGACCCACTGATTTCTTAGCCCTAAATGGTACTTAGGGGAAAACATGGTTTAAATTCTAACCTTCCTGGACCACCCACTTCAGCCCTAGGAGGGGTGAATGTGTTAAAGCAAGTAGAGGCCAGTTTATAGACACCCAGGCCCTCCACCGTGCTCCCATCCACAGGAACACTGCTGTCCTTCATCACTTCCAAGGGGAGGCTGCTGAGCTCCCTGAAACCCAACTGTGTTCTCTCTGGATAAAGGGGACAGGAGAGCCAGGCTCGTCTTTCCCTGAACCCAAGTGTCTTCACTTGTGAACTGGAGGAGAGCAATGCCCCTCTGTCTGGGTATTGGCAGAGTGTGGAACATCCATTTGCTAAGGAAATCCTAAGGCACTAGCCCCTCACATCTTACAGCCCTCTATTACGGCAAGTTATTTTAAGCCTCTCCTGGACCCAAAGCCTGAGCAAATGAAGCAAATGGCTTTGGGACAGGGACCAGAAAGGTTTTTAAGGCCTCTCATTCTGCCAGAAACACACTTAAAATTTAAAAAATTTAAAATTTACCTCTCTTGGGTTCACTCTGTGCTAGACGCTGGTTTAGAGGACACAAAGCAAAACCCCAAACCCTCAAATCAATGGATCACGGCAAACGCTTGCCCCTTTCCACCTTGTCCTAGGTAATGCAGGGACTGAGCTCCAGTGGGAGAAGCAATCAACTACACTTTCCTGCTGACAGTTTCAGATCAGGACAGAGGCAGGCTGGTGGTAAAATGTGTCTCTTTTTTAACAAGGAATGGGACAGGAAGTTAGCCAAGGAGCAGATGGCCTGAGGTCCCTGCCAAGCATCCATGGACAAAGCCAGGATGGGTCCTCAGGGCAAGGGGGGCAAGGCACCAAGGGAAGCAAGAACCGTGGGAGGGCAAGCTAGCCCCTAGAAGCGTCCCTAAATAGGGAGGGCAGGATTAGGACCCCCAAGTCTCCTGGGAATTTCTGTGTCAGGACTTGGGGGTCAAATATGGGTCAGGCATTAGGGTACACATGTCTACTATCAGACCACCAAGGCCACACTCACCCCATGAAACAGATAAGTTGTGTCCCATCCCCCAGCCCATGCCACAGTCTTACTTCTACTGGGCAGCTCCTCTTGGCCCAGGCCGTTGGAGGGAGCTAGAGGGGCACTGCCACACTCGTCCAAGGTCAGGATGAGGGGAACGTCGTCATCTAAACTCACAGCCATGTTTTCTTCTGCAGCCCTCAGGATGCAATGTCCAGGGCTTTAAATAGTCTCTGCTTTGAGCTCCCTTTCAAAGCCACTGGCCCAGAGGTGCTTCTAAGAAATTCCTCCATTAGAGGCATCTTCTAGGGTTTGAGAAATTAAAAAAAAAAAAAAGGAAGACAATCATCAAAATACAGACACTATTGATGAAAATACGTTGGCATTAGGTAGTTGTACTCTTTGAAATGGTGGATCTTACAGTATGTGAAATACATCTCCAGGGAAAAAGAATGTTACAGTAAAGCAGCAGTAAAATATGGGGGAAAAAAACTCTGCCTGAACAAATACTGAAAAGTTAAGGGTAATTGTATCTGGAGATTGAGATTATGGCTGACATGTTCTACCTCCATCCCCATTAACCTTGTTTGTGTATGTTTTGTAAAGACTTTAAAGACTTAAAAAAAAAGTTATTTTATTGGTTTTATATATTATATATAAAATACTATTATTTTATATATATATATGAGCAATTGAATACATTTCATATTCATTCATATAAAATATATATATAAAACCATTAAAATAATAGTTGTTAATATTATGTACCAGGGGCTCTTGTAGCAATCATTAAGTAACACTGATTGAAACTATCTAACATAGATAGGTAGGATTATTATGCCCCATAACAGAGGAGTCTTTAAGAGGTTAAGTAACTTGCCCAAGAACCCAAAGCTAAAAAGCTGAGCTTTGGACTCCACTATCTGGCTCCAGACGCATGCTCCTTGACACCATGATACAATTCTTCCAAGCCCCAGTATTCAGGCCACACTTAGCTCCAATGACTTGTAAAGAGTTAGTGTGCCAAATTATTCACACTTGCCCATATCATTCTTACATAGGCATTATCCTCCCAGATTTAAGTGTTGGAGGAGGAAGGGGAAGAGGACTAAGAGTATTTTTTTAAATGGTGTCCAGTCACACATTCTGAATTCCCAATTTAAAACACTCAGAACTAGCCTGTTACATTTCCTATTTATATACATTCCATTTCCGCTGGGAGGACAAAAGAAAAGCAAAGCCTCAGCAGATCTGACAGCAGACCTTCGAACTTAAAAACAGCAGCTGGTTCCTTCTTCAGACTGTGGCCTTCTGGGTTCAATCAAGTTTGCCTCTGCTCACCCACTGAATGGCAACCCAGCAATGTCTTTCTTTCACAAATCACCAGAATAACCCTGGGCAGGACCCTGGGCATCAATATCTTCTTAGGCAGCAAAAGTGGGCACTCTTCTGTTAGCTGCAAAGCCTACAGCTCTCTGCCCAGCAAACTTCCTGGTAAAGTTTCCTCCAGGTCTGGGGATTAATTTTGCTTTTGATTCTCAATAGTAGACAGACAAGAGAAGAAATCCCAAGTGAGATACCATTCGGCTGTCTTAAACATTGTCTTATTTTCTTTTTAACTTTTTTCCACACATCTTTTCAAATACACTCAGAAGTAGAGAGAATATGTAAATGAACTTCCTTGTATCCATCACTCAGCTCTGACAATGATTAACATCTTGTCATTCTCTCTCTTGTCGAAAAATATTTATTTTGAAGGCTGGAAAATCTATTAACCTTCTCAATTCAACGAGAGGTTTCTTAATTTTATCACTGTTGTATAATGGCTAGTGGTTTTTATTTTAACTGTTTAATATATGACTGCTTGCAGTGCACACATTATCTTAGCTCTGTGGCTCTCATCTGGGGTGACTTTTCTTCCCAGGGGACACTAACAACGTATGGAGACATGTTTTCCTGTCACTATGTGCTAGGTAGGTAGGTAGGTAGAGGCCAGAAATGCCCCTGAACATCCTACAGTCACAGGTGAGACCCACCACAACATAGAAATATGTGGCTCAAAACGTCAACAGTGCTTCTGTTGAGAAATCCTATTTACCTAATATCCCCACTTCACATATGTAGAAAGTGAGGCTTAAGGAGTTAACCTGCCTCTTACAAATCAACAGCAGGTTTTCACAGCCCAATGGTACAACACAGCCCAGGCAGTCTGAAGCCCTCCCACTCAGCCATTACCCTATACTTCCTGCCAGAACCAGCTTTCCAGTTTGAATTCAAGGCCATCACTTTACAAACAGGTAAAAGTGAGGCCCAGAGGGGAAGAAGGGACTTGCCCAAGGTCACACAGTGCAGGACTCCTGAGTCCTAGGCCAGCGCTCTTTCCGCTGGCTTCGCTTCTCCCTTTGTGGAGGGCCCAGAAGGGGTCACCCCTGGGGACAGGTCCCTGGAAAGTGGGCCAGCAGCCATCCTGCTGTCCCCTAGGGCAGCCTGACCCGGGTCAGAGTCGCTTGCTAGGTGGGTCGCCTGAGGGCGCCAGAGAGACGAGCAGATGAGGGAGAAGAGGACGGAAGGGGAGTGCGGGCTCCAGCTCCACGTGCTCCCAGCCCTGGTCCGGGCCCACGAGCGGGTGTAGCCCCAGGAAGCCGCGGGCGAGGAGAGGGGGCGCAAAGCCCCAGCCTGAACTATTGGAAGAAAAGCGTGGCGATGACTTCGCCGCGGCCCTTGTGAGCCTGCCTCCCACACCCCAAAGACTAGCCGCAAACCCCTACTCCGCGCCCTCTGACCCCTGACCCCTGCCCTCTCCGTCAGGCATTCCCTCGCACCCCTTGGATTCTTACACGCGCCGCCCGAGCAACCCGGACCGCGCACCGGGGTCCACACCACGCAGCCCAGCCCGCGGAAGCCGCCGCCAAAGCTCAAAGGCTGGAGCTGCAGCAGCCGCCTCAGCGCCGCAGCCGCCGCCACTTCAGCAGCTGCCACCACAGCAGCAGCGCCAGCCCTCTCATCCACCGCCTACCGTCCCCTCCACCCCTCCAGCCCCGCCCCATTACCCCTTCGCCCCTGTCTATTGGCTCCCTCGGCTGTCATGATGCGCGCTGATTAGCCAAGCCTCGCGTCCCTTCTCAGTTCTCGCCCGCTGCCGAAGCAAGACTGCCTGCCCGCCTCCTCGAGAAGGGGCCGGGAGATCAAGCTCCGCCTCTTTCCCCGCCCACCCTCCCCGCCGTACTCGTTCAGCCCAACCCAGAGGGAGAGACCGTGCCCCTGACTGGTTGTGCTTCAGGAGGAGGGGCGGACTGAGCGGAACAAGGAATTGAATGGTGGAAAGGAAAGTCAGTCAGGAGCTGCGTCCTGCCTTCTGAGATTGGCGGTAACCTAGCAACGCAGGTAACCGCCGAGGTAACAGTTGAGAAACCAGGAGCCCTCCGAGCTGGTGAGTGACCAGGTGGGAAGGGCTGGGAATCCTTTGGCTCCCGGAAGAATCAGTAGTCTGCCCCACGATCTCACCCCTGCCCCGTAACCCCGCTCTCCAGCCGCTGCCTCAGTCTGGACCTCCCTTTCCGCCTTCAAGGAAGGACCACTGACATCTTCAGTGACCCTACCTCTACTCTGCCCTTCCACTTGCCGTCTTCAGTCCCATTTACCCGTCCTTAAAACGTGGGTGATACCAGTCGAATGGAGTAGCGTCATGGTTGAGGAATTTCAAGTCAAACATAGGTGATGGGGCTGAGAGGGTAGTTTCTAAGTCCCTGGCCATCCCATCCAATGGCCATCCACTCCAGGATGAGTATGCAACAAAAGGCACCTCACTTGAGTGGATTTTTAAATTAGGTAATTTTGAATGTACCAGGTTTTGACTTTTGTGCTAACTGTAGCACTTAACTCCCACCTTTGCCCTTTAAATGTGATTTCATTGTACATACATAATTCAAAGGGTCTGCTGTGAGGAGTAAATGAGGTAAAGCAATGGAGAGCTTGGCATAGAGCCAAGCAACATAGTGAGTGCTCTGTAAATAATGGCAATTATTTTCTTTCTAAAATGCATTTGTCTTTGACTTCTGCTTAAAACAAGTTCCAAAGGAGTCATCTTGTTTCATACCTTAAATGTTCATATATTCAACAAGTATTCAGTGCATGCCTACTACTGGATGCTGGCATAAATTTGTACATTTACCAAAAAAAAAAAAAAAAGTAATTGAGTTGTATGATTAGAATGGGTGAATTTTATGGTATGTAAATTACACCTGTGATAAGTACCATGCAAAAAAGGTGCAGAGGGTTTCCTGAGATTATAATGCACTTTCATGTTCTAGTCTGGGGTGAGGTCACCACTGAGCTGAATTTGAAGGATCAGAGATAGCTGTTTATCTAGGGGTTGGGAGTTGATTTTCTGGCAAAAGGAACATTGTGTGTAAACATCCTGGTGTTCCGAGCCCTTTAGAGGCCTCTGCGGCTGCAGCACTGAGAGCAGGAGGGCTTGGAGATACAGCTGGACGCGTAGGCTGAAGCCAGTGAGAAGGAATCTCATCACAAGAGAGAAGGGGCTTGATCCTTTGCTCCTTGCATGGCCTCCGCCCGCACCTTGGCTTTAGTCACCATCTGTGCAGTAACAGCTCTTAAATTTCTGTCGTCTTTCTGCGTCTTCCTTGAACTCTACACCAGATATCCAACCACTTCCGCACATCTCATCGTTGCCCCACGCAGGCGGCTGCAGGCCTATCAGGCACCTTGGTATGAATTAGGAAGAGGCACCCTGTCAAGGCACACTGCCTCCTAATTTTGTGACGGACTGAGTTTGCTCTCCTCTGTCCTTGTCCCCACCACAACAAAGAATTGAAAGGCTGAGACACAATAAGGAAGCAGAGTGAAAGTTTTATTTGAATACAAGGGAGGAATGGGCCAGAGTCCAGGTAGACAAATGCCCCAACTTTTAGGGGAGGGTCTGTTATCACCACCTAGCTGAGAAGCTCTTCTTTTGATTGACAGGGTGAGGTCATTTGATTGACAGCTCTAGTTACACACCCATTCTTCTTGATGCGCACGTCTTTTCCCAAAATGCACATAGAAAAAGCCCATGGGGGTGGGGGATAGTGAGAAAAACAGCAATTTTATTTTAATAAGATTATGATGAGGTGTGGTATGGGCGGTTCTTAGTCTTGTTGGATTTCACCCTCACTGGAACCTGGTTGGGGCCGGTTTGGCCTAGTCCCAATAGACAAGAAGTTATCTCCCTGCAAAGCCTTTATTGACTTCACGTGGGACCCTCCTCTCTGGGCAGCTTGGGCAGTTTTCTTTCCTTGAACCTTATCTTCTCCTTCCCCCGCTGCTCATGTCTGTATTTCTACTAACAATTTCAAGGGTGGTCAAATAGATAGCATGTTCCAACACCAGTAACCACGCCTCTCAAACCCGGTTTCTCTTCCAGGCTTCTCTTTTTGGTAGACCCTCCAACAATTCAACCAGCAACCCAAAACATCAGCCAGAACGTCAGCCAGAACACTAGACGTCATCCCTAACTCTACCCTCTCCCTCACTACCCATGTCTAGTCCTTTACCTCACCACACTGATTCTGCTTTCTCAGTATTTCTGGAACCCATCCACTGCTTTGTCCCTGGCCAAGGCCACCCTCATGTCTTCCCTGGACACTGCATCAGCCTTCCAAACCTGATCTTCTTGCCATCCTACACTGGCCAACCTTTTCACCACAGATCCGGTCTTGTGACTCAGCCCCTGCTTAAAACTCTTTCCAGGGCCTTCAATACCTCTTGAGCAATGAGGGGAGCTGTCATGGCTGACTTTTCTAACCAATCAAAGCAGGGTGACTTTCTTATTCCCGGGTCCCCTGTAAGGTGCCCAAGAGGAATTGAGAATCATAACCAGGATGGCCAGGCCAGGCCAGGCCAAAAGGTCAAGTAGCAAAAATGATAAAAGTCAAGAGTGAGAAGGGGTGAGTTCTGAGGTCATTGCTCATGCCTTGTCTAAATATAAAAAAGCTATTACTAAAAGGCAAAAATCGAACCCACTCTTCCCTTTCCCAGAATTCACCCTCTACCCAGAAAAGACCCAAATGGCCTTTTGATTAGCAGCATCAGTAACAGAGGCCACAAAGTCATAGCATCAATCTTCCTGCCTCCAGGCTGGACAGGCTGCCCAGGGCATTCCAGACAGAGCTCTGCCCTGGCTCTGGGCAAGGCATTGCTTGGGAACGTTCCAGGCATACATGGTCAGGGGTAAATGCTGTGGTTTTAGCTTGGGGTTTTCACTCAGTTTACAGTGAAAAAATGAATTAAAGGTGTGAGCCTTACCCAAAAGCCTTTCCCTTTTCCCTAGGAGAGAAGAGCTCAGGGTGATGAGGCGATGCACACCTGATTTATGCCTCAGTGTATAATAATCATGCCTTGCCTTTGAAGAAGGCATTTAACTCTCCTAAGGGCTTTCCCATCTATTAAATCATTCTTCCTCCACCAAGCTCCCTTTTGATGTGGCTAGATCAGGTGTTGTATCCCAGGTGTCAAAGAGATAAAGTACTTGCCCAGACTTATTCCAAGAGCCCCTAGCAGGGGAGAGTCATACACCAGGTCTCCCAACAACGAGCTTATGAATTTGACCTTGACTCTGTAACTCATGTTGGCTTTAGGGGGCACAGAGTTTTTTTTGAGGAGACCAGGAGTTTTATAGGGGAGCAAGGCTGTATAGTCTAGAGCAGTGACTCTCAACCAGGGGCATCCCCTTGCACCCCCATCAGGGACATTTGGCAATGTTTGGAGACATTTCTCTAAATGGTCAGAACTAGTGGTGGGAGAAATGTGCTACTGGCATAGTGTGGCCAAGGAGACTGCTAAACATTGTACAACACGGAGGAGAGCCCCCACAACGAAGAATATCTAACCCAAAATGTCAGTGGGGAGGAGATTGAGAAACCCAGTTTCAAGCTGGTATTTTCATTCAAGGCAAATACACACACACACCTTTTCTCTCAGTCCCTAGTTAGTAGAACTGAAAGCAAAAGTAGTTAAAAATCAAGATCATTTCAAATACAGAGCATCAGGGCAAAGTATCTCTCTGACCTTAGCTTTCAAATAATAGAAACAGATTATATCCTATGACCATTTAAATACTGTTCACATTTTTGTTTTTAACCACAAAGCAGACATAGAAATACATTTCCCATCTCAACCTCACACACATCTTCAGTTCCATATGAATAGTTACTGCATGCAATGCCTTCTGTTATTTTCTATTTTATTTCATTTATTTTTGACACTAGTCAAGCTGATTTTACCACTCACTAAAGGGTCACAAACTTCAGTTTTAAAAAGACACTCTTCGTTGTGATCTGGCAGTCAGGAAAAGCCATCGTTTTTCAATTGATAAGATTATAATTTAAAAAAATTTTTTTTAAGTGGAGGAAATTTATTTTAGAAGAATCTAAATTCACTAGTAGGAAATTCTTCCTGCTGTCTGAAATAACCAAAATGATACTACCCAGACTTATTCCACTGAAGCTATAGTGTAACCAGAAGAGGAATTAAAAATCATGATGCATTAATTTGGGAGGAGGCGGCAACCAGAAAATGGTGGGATCTCAGTCCTCCTCCATCACTAGCAGAAAAAAAAAAAGTGAATAATGTAGAAATTAAGTTAAAAACAAGTAGTAAAAAAGAATAAAAAGTGGTTCTATTTTGGCTTTTTATAAACTGTTCTGCATAAAACATATAATTTTTTTTTGGTATCATTAATCTACAATTACATGAGGAACATTATGTTTACTAGACTCCCCCCTTCACCAAGTCCCCCCCACATACCTCATTAGTCACTGTCCATCAGCATAGTAAGATGCTGTAAAATCACTACTTGTCTTCTCTGTGTTGCACAGCCCTCCCTGTGCCCCCCCACACATTATGCATGCTAATCGTAAGGCCCCCTTTCTTCCTCTCCCCCTTCTCCCTCCCTTCCCACCCATCCTCCCCAGTCCCTTTCCCTTTGGTAACTGTTAGTCCTTTCTTGGGTTCTGTGATTCTGCTGCTGTTTTGTTCCTTCAGTTTTTCCTTTGCTCTTATATTCCACATATGAGTGAAATCATTTGGTACTTGTCTTTCTCCGCCTGGCTTATTTCACTGAGCATAATACCCTCTAGCTCCATCCATGTTGTTGCAAATGGTAGGATTTGTTTTCTTCTTATGGCTGAATAATATTCCATTGTGTATATGTACCACATCTTCTTTATCCATTCATCTACTGATGGACACTTAGGTTGCTTCCATTTCTTGGCTATTGTAAATAGTGCTGCAATAAACATAGGGGTGCATCCGTCTTTTTCAAATTGGGCTGCTGCATTCTTAGGGTAAATTCCTAGAAGTGGGATTCCTGGGTCAAATGGTATTTCTATTTTGAACTTTTTGAGGAACCTCCATACTGCTTTCCACAATGGTTGAACTAATTTACATTCCCACCGGCAGTGTAGGAGGGTTCCACAAAACATATAATTTTGAGGAAAAATATATTTTCTATTTTAAGTATTCAAATGTTAATATTCAATAACATAATTTTGAAGTTGTAGTAGAGGTAATAAAACTTAAACATTAAAACCAGGACTTCATTTCATACTATCAAATGTGGGTTCCATAACTGTCCCCATTTCACAGACCTACAAAGCACCTACAAACTTAATCACTGTGTAGTAGACTTATATTTTTCCTTTTCTCTTCAGAAAGGAGGAAATGAGGGCCCAGAAGTTTAAGTGAATTTGCCCAGGACTATAGTGTGGCCAGTGGCCAGTGGAGAATGTTCATTATAACCAGCAGTTTGGAAATCTCTCCCTGGAGCACATTCCCCCGCCATCCTCAGTCACTATTCCGAGTCCTCTGTATCCAAAACATGGGATAATGTTGGAGCCTGCGCCCATGGAGCCATCACCGCAGATGAAACCCCGTCTGTTCATACCTCCAGCATTCACTGCTACAGTTCTAGCCCGAAACCTTTTGTAAATCAAATGCAATCCACAAAACTTGGGTTCTCAAAAAGGACAAGAGAGGATTGGGTAATCGTTCAAAAATGCTGATAGGGGAAAAAAAAAAAACTAAACTATGAAAAAGAAAAAACAAATTAGATTTAAATCTTTTATTTTAAAATCCCAAGCCCTGAATATAGGGATGAGAAACAGCCCATAGGCCAAATTTTGGCCCACAGTTTTCGTTATTAAAGTATGACACTATTTTCTGGTTCTAATTCAGGACATAAAGTACTCCGTGAAATAACATTATCCTATTATGCCAACACCTCCCTGTGAGGAAACAGGTCATTGGCAAAGCTGGATCTGCTGTATCTTTATTTACCCAGCAGTGATTTATTGAGCGCCCACTGTTTGATCGTCTTCATCATGAATGTTCTGCCCCTTTGCAGCCTCTCACTACCCTGCCCTAGACTCAGAAGAATTATACCACCTGATAAATCATACAGAGCTCTTCTGAAGAAAGCTAGGTGTGTGGTTTGAAGGCCAGTGAGCTGTTAGTGAGACTACAAGGAAGATTCTGGCTTCTTCAAAGGCAAAACCTCTGCCTATTAACCCAGCAAGTAGATGGTGGAATAGGAACTAAGCAACTAGAAATTCCTTACCCATCAAGGGCTTCTCTGAGTCCTAAGCAGAACCTTAGGATAAGGATAAAGCAGGCAGTGTTAGGTACTGAGGGCATGGGGTGGGTGAGAATTTTAACTCTCAGAAACAAGACAAAACTGTCAAAGGTATATGAAATCAACTATGCAAATTGTGAAATTCATAACATAACTTTATTCAGTCTGCAATCATGCAGAAATTGAAAATTTTTCATTAGGGTAGAAAATTAAAAACAGAGACCCTAAGCTCCATCTCTTGTGAAAACTTCTCTATACCATCTCTACCTCCAACCATATTTCCCACCCCAAACCATTCTTTCTTAGCTCTCTCGCATCTAAGCTGAAAGCAGCCTTTTTTTTTCAAGTCACGGGAAGAACCAAGAATGGAACGAGAAAAGTACAAACTCTCATTTAGAGCTAAAAATCAATGAGAAAATATTTAATTACCTAGGAATACATGTGCTGTGAATTTAAAATGGAAGCCTGGTAGTAAAGGAGGATGTGTTTTGTTGGTTTTTATTGCTTCAAAGATATCTAGTTTAGGAAGAGATATACATGCATGGCACTACGTTATTTTACATTGATTCCTGTGGTGAGAAGCCTGTGCTGAAGTCCCTTTTCAGGTCTCTTTTAATTCCAGTTACATCAATGAGAAAGTCTCAGTTTGATATTAATAAGTCTTTTGTGTAATAACTTTATACCCTGTAAGTTTGCCATCATTATTTAGTTCCAGGAGTGTTTTTATTGATTCTTTGTGATTTTCTACATAAACAATAATGTCATCAGTGATCAAAGATAGTTTTATTTCTTCCTTCCCAATCTGTATACATTTTACCTCCTTTTCTTGTCTTATTGCATTAGCTAGGGGCTTCCAAGATTATGTTAAATAGGAGTGGTGAAAGGGGAACTTGCCTTGTTCCTGATCTTAGAGTAGAAACTTCCAGTTTCTCACAATCAAGTATGATATTTTATAGATTTTTTTATCAAGTTGAGGAAGTTCCACTATATTCCTAGTTTGCTGAGAAATTGTTTTTTAACATGATTGGATGTTAGATTTTGTCAAATGCTTTTTCTGCATCTATTGATATGATGATAGTATTTTTCTTTTTGTTGATGTGATAGATTACATTAATTGATTTTTGAATGTTGAACCAACCTTGCAGATCATAAATCCCACTTGGTTGTGGGGATTAATTCTTTTTAGACCTCGTTGGATTCAATTTGCAAATATTTTGTTGAGGATTTTTACATCTGTGTTCATGAGAGATATTTAGTTTGTAGTTCCCCTTTCTTGTAATGTCTTTGTCTATTCTGATATTAGAGTAATGCTAAGCCTCGTAGAATCACTAGGAAGTATTTCTTCTGCTTCTATTTTATGGAAGAAATTGTTGGGAATTGGTATAATTTCTCCCTTAAATGTTTGGTAGAATTGACCAATGAAATCCTCTAAGCCTGGTACTTTCTGTTTTGTAAAGTCATTAATTATTGATCAATTTCTTTAATATATAAAAGCCCATTGAGATTATCTATTTCTTCTTGTGTGAGTTTTGATAGATTGTATCTTTCAAGGAATTAGTCCATTTTATCTAGGTCATCAAATTTATGGCCATAGAGTTGTTCATAAAATCCTTTATTGTCATTTTAACACCCAGTAGTAATGGCCCTTCTTTCCTTCCTGATATTAGTAATTTGTCTCCTCTCTTTTTGGACCATTTGCTAATCTTGCTTTTTAACAACAGAGATCTAGTCTCAGACTCATTTCCCTGTAATACTAGGTAACAGTATCTAGTGAGAATGAAATAATGTCAGGATGTAGACATTGTTATCTTCTATTTAAAGAAAATACAGATTTTCCAGTTACAGTGGAGATATAGTTTCCTTTTAATGAATAGTACTTAAAACGAAAGTATACTTGAAGAAAATGCAGTGATAATAGTACAGCTTGGTCTATAGATGTGCTAGAAATCACAAAGGTGGCGTGCTAGTAAGAGAGATTTGGAGAACGCTGAATGAGAACTAACCCTCATGAAGTCATCTTCCTGACCCACAAGTTCTGCTTCATGCGGTGTGACCTCATGCTGCTAGCAATCCTTGTATTGTGATCAATTATGAGGTGTGCCTTGGTAATTAGTTTATAATAAGTTCCAAAGTATGGAGGTGATTTACTCAAAAATATAAAAGTCAACAAAAGAAGATTCAAAGATTACACTAAAACTGAGTCACTCTCACTCAGTTACGTTCCAATAAGCTTTCTTAAGCGAGAAGAAAGGGATGGGGTGACAGCTCTATTGTTGCAAGCTGTCTCTGACTGATCCTGGGTGTACCTATGCGAACATGACGCCAATAGGAACAGTGTGTGGCAGTAGAAAAAAAGGAAGTCTAGTGTCTTACATATACATTGTGTGTCTATGTATATAAAACAACAAATAGGAATATTCCGTTTTCTAGTTGCTAGGTAGATTGGATGCAATAGGAACTGAATCTTGAAGACATCTGTCCTCTAGGACTCTATTTGATGGGATTCATTTAAACTGGATCAGCAAAGAATCATTCTACTATGTCTACCACAGAAGTCCATCTTAAAATCGAGACTGGACCTCATAGTGGTTAGGGAGTACAGGGTCCTGAGACACACCTCCTGGGCTGAAATTAAAGTATCTCATCCATTAACAATCTTACTAGCTGTAAGTGGCAAATAGTAGCTTTATGCAAATAGCTGTAAGTAACTAATAGGAACTTAAATCCTCTCTCTGCCTCCCTTTCCTCATATGCCTCCCGACCTCATAACGGTTTTGTGAGAAATAAAGGAGTTAATTCATGTAAAGCATTTAGAACACTGTTTGGCACATAGTGAGCTCTCAAGAGTTAGGTAATATTAAAATAGCATTCCATAAAATGAAATTTCCCCAAACATACTCCACTTTTGTTTAACACTGCCTGACTCTTTCACATACCAGTGTTAGATTTGTGGGGCAGTTGTAAGGGTTGGTAGGAGGAAAAAAATATAATTTAGCTCAAGCCTTCTTTTTTTTTCAAAATGTTCTGAGAGCGAAAGTAATAAAATATCCAACAAGCCCGTTTGAATGAAGACGAGTTATAATTTGCATGATAAAGATATATTTCCATTTATAAAGTTCATCAGCAGAATTAATGACAAATAAAGGGAAGATCCAATTAAAGTTTCTCATCCATTAACAATCTTGCTTCATTCTCAGGGCAGGAATTTTAAAAGGAGAGGCTTAAGTTGGAAATGATTTAAATATTAAGGTTGGTGGCATTAAGAAAGACATGAAATGATCATATTAGAATTCAAAAGAAAGAGATTCTCCAGTGATTTTTGTCATCAAAGTCAGATGCATTCCCCCGCCGACCATCCTGGTTGGTTCCACTGGCTTTTTCTTGTTCACTCAAATGAGCTGTCAAGAACTGATGGGCGTCATCATAATCAAAGAAAACAAGTTTGCCCTTTAAAGCAAGAGAGGTAATTTGGCTGAAAGCAAATTGGAAACATTTCATGTAACATTGTATTTCTGGACGCAATCTCTGAAGAATTCAGGCATTTTGATTTATGCCTGAGAGCTTTGAGGGACAATGGGGAGAGGTGTGTTCATTAGACACTTTGTTCACATTCATCCTGTGGCCATGGAGCAAAGATCCTTCATCCTCAGAGAAGCTGAGAAAGTTCCATGACTGTCCCTAAAACGTTAAATTTTCAGGAAAAGCCTTAAAGGAACTCGCAAGATTAATTAGGGAGCCGGAAGTGGGCGGGAATTAAACATATGCAAGATAATGCCCTTCTCACTTGAGACCTCAGCTCTCAGAGGCTTCTGACTTTTAGGTCCATTTAGTCTGGCCAAGGACAAAGCATCTGTAGCTCCTGATCTGGCTGCCTTTCTTCCTTACTCTTAGTTTCTTCAGATGTTTCCTTGATTCCCACCCTTCTCTCTATACACTCTGGTTTGGTGGACTGAAGATATCTTTTGTGGCTTCAGGTATCACCTCCTTCTCCCTTGTGCTTATATCTCTATCCCCAGTGGCTCCCTGGAGCCCTCGCCCCCGCCCCTGCCCCCACCCTGATCTTGTGCTGTCAGTTGCCTAGAATATCTTGTCAGCTAGGGTTCTTTGATGGTAAGCAACAAAAACTGACTGCCTGAGCAAAATGGCAAAGGAAAAGATGAAGATCCAAGCCTCAGAATGGATAGCCACCAAGGAAGTTCTGGGGATCTTGGTAGCAGGATCTTCACCACCACTGGCACGAATCAGCTCCCACCGTTTCCTGTCCCTCTGACACTCTTCAATATTCCCAGGAGGGAAAGAGCAGGGTTCTTTGATTGGCAGTCCTGCCAAGACTGCACACAATGGGAGAGAGGGTGAGTTCCCCCAAGGAAAATCAGCCTATCACCTGACAAAGAAGAACTTTTTGGATTGTGGGAAGGTGGGGACATCCTTGTCCACTATTGGCTCTGGTTGCACCAGTTACAACTAAGTGAATTCAAAACTGAGCTCTTTGTCCTCCCTTCCAAACCTTCGCTCCCAATTTCCCTAGTTCCTCCAAGGCCCCACCATTCTTTCCCAGTCACCCAAACTCAAAACCATCTCTAAACTCATCAAGTTCTAATGATTCTTTCTTCCAAACATTTCTCACATCCACAGACAGAATGTGAACATTTGTGTGGCCCAGGTAACCCGTCGATGCTAGCAGCAGGACCCTCCCCCAGATGGTGTTCAGGGTTTCTTCAGTGCAGTAGTGACGAAGGCCCTGCCTTCCTTCCCTGGGGTTTACTTTTTAGGGGAGGGGGAAATATAGACAATAAACTAATAAACAGACTCATATACAGATGTCAGATGATGATCCTTAACCTGGATAAAAAGTAAAGAGGAAAGGGGGAATGAATGGGAGGGAGGGAGGAGGAGAGGGTTATATTTTAATGAAGGAAGTCAGGAAAGCACTCACCACTGCACTGGTAACTCAAGCAGACAGGGAATCAAGAGAACAAGCTTTCCAGATATTTACAGGAATATTGCAGAACAGGGCAGCAGCGGCAGGGGGAGGCAGCAAGTGCAAAGGCCCTGTATGAGAGCACTGCTGGCATCTTCAAGGCACAGCAAAAAGATCAGTTTGAATGCAGAGGAGAATGATTGGTTAACAGCAGCCAGATTATGCGGAGCCTTCCAGGAAACTGTAAGGACTTTGGCTTTTATTCTGAGATGAGAGGCGATTCTGCTGGTGAATTTTTAACAACTGGTTTGGTGGGAAGGGGTACTAATTTGTATTCTTTGCCAATTTCTATGGTATAAATACTCCCATCATGGCTGATTTCCAGCTACCAATGGTTTAATAACCAGCTCACAAGTATCCTGAAATTTTAACAATCAGCTCTTGTGAGCTGGGTTTTGAACAGAGAGTGAAAGGATCTGATGTATAACAGGCTCCCTCTGGCTGCTGTGATGAGAAGAGACTCATGGGGCAGGAGGGCAGAAGCAGGGTCACCAGTGGAGAGGTTATCAGTCATCTGGGTAAGAGATGATGGACGCTTGGAAGGTCCAGTGGCTCAATGACATCAGGAACAGCATTCCTGCAGTTCTCTTAATTTTCCTTCTCTTTCACAAAGCAGCTGCCACTGCTCCAGCATTAAGCCCAAATTCGGGGAATGGAGGTGAAGCCAACAATGTCTTTCTTTTGTATCCCAAAAGCCCCTAGAAAACTTCTCTATTTCATTGACTTGAACTGTGTCTATAGCCACCCCTATCTGTAAAGCAGGTTGAGAAGGTGAGAATTAAGTATTTCTAGTTGCTACAGTACAGGCAAGCAAGAGGGAAGGAAGTTGGGATGGGGAACAGTGTCTGCCACAAAGGGGAGTAGCCTTATAAGAACCTACAATGAGAATCTGATCCAGTCTGGAAGCCAGGAAAAGCGTCTCTGAGGAAGTGGTCCTGAACTGAGATCCGAGTGTAAGGAACTGGCTTGGCAAGAGGGAAAAAGAGTGTGTTAGGAAGAAGAAACAGCATGTGCAAAGGCCCTGAGATGGAAGGTTTATAATATCCCTACCTGCCACCAGCCCTTTCTCTATAAATCATCTATTGTGACATCTTTCAGAAAAAAACCTGATTTTATTCTTTGTCATTTTTCCTGAGGTCAAAATGGGACCCAGTTTCTTACAAGATAAACTCCAAAGTCCTCACTCTGGTCATTATCTGGACCTATTCTATGAATATAACTTTATCCCCTTCCTTCAAAAGTTGTTGAACTTTCATGTGTGCAGTTTTTGTATCCCAAACCAGGCTATAAACCCTGGGACGACAGCACCCATACCTTGCATCTCTCCTTGCATCCCAGGGGCTCAATAAATACTCAAATAAATGACTACAAGGATGACTTTTATAGCAGGGAGCAGGGACAGATGTAAGCAGACCAGTTAAGAAGTTCTAATCCTCCAAGTGAGAGATTATAAGCCCTCACTCAGGGGCAGAGAGGCTGCTGAGAAGGAAATGCACTGGGAGACTTCACGGAGACAGCGGATTGAACTGGGTGGCAGATTGGATGTGGGGGTTAAGGAAGAGGAGGGGTGGTGCTCAGGTGTTTGGCTTGAGCAACTAGGATGGCAGAGTTGCTGATCACCAACACCAGGGATAAAGAAGGAGCAAGGTGAGGGGTGGGGATGTGGCAGAGTCCATGTTACACACAGTAGATTTAGATTGGGAGGCCCCGTGAATCCAGGGCAGTAGGTACACAGGGATCTCCAGCCAGGTCTGGAGACTCGGACTGGAAGTCACTGGAGTCTTGGACTCAGGATTTTGGTTCCCCTGGGCTAGTAATAGCTCCTATTTATCAAGCACTCACAATGTCCAGGCCCTGTGCCAGAAACTTCCCATTGAATCTGAGGATGCCTGTTTTATGGCTGAGGAAGCCCAGGCTTAGGAGGATTAGATAACCAGCCCAGGGACTCACCAGGGTCCCCAAGTGGGGCTGCCACAAAGCTAGCACTCAGCCATCATGCCATGTAGGCACATAAATTATTATTTCTGACTGCCTCCATAAATGTTTCTGAAAGTCTTTTTAAATAAGCTTTTTATTTTGTAATAACTGTAGGTTTACAGAAAAGTGGCAGAGAGTACAGAATTCCCGTATGCCCTTCATTCAGCTCCCCCGATGGTAACATCTTAAATAACCATGATATGTGTGTCACAACTACGACATTTACATTGGTACAATGCTATTAATTAAACTATCAACTTGATTTGAATGTTACCGGTTTTTCTACTAATGTCGTTTTTCCATTCCAAGATACAACCCAGGATACAAAATTGCATTTAGCAAAGCACTTTTTAAGAATTGTATTTTGACGTCATTGCTCAGCCCCACCCTGATTTTTTAAATCCATACTTAAAATTCAGGGCAAATGTGCTGTGCAAGTCCTGTTTGCTGTCAGCTCCACTGTTTGTTCTGTCTCTGTTCTTCTCTGGCTGGGTCTCAGACTGCTAAGCCCTGCAGGCTGCCCAGGCTCTCTTGTCATCTGATTTCCCAGTGGGTTTGGCCAGTGGGAGCTACTGGTGTTAGACTGGAGGGCAGGAGGCAGGGAGGAACCGAAGTATTTCTCCCCTTCCCTTTGCTTTGGGCTGCATTTCTGGCAGTGGCCACAGCTCCTCTGGGGCCATAGCTCCTCCTAGATAGGATATGGCTGTGGTTCCAGCTTCCCCTTGGTGAACCCTGATCCCCAAGCTCACCACCTCCTCATTCTGCGGTGATTTCCTGCCATTGACAATTGCTGGGTTTCTTCATCTTCCACTGCGGCCTCTCAACTCCTTTATTACCTGTGTAACTAGTTTTCTCTTTTTAAATACTTTTTAAAAAATCCAGTAGCACTGATTTTTATTCATTCACATTAAGTCACCTGCAGTGATATCTGTTGCATTTAATTCATGCTCATTAATGTAAATGGCTGAACAAATCCATTTCAGTGAATACTACAACATAGTTAATACTACATATTTAAGTCACTTCAGCAGAATGGTGTCTGCATTCCTGGTGATTCCCTTTCTGACACACGTGCCTGAGACCCATCTCCACACTCAGTCCTCTGGACCCTTGTGGCCCCAACATTGTCAAAGCCAAAAACTGCTTTCAGTGAAAGGCTCTGTGTCAAAGCTGCAGAGCACCTAAGATGACCTCTTAGCGTCAACAGTTCGTGGCTGCTGTGGCCACACCAGCCATACCCATATCAGCACAGCTCTCTGACTGCCTACCCCTTCCTTTTTCAGGGTTGCCAGAGACATTAAAGCAGGAGACCTACGTAGTCTACCAAAGTCTCACTCTCCCAGAGTGTACAAAGCTGAAGAAGAAGACTGCTCATAGATGGCTTTAGATGTCCTCACTGTGGCCCCAACATCAACAGGATAAAGCCGATGGCAGAGCCATCCAAAAAGCCACCCTCCCCACTAAACCCCTTGGTCCCATCCAAGACCAAACTCACCACCATTGAGGCCAAGAGGATCATGTCCGTGCTGGACGAGACCATCCACAAGGTGGAGTTGGCAACCCTGCTGTCATATGTAGCGTCCAATCAGGAGGCTCTGGAGGGGATGTTGGGAGAGGACATCGTGAAGGCAGTGAGAGGGCACGAGGCTCTCTGCCAGATCCTCCTGGACAATGTCAATTACCTGCAGGATGAAGAAAGATGGCTACAGGAGGAAGAAGAGTTTGAGGAGGGAGGGTGGCTCAGAGACCACCTCTTCTCCGTGGAACTACAGAAACCCAACCTCCTGCCACTTATGCAACAGATCAGAGAATCCACTAAGAACTCCCTGAGACTCTTGCTCAATAACCCGCAGGCTGCTAGCCTCTTGCAGATGCAGACACAAGGCAGAAGTGCAGAAGCCCAAAGATTTATTGATAGCCTGATGGAACTCCGGGGTTTCCTGTTTGAGAAGCTACTCACCAGTCCCATGGAAGCCAGAGACAGGGCTCAGTTCATGCAGGATATCAGTAAACGGATTCGGAGGAACCAAGAAGTCACTGATGCTCTTGAAAGTGAATTAGCAGTGAACATAAGGAACAGGGATATAGAGGTACAGCTTTGCAGTATTGGTCAAATTGTGGAAGGAGTCACACGGAGGAACCCAAATCTTTTGGCATTTAGGTTTCTCAGTGATTTAAAGAGCTGTTTTTATTTATTACTCCACAAATATTGTTTGGAGTGCTTATTAGGTGCCACATGGTCCCAGCCTTATAAAGTTCACAGTAGGGAAGGTAGTTCTTAAAGAGCTGACATAATTACAGTTTTGAAAGTACAATGAAGGGTAAGTATAGGGCATAATAAGAGAGTGTTACAGGAGAACTGAACTTAGACCAAAAGGGTCAGGGACATTGAAGTGGACACATGAAGACTGAGAGGCAGCGAACCAGGCAAGTGAGGTAGGGAGGAATCTTCTAGGCCAGGGATAGGCACTTTCTCTGTGGAAGACTAGATAGAAAATACTTCAGGCTTTTCTGGCAGATCACACAGGATCTTTGAGGCCTAATCAAGGAATGTGGTCTGTGTCCTGAGGGTTAGTGACAAGTGGGAGGGGTAGAAGCTCTAGAAGAATTTTTAAGACGGGCACCAATAACATGATCCCAAGCTAACCCATTTTGTAACACATACTATATATTATACTTTATATACATTTTCTCACAAATTCCCCATGACGGTGTTAAATATAGGTCTGGCTGCTAAAACAGACCCAAAATAGTAGTGGGTTAGTCCAGATGGGCATGTATTCTCCCTCTAATGGAAGAACTGGAGCTGGCATGGAAGCTCTGCTTAGTAAAATTGTCAGGGGTCCAGGCTGCTTCCATCTGGCTTCTCTGCTGTCCCCCCCCACAGGACCTCTAACTGTGGGCCCAGAAGGCTGCTCTGGCTTTCCCCCATCATTTCACCACTGGTCTAGCCAGGGGGCGGGAGGAAAGGAGGGGAGGGGGCGTGGGCCCTGCTCTTTAAGGATGCAGCGTGGAAGTAGCATATGGTACAGTCTTTAGCCACACCCAGCTGCTAGAGATGCTGAGAAAGGTGGTCTGTAGCTGAGGCTGCACTGCCAGGGAGGCATTCTGCACCACAGCCTTTCTGGGGGGACGGACCCTGAGGGGCAGCCGGCACCTCCATTTTCATCCCCTGTGGTGGACAACAGACCAAGGCCCTCTGGTTATTTGCCGCCCGACCTCCCACACACTAGCTCAAGCTGTCCCCACTCCTTCTGTTCCCACTGAATCCATCCTTTCAGGCATTCATCAGTTTATTGATAAATATTTGTGTGATTATCTGATTATTTGATGAGATCTGGCTCCCCCTCAAGAGGACAGGACCTTGTCTCTTTGGGCCCACCATTGTGTCCCCAGGGAGCCTGGCTGCACAGAGGGGCATAGTAACTATTTGCTGAATGGAGAGATGATAGGTTACTGGGAGTTCAGTCAGAGAAGGCCACTCAGGTTGGAGAGCCAGGGAGAGGGCACCAAGTGGCTTTGCTGGTCCTATTTGGGTGTTGGAAACAGCTTGTGGCTTCCAAGTTGGATGGATTTGGGGTAAGTTCTATTTTTACCAGGTGAACAGATTTCATCTCGTCACTAGATTTCAGTGTAAAAAGAGGGAGTGACACCCAGTCAAGCATGTTATGGAGCCTACAAAGGAAGCTGTGACTGCTAATAATGCTTCCTGCTCTAAAACCCAACACCTAGAGCATGAAGCCTTGCCCATAGGATCGGATTGCCCAAGCAGTACCCCTTCTCTCCTGCTCCCTAAATGCAGACCCCCTGTGCCCCTGCTGCCAGCTGACCCCAGCCCAGGGTTACTGGCCTAAGCCAGCCACCGCATCCTTGTGTTCAGAGGAAGACTCTAGTGCTCCTGATCAGCCTTTGGAGCTTATCCTCTACCCCCGTTCCTGTTTTAGAACCCTGAGGGCAGGGGACAAGTCCGGCTCTCAGGGCAGAGCTGGGGGGCTGTCCTTGTGATGTGTGTTTATCTCACACTTCCATGCATTGTGCCAAGAGTCTCTGCCAGTTGGGCACTCTCCCACTGTGCCCAGGGCAGGAGCGTTGCCACTGTCCCAGGCCTCTCCTGTGGCCTTGCTCTGGCACGCCTGTGCCCTTTGCTCATACCAGGAAACAGAGGCTGGTGGCCAAGAACATGGCCATCAGACAGACATGGCTTCCAATCCCAGCTCAGCTGCACAACCCCAGACAGATGACTAGTCCCCCTTGAGCTTCAATTTCTTCATCTGTGATCAGGCTGTTCCTGTCCCCTTAGGGGATGGGTAGGAGTCGGCAAGATGGTAATGCAGGTGGCTTGATGCACCCACCCTAAGGGAGTGTGCAGTGATGCCAGCCTCTCCTGCAATTATTGGGGATCATGCTGGTATTCACGGAGCCTCTCCTCTCTCCGGCCCAGGTGGAAAAAGAGAACTTTGTGATCCAAGAACTGAAGAACCACCTGCACCAGTTGCTCAAGTTCTCAGAGAAAAGCCTCCTTCACACTAAGCGGGAGGCCGAAAGGCAGCAGAAGGCTGACTTCCGGGCCTCGCAGGCCAGGGTGGCCAAGATGCAGCAGGAGGTCCAGCTGCTGCGCTCACAGTTCCACAGCTTGGTCATGGAGAACTGGGAGGCGGAGCAGGCACTGAGGAAGGTACCTGGGAGAGTGGGGAGGGTGGGGAACAGTGGAGCCTCTGGGGCAGAGGAGGGGTGGAGGGAGCGCCAGCATGTGGGGCAGGCAGGGCTCTCCAGCTAGCCAGGGGGCATCCGCCCTGAGGAGGAGGGATGGGAGCAGTGGACGTCCAGGATTGACTAGTGTCCCTTGGGAGGCAGGAGGGTGCAGCACCCAGGCCCAGGGATGAGGCCCCCTCCTGCTGCATGCCAGTTCTGTAACTGTGGGCACTTTCCTCCCACATCTTTAAAATAGAAGTGATCAGACCACTCTTAACAGGTTGTTATGAGAATGAAATGAGGTAATGGGTGGAGAGCTGGTGCATAGTAGGTTCGCAATAAAGACCAAGTCTTCCTTTGCTTTCTCTATCATTCCAGCCCAGATGCGGGTCCAGCATGCACCCAGTATGCTTCCAAATCCCTTTCCTCACAAAGGGCTCCTTTTCTAATAAATGCTCCCAATTTATTTTAGCATCACTATTCCTTTGAGCATCTGATGGACCCATGGGCCTATCCCCCCTACAAAGGCATAGATGCACATACACATACTGGTGAACAATTCTTAGTGGTCACAGGCCCCCTGAAGCCAGCCCATCCATGATGCCCAAGTTAAGAACTCTTGCTCTGTAGGATAATGGAACTGATTTATTTATCTTTAAAATTGAGGTGAATTCACATAGCATAAAACTAACCATTTTAAAGTGAACAATTCAGTAT
This sequence comes from Manis javanica, assembly GCF_040802235.1. Lineage (NCBI taxonomy): Eukaryota > Metazoa > Chordata > Mammalia > Pholidota > Manidae > Manis > Manis javanica. The sequence continues at coordinate 70,807,803 of NC_133170.1, read as the reverse complement.
CATTTAGCACATTCACAATGTGTGTCCAACCACCACTCGGTCTAGTCCAAAACATTTTTACCACTTCCAGATAAAACCTTGTACCCATTAGGCAGTTTCTCCTCACCCCCCACTCCCTCGAGCCCCTGGCAACCACTCATCTGCTTTCTGTCCCTACAGATTTGCCTAGTCTGGACATTTCACATAAATGGCATCATACAACATGTAGCCTTCTGTGTCTGGCTTCTTTCACTTAGCACCATGTTCATTTGTCGGTACTTCATTCCTTTTTGTGGCTGAATAACATTCAGTTGTATGTAGGAGAGCTAATCTTCTAAAAACAAAATTAGACCATATCCCTCCACTGCATCAGAATCTGCCCAAAATGCCTTTCCCTCACCCTTACACTAGAACCCAGAGCCCTTCCCCTTCTGACACTCCTCTGTGACACAGCTTCTCACTCTGGCCTCACTGGACACGCTCCTCCTTGCTACTCCATCCCAGTCACACTGGCTCAATTTCTGTTCTTTAAACACTATAAGCTTGTTCCTACCTCAGGGCCTTTGCACCTGCTGCTCCCTCTGCCTTGACTGTTCTGGAGCCAGACTGCTGGCTTCAAATCCAGGCCCTACCACCCAGTAGCTCTGTGATCATGGGCAAGCAAGTTAGCCATGTCTGATCCTCAGTTCCTTTATTTGTGAAGTAGGAAAGAATCTAGCTTGTTAGGGAAGGCCTGCAAAGCCCCCACCTGGCCTGCTGAGGCAGAGTGTGCTTGGTGCTGCTTATGGTTAACAGTAGTCAAACTATGACTAATTGACTTTTTTAGAAAAAGTATAAAGTGGAGACGGAAATTGAGAACTGGATCCAGAAATATGATACGGACATGGGTGAAAAGCAGGTATTTGTCTCTGTGTGAGCCTCTCACAAGAGAGTTTCCCATGATGCTCTGGGAATGAAGGGATGGGAGGAGAAGCCCTAGGATGGTCCATGGTCTGCCATGTTCTGGGCCTCCCCAGGGAGGCTTTCCTGCCCTTCCTTAGGCTCAAATGTTATCTAGTCTAGGGCAGTCAGGGAAGCTGGGGGGAGGAAGGAGCCAGAAGCTGAGAGCCCTAAGTGCTTGACGCTAGGCAGGCCCAACACCCTTGGCTCCACCTAGTGACCGCCTCCTGTACTCTCTGTTCCCTCCTGGTTCAGCGCCTGCCAGCACTTCCACAGGCCAGGCTCAGCCCCAACAGACTCAGCCATGAGCTTGCCTCCACCACTTCCCTCAGTCACTCAGAAAGTCTCCACTGAGTGCCTGAGATGTGCCAGGTGCTGGGATGCAGCTGTGAAGAAAGTCCCCAATATTATTTGGAGGGTCCACTGTAGTGTCACTTATCAGCTATGGGGCCTGAAGCAAGGGACTTCACCTTTCTGAGCCCCCTTCTACATGTGACCAACAGAGGCGATAGTACCCGTGCTGGGACCTTGGTGGGGCCTGAGTGACGCACTGCTGTTACAAATGCTTGTACCAGGCAGAGGATCTGGCCTAGAGGAAGTGCTCAGGGAATGGTAGCCTACAAAACGGGCACCCTCAAGCCCTCCACCCACCTCTGTGATGACATCAGTGGCCCAGGGCCCCAAAGTCAGGGCCAGCAGGGGCTGGCGAGCACTGGAGGCGACATCAGCCTCTGAGTGACCCAAAGTCAGGTGCTCTGTCCGGGAAGGACAAGTCAGCATCCTGCTCTGCCTGATCACCAGTGCTCCAGGGAAGGGTCTGAAGCCCAGTCTGCCCAGTCCACAAGCCTGTGTCCTTTCCTTGTTCCTCAGATTATTTTGGTCAGGCCTGGCCTCGAGCTAGGATGGCCCACATCACCTCTCCATCAGCTGGGCCTCAGATGCAGAAAGGCTCAGTGTAGGCGGCCTTGCGGCTGGGGGGCGGGGCTGTGTGTGCACAGAAGCCCCTTTGGGAAGTTAGAGGATGTTGTGGAGGGCAACGGGCAGCGCCCCATGCCTGGTGCCCCCCACCCTGTCCCTTACCCCAGGACGAGTACGAGGAGCTAGACGTTATACATGAGGAGGAGAAGGCCCAGCTGGAGGAGCTGAAGCAGAGGCGTGACATGCTGGCAGAAGAGTTCGCCCAGATCTGGGCAGAGCAGGAGATCAACTCCAAGAAGAGGATGGAGGCTGAGCAAGAGATGATGCGCATGGTGAGGGCCGCCACGCTCATCCAGTCTGTATGGAAGGGCTACCTGGTCCGCTCCATGCTCAAGTCTAAGAAGAAGAAGCGGAGCAAGACTAAGGATAAGGGCAAGGGCAAGGGCAGGGGCAAGAAATGAGCCCTTCCCGAGAGCCCCACTCCCATCCCTGTACATTCAGCACTCCCCTCACCTCCCAGAGAGCAGGCCAGGCAGCCACTGGGATGGGGAGTCCTGCAGTTCATGGCTTTAACGATTGTTCTCAATGAATAAGCAGTTTAAACCACATCCCACAAATAAATCTCGTTTTACTCAGGGCTGTTGGCTGTTGAATGCATACTTGAAGGTGCCCTTTTATGAGGGGAGCATGCAGGCCCCAGTGTCAGCACATAACCATTCCTTCTTTAGCTTCAGGGGGGTGCCAGACGCTGGGCTGCAGCCCCCTTGGTCCCAGACCGGATGCTGCCATGGCTGCAATGGACATGTCACTCACCAGGGCAGTGGGCTTTGGGCTGTGGGTGACAGCTGCCTGCAGTGGGTGCAGGAGCAGGCAGAGAACCCCAGGAGGCACAGGGTTTCAGGCTGCCCTCAGCCCCTGCTCTGGGATGGTCAGTCGGTCCACTTCTCCCACATCCAGCACTGCGAAAGCTCAGGTGTCCCGAGGTTATAAACCAGCAGCCTCACATTGGCCCTATTTGGTTTCCAGGTTGTTGAACTATAAATATACTTTTTTATTCATTGCTGGCATTAAAAAAATCAGGGGCTATCATATAGAAATCCTGCTTTCTGCCTTTCCTAGGAAAACCTAATCATCCAGATACCCTAGCTGTACATGTCTTCTAGAACTGAGTAGCAGCATACCTTTCAGATGGCTGACACTGCAGGGTACCCCAGTCCCCACCACTCCCAACTGTCTTCCAGGCATCACAACCTTGTGTTGATTGTCCCATTATCATCACATGTGGTTTGTTGCTTCTCTTTTAGGGAGGATAGGTGTTTCTGAACCTTGTCTATTAAAACATAGGGGAAGGGGATAAAGGCAAATAAGAGGTGGATGTTTCAAGTAAAAACAAGGAGTAAAGGAACTTATTGTGAAAGTTCTAGTAAGTTTAAATGTTCTACACATTTCAAATGCAGTGTTTGCTGGCCTGCTTTGCTAAGCCTGCTGGACCCGTTAAGTGTCTGCATGTATGTCCCTGGTCCTGGCCCCCGTTGGTCCCTCCCAGACTGCTCCCCACAAGTGTCTGTTCTTTCCTTCGCAAAGGCAGAGCTATAGAACCAATCATGGCTTACAGGTGGGTTCTCTGGAATCCCAGTACTTTCTCTAAGTACATTAGGGGAAAATGGGGACAAGGAGAGGCCCAACCCCCACCCAAATCCACCAGGATGCTGGGATTCTGGGTGCAACTCCAACTGAGCAAGTGCTTTGCCATTTTCCTAAGCAACCTGATCCCTGGTGGTGCGCCTGACCACTTAGGCCTCTGTCCTGAGTGCCAGATGCACATGTGACTTCCTGGCTATCCCAGATCTCTCTGCTTGGCAGTCCTAGCCACTGCTTTTACTGATATTGGGAAATGTGTGTATATGATTTCACAACAATACAAACTCTAGCCCCATTCTGAGCTCAGAACCAGCCAACCCACCAGTTTAGTCAGGTTTACTAGATACATGTGGGAGCCCCATATTGCTTGAGGGCAGTGTTCCTGAACTTCAGTGGCCCACTCACTTGCACTGTCATGGTCTCTGCCACTTCCTTGTTATACTACTTTACTTAAATCAGCTCATTCCTAACATTCCTAACATTGGTCTTTACCCTAAGGAAAAACTAAGAAGTACAAGTCATGGCTTTGATGAATTCCTGATACATTTAATACATGAAAATAAACACATGACTATTAAAATGTTAAACTCTGCCAACACATCACCCAGACCCTGTGTTCTGCATACTTGTGGGTTCTTGTGGTCCAACACTGTGCCTGGGAAAACTCCTGACACCTCCGGTCTCAACTGGAAACTCATGCCCAGCAGGAAGGTTGGCTTGAGGGAAGGAAGATGGAGCCCTCCTGATTGGTGATCATACCACTTATTCCTGGCGGCAACACAATGCCATGGGAGTGACAGGGGCAGTGATGGCCCACCGTGGGGGGCACCCCTGGGTTGGCACTGTCACTGTGGCATGTGGCTCTGACAAGACTGGGGACAGGCCTCTTAAGGCATGCCCCTCAAATCCACGTCAGTGGGGGTAAAAGCAGGAAGCAACTAGAGGTTGTCAGAATATAGGGAGGCACTGCCTACCTTGCAGCATCAGCACCCACAAGTGCTTTGCCAATGCCTGGTACCTAGGCGATCCTGGGCTCCCCAGAGGGGAGCCAGTGCTTCCTCTGAACTATCCTTGCTGTGACCCCATGGGCAAACCTGATGAAAGGACCAACAAAGTCCCTCATTTCCAAGGGGGCTTTGGTTTCTGGGTGGCCCCACCTTGTCGAGGTGTGGCTGGCACTGAAACACTGATGGAGCAAGCCCTGGACGTTACCAGGGGGCTCCGGAAGGTCACCCCTGATGGGGAAGGCTTGGCATCCCGAGGCCCATTTACATGGTGGGCACTGGTAGGTGTGAGACCAGTGGTGGGGGAATTCAGGTGAGTGAGGGAATGGGAACGTCCCTGCCTCAGAGGGTGTGGAGAGTCTAACCCATCCACAGACAACTTCCAGGAGTCCACCGCCACCCGGGGCTCTGTCTTTGAGGGACCAGCTGGGCGAATGGCTCGCAGTGGGGTCTCCCTGGGGCAGGGTGAGTGGCTGCCCCTAGGGGTAGCTGGGGGTGTCCAGAAGAGGGTGTGAAGTTTTGCAACATCCCCCTTCGCCATCAGTGGGGGCTCCCGGCTGACTCCCTCTGGTTGGAAGCCAAATAGCAACTCATCACAGTAAGAAGGAGTGTGGCTGATCAGTCTGGCAAAGGGAAGAGAAAAGCAGTGAGCAGGGGATGAACAAACCCCTGAAACCTTAAACCCCACACCCCCAACCATCCCCACCAGGCCCCTGCAGCCGCAGGTGTCGCCTGAATATCCCAGAAGACTCTGCCTCACAGGCTGGCATCCACAGTAAGGCCATAGCCTGTCATGTGCCATGGCCCTCTGTTGTTTTTTCTTTCTAAACATCCAGTTCCCCAGCATCCTGACCCCCTTCCCTGGCAGGGCCTCAGACCTGGCCAATTTCCATATTCCATCCCTGGCCACTGATTGGCCAATTCTGTCCAATGACAGTGTGCTGTGAGACCTTTGTTATAACTACTAGGAAAGATATTTTTCTGCCACCTGGCGTTGACATGCTGGCAGGATGTAAGGGCAAAGCAGCTGGTGGCCATGTCACCTGGAACGTGTGAGGGAAGATGTGCTAAGAAGGAGACAAAATCCCAGCAACAGCCTGAGCCTGTTATATGAACCCCAAATGCCTTTTTTCCAAAGTCAGTTTGGGTACATTTTCCGTCACTTGCAACCAAAAGAGTCTCAATCAATACAACCTTAGTCTTTACAGCCTTCAATTTTTCTTTTACCAACCACTTTTCCTTTTTCTCTGTGGCCTTGTTAGATGAATGCTTTGCAGGCCTGTGGCCCTTCTGGCTGTAACTGAAACTGCACAGCCCAGCAGCCGGCATGTAGAGGATGCTCGGGTTGAACTGTTTTTCTAACTTGTTCATAAAAATGTAGCAAGAACCGTTTAAAAAATAATCCAATTCGGAACCACCACATCTATGTTATTTCATGGATCAACCACACTAATAATCTCATGCAAACTGCTCTGTCATCTAGCGCAAATCCCCTGGCCCCTCTGGGCTTCAGAGACCCAGTCTGTGATATTTGGGAATGGGTATTCCACCATCACAACCATCATCACTACCATTCATTGAGAGCTTTCTGAGAGTTAGGTTACTCTGCCAAGCACTGTACACACCTCATCTTATTTAATCCTCTTAACAATCCCACTAGGCCACGTTTTCCACATGAGGAAGCTATGGCTCAAGAGGTCAAAGTGCTTGCCCAGAGTCACACAGCATGTGAGCAGCAGGGCTGTAACAGGAATGCAGGCTGCTGCACTGAATACAAAAGTACATATCCCTTATTACCTGTATTTGTTCTTTTTTCTGGGTGTGAGGGTCTGGGTGATGCCCCTGGAGGAGATGGTGTCACAGCTTCTATTGGCTTCTGAGGCCCGTGATGCCCCTGTGCCCACTCCTCTGATTCTGTTGGCTTTCTTGACCCAGGGTGGGTCAAAGTCTGGTGGTGTGGGCCGGGTACCCGAAGGACTGCCAAACAAAGTCTCATCCACGTATGATGGCCTGGCCTTCACCCGATAGCCGCCCTGGCAGCGGTGCTGATCGTGGAGGGTCTGCATCCCATTGATGGCCAGTTCCGTGGGGGTCTTCATGCTGCCCATGGTCCCGGGTGACAGCAGGTGCACTCTACCTGCCAGGCCCAGCCTCCAGGACTCCCTATGCAAGGAGGACATGATGGTATCCCTGTCATCAGCAGTGCCAGCAGAGTTCAGACTGGCAGTCTCTGAGGTCCCCATCCCAAGGACAAAAGAGTGAGGCTGTTCTTCAACCAGTCTTCCTCAAAGGGAAGCTGCTAACCCCAGGTGCATTTCAGAAATTTGTTCTACTTTTTAAACTTGTCACAATGATGGGGAGAAGGGTGCTACTAGCAAATATTTAATAAATATGCATTCCTAGCATATCAATAAATATTTATAGAATGCTAGGGGGATGAAGGAGAAATGGAGCCTACTATGCTCATTTTGACACCAACCAGAAAGCAAACTATGGTGGGGGTAGGAGAGAGGGTAGGTATACATTTATGGGGCAGGAATAAATAGCCAGTTATCAATCCCATGCCTACCTCGTGCAAAGAGCTTTACAAGCATTGTCTCACTTAATCTTCTTAACAGTCCTGTGAAGTAGCTTCGATTATGTCCATTCTACAGATGAAAAACCCAGGCTCCAAAGGTGAAGTTGCATGCGTTGTCTCACCTAATAAAGCTCAAACAGTAATTTAAACCTGATTGGAGTCCAGAGCTTATGCATTTAAGCGTTCTACCATCGTGGGATCACGCCCACCAACCCCACTGCCCCAAACTCTCAGACCCCCAAGTCGAAATTCCCAAGTCCCTGGCACCCCAGAGTTATTTTCGTACCTGAGCATCTTGGCTTGCCGACGTCAGCTGCAATCCTTAGCATCTCCTCCCCACCAGGTCGGGACTCTTCTGCGGGGGCGCTAGGGCACCCTCGGAGCGCGGTGCATCCGAGAACCCAGTTTGTCTATAGCCCGTAATCTCGTAATGTGCGACCCTCGGTAGCGCAGGCCGCCCCTGGCCCGGGCACCGCGTGAACACACTGACTCGTGGCACCCAGGCCCTAGCTACGTGCGCGGGACGCGAGCACCAAACAGCAACCAGGGAAGAGCGGGGGTACCGGAACCACTCACTTCCGGTGCGGGGAACACCCCATTCCGGAAGCCCCCAGAGATCCCCAAGGCCTCGTAGGGGGCTTGTCACTCTAGTCAGAGGAGTGTGTGTGTGTGATGTGTGCACGCCTGTACGTGTGCCAACTTCCTGGACCGCAGAAGCCGAGGGAGAGCAGCCAGTAGGCGCGGCTCCCACCCCCCGCGGCACCATTGGTACGTCCCTGCAGACTCCGCCCCCCTTCTCCCAGCGCCCCGGCCCGCATGGCGGCCGCCACGCTCCCGGCCGCAGGACTCCGGTCCCGAGCTGCCATGGCCCAGCGGAGGAAGAAGAAGGGGCTCCGGAGGCACCGAGGAGCGGCCTCCCAGGCCCGCAGCAGCGACTCAGAGGACGGCGAGTTTGAGATCCAGGCGGAAGATGATGCCCGGGCCCAGAAGGTAGGAGCGCGGCGCTGGGAACCCACGTTGGAGTCCGAGCCCCGGCTCCGCGCAGCGCCCGGCGGCCTCAGCTTCCCCAGGTGGGGAGTGAGCACCGCCGAAGGTGGGGAGAGGTCGGTTGGCCGAGCATCGGGAGCCTGAGCACGTGTGTCGGGGCCTGTCACGCCCCAGGCGCTCACTGCCAGAGTCGTCGCGTTCCAGGCGCTGCGGCCCGCGAGCCTTCCGGGCCGGCTTTTGGTTTCGCGCCCCTCATTGGCTACGTTCATCGGGGGGGCGGGTCGTAGTGCCCCTTGGTCCAATGGAAAGTTCTGGTGCTGAAGATCTGCCTTTGAGAGTTTGGGGAATTCTTGGTAGGTTAATTAAGGAGAGGCGGGGCCCTGAGGTAGTGACGCCCCCAAAACTCCGGTAAACCTATAATAAATTGAAGTTGGGTTTGTTGACCGCTTACTAAGTGCGAGACTCCGTGCTAAGAGCTTTACAAGCCTTGTCATTTAATCCTCACACCAAACCCGTGAGCTAAATACCGCCACCCCTATTTTCCAGAGGAAACTGAGGCTTAGAGGGATTAAGGAATTTGACCAAGACCTCAAGGCTTGTGAGTGGGAGATCCAGGATTCAAGCCTCAGACTAATTGGTTCCAGGGCCTGTGCTGTTTTCCATTGCCGAGCGCCAACTGTATGCAAATGAGGGAGGGGGCAGATGTGAGCTCCAAGGGGACAAAAGAGCTGTAGCACATTATTACTCCTTTATCTGAGCCCAGCTGGTGCCTGGCACAGAGTAGTCTCTGGTAAGTAGACGAAAGAGTGGGCGTTTATATGAAGAGCAAGATCTACTTTCCTCCAAGGCAGAGCCCTGATGGGATCTCATTCTATTATTTCCCCCCTCCCCCCCACCTCCCCATGCAGCCCTGTGTTCAAATCTGCCCCAATCCTGCACTGGCTTGTGGGACATTGGATAAGTTGCTTTGACCTCCCTGGCACATCTGTAGAAGGCAAATGATTTACACTGAAAGAATTAAATGATAGTGTTCATACTTGTACTCATTCAGTAAATACTGCTTGGGCACTGATGTAGTCCAGGCACTTCATTTTCATGTTTCCAGAGTGAAGGTTGGCAAACTGATCCTGTAAAGGACCAGGTGGTAAATATTTTAGGCTTTGCAGGGCCATATAATGTCACTGTCTTCTTTGTTTAATTTTTTTACAATCTTTTAAAATGTAAAAACCATCTTAGCTCATGGACTGTTCTAGACAGGCGGTACCTCTGACCTAGATGGTTGTAGGGGACCTTTGAGGGTCACAGTGGGAGGAACATAGACTCTGAAGCCATGGTACAAATCCCTGATCCCCCACTTGCTAGCTCTATGACCTTGGACAGGTCACTTCCCTCTGTGCTTCAGTTTTCTTCTCTGTAAAATGGTCAAAATAATAGTACCCGCTTTACAGGTTTGTTGTGAAGATCAAATGGGTTAATTTATGTGAATGCTCAGAGAAGCACCTGCCTATAGTATGTGCCATGAACATTTTAGCCATTACTCTGAATTAGTGCCCCAAAAAGGTTATTTCTGAGAGGAAGGGGGACAGCTGTGTAGTCTTAGAAGGCTCTCCATGGGAGGTGTCTGGGTGGGATTTAGGTGTGCTAGGACACGTGGGTCCTGGATGGGCAGAAACAAGGCCAGCATGAGAGACCAGAGTTGGGGAAGGGTGACCAAAGTCAGAAAGGAGATAGGGGGCCAGGGCAGGGACAAGGCAGCTTGAAAGAGTCTAGTACCTCCCACATAGTACATGTTTTGATTTGGTCTCTATAAAGTTTTTAATTGCAAGGGTTTTGACCAGACCAGATGATGATGATGATACCAATACCACCAGCCATGTGCTGGGCACCATGCTGAGCTTTACACTTGTTTTTGCGTCCTTACAACACCCTGTGAGGCCAGGAGATCTCCGCTTTCCAGATGTGGAGACGTAGACTGAGAGATTAAGCCCCTTGCCTGAGGTTTCAGAGCTGGCAAGTGACAGAGCGGGTGTGGAGCCCAAGGAGGTCTGTCTGCAGTGCCCACACTCTGCTCCCCTGTCCTATCCTGGCCCAGTCAAGGACAGCCCTTTAGCAGAGAAGTCATATGATCTGGCAGGAGAGTCATCAGCTTTAATGGGGGGAGACTGGCAACAGGACAGGCCTCCTCGTTGCCCCCAAGAATCTAACTGTGCCTGGAGTGGTATTGCCTCTGTTCCTCCCTTAGCTGGGACCTGGAAGACCCCTGCCCACTTTCCCCACCTCAGAATGTGCCTCAGACGTGGAGCCAGATACGAGGGAGATGGTGCGAGCCCAGAACAAGAAGAAGAAGAAGTCAGGAGGCTTCCAGTCCATGGGTGAGTGAGCCAGGCATCCAGGGACTTTTGGGGAGTAACAGCAGGGGGTCAGCACACTCTCTGCTCTGGGCCCAGCACTGTGGTAGGTGTTGGGTAGACCAAGACAGCAGACCTTGTTTCCAAGCCAGTCAGGGCCTTCTCGGGGGCGGGGGGGGCTTGGTCCTGACACAATGAGAGAGCAGCTAGAGCAGGACTCAGTGTGTGGGAGCAGGCAAAGACATTTGGAGATTTATTGCACCACAAAACAATTCAGAACAGAGGGCAGGAGTTGGAATAGTTAGGTGTATTGGGGACACCTGCCTAGCTGGAAATAAAGCTGAACTCTTTCTTGCTCTTTACAAATCAGTAGCATCTGGCGCAAAGATAAATATCAAGATGAATATTTTTATAATCTTAGGAAAAGAAGGCCTTTTTAGTGTGACCTGAGCACCATTTAGTTTTTTGTTTTTTTTTCAATTAGACATGTGTATGTAAAAAATCACTGTAAAGTAAATGTTGTATTTGTAACCTATGGGACAAAGAGTTGTTAATATCCCGAATATATAGAGAGCATTTACAAATCAATAAGAAAAAGACACCTGGATAGAGAATTGGGTGAAGAAAATGAATAGGTCACAAAAGGAATCCAGACAGTAAGTTAATATATTAAAAGTATTCTAAACCTCGTCAATTGTCAAAGAAAAACATTAAAAACATCTACATATTTTGCCTTTCTGAATCACGAAGATGAAGGATTGACCCAGAGCAGCTAAAACCCTGGTGCTTTCCTATCTCCAGGCCTCCCACTGTACTCCCATCTCCATAAACCCAAATCACATTCAGTTTCCAGAGGCAACCTCCTCTCCCTTAAAGCACAACATGCCCCGTTTGTCAACACCCATGCCTGCACCCAACCTGGGTCCTCATCACTTAATTATAAAACTCCCTTTTCTTTTAGTTATAAAAAAAATTCAAACATTAAAAAATAGGACAGTGAGTCTCCATGTAGCTGTCACTAGCTTCAACAGTTCTGATAGTCTATTACGCCTGCCCCCCAACTTGGCCCTTTATCCTGGAGGACTCGAAAGCAAATCCCAGACAGCCCCTCCTTGTATCCCTAAATATTCCCCACATATCTCCCAGAGATGCAGGACCTCCCCATGCCTGAAACCCACGAACAGCTCCTTGGAACCGTCCCGGACCTGTCAGCATTCAGACCCCCCACCCCTCCACCCCCTGCTTCCCCATGGCATGAAAAGTGTTCAGATCAGAATCCACGTAAGGGTCACAGCCCACAGTCAGCAGATTCATCTCATAACTTTCCATCTCTGCTCCATTGCTTTTCTTTGTTTTCTTGCTACTGATTTGTTGATGGAATGGTCCTCTGTTCTGTGTAGTTTTCTATAGTGTGAGGGGAATCCCGTTCCCATGTCTTTCCCAGGCTTGAGCTACCCCGTGTTCAAAGGCATCATGAAGAAGGGCTACAAGGTGCCGACCCCCATCCAGAGGAAGGTATGGGGCCAGAAGGCTCTTGGGGGTTGGGAGGAGGGGATGACTGACTTGGTCCCCTGTCTGGCCTCTTGACACCCTAGTCCCAGCTGTCACCTGACACCCTCTCTTATTCTGGCTAAAGCCACACAACTTGTCAACTACCCTAGTGGAAAACGTTGGGCCCAGCAGAGGAGAGATAGCCCTGGGCTTCTTTTCCATTTTAGCCTCCCAAGGCTGCCCACTGCACAGGCAGCTCCCAGGTGCCCCATTATCACTGGGGCTCATGAGTGTGGTCCTTAGACATTTAACAGACAAGGAGACAACATTTCTCTGCAACCAGGAAGACTAGATAGAGAGGTCAAATCTGGCTTAACTTGAAGATGGATGTCCCAGCAGTGGAAGGAGTTGGGGCTAGTGAACAACGGCTCATCGCTGGAAGTGTGCAAACAAGCTTTGGCAAGAATGAGATCAGGGATGGGTGACAGGCTCCTTCCATTCACTGAGCTCCCCCAGTTTACCCACTCCCCAGTGACTTGGAGCTTTGGGTCATGTGGTGCTCCGTCACAGGAGCTGGCCCCACCCTTGACCCATGCGTTTCTCTTCAGGCCATCCCAGTGATCCTGGACCGCAAGGACGTGGTGGCCATGGCCCGGACAGGCAGTGGAAAGACAGCCTGCTTCCTCATCCCCATGTTTGAGCGGCTTAAGACGCACAGTGCTCAGACCGGGGCACGAGCCCTTGTCCTCTCGCCTACCCGAGAGCTGGCCCTGCAGACCATGAAGTTCACCAGGGAGGTGTGCTGGGGCCGGGGTTGGGGCAGCAGGGCCAAGCAGGGATCAGTTGGGGCCTCGGTGGGCTGGGTCATCTCCCTCGACCCTCTCTCACCTCAGTCTCTTTCTGTCCACAGCTGGGCAAGTTCACAGGCCTCAAGACTGCCCTGATCCTGGGCGGGGACAAGTAAGAACCCTCACCCAGGCCACAAGAACCCCACAGGGCTGCCCCCGCCTCCAGGGTACCAGATTGACTGAGCCCCTGTGCTTATTAGCAACTGCAACCTCTCTGCTCGTCCTAAAAAATCTAACAAGGGACACATAAAATACCAAAAGGAATTAGCACTGCAACCGAGACAAAGGTTCTGATGCTGTTGGCAGCACACAGGGTCACCTAAAACGGGGGCTTCATTGTGTGTCTCAGTATGCCTAATTGTGGGCTGTTTAAAAGTGGAACTCACAAAAATCAAGGAATGTTTGTAATGACTCAGAACTGGAAAGGGTGTGATTTCCTGATGTGCTGGTACCGTCTTTCCAGGGTGGTAGGCACCATACCTGTGACTCAGAGGGTCACTGTCACTGGTCACACTTGATTCTGAGATGAGTGTTCCACTGTCCAGTGCTCCTTTGCCTACAGTAAATTATAACTTGTTATCTCTACAGCTCATGATTGTCAGAAATGCCTCCCTGGGCAAGGCCTGGCCCAGAGTTCTGGCTCCTACAGGTATCCTGAGGCTGTTTGAGAGGAGGACTAAAGTTAGGGATATGTACAAAAGGTGTAAGAACCAGACAGAGATCCAGGAAACCAGGGTTCTAGGAGGAACTGGCAGATCCAGGATTTGTTGCTAGGTGGTGCTGTGGGTCAAGACAGCTTTGTTGCAGTCTGGGGAGAAGGGAGTGAGGTGGGTTTGGAGCCAAGGCTATCTCTTTGGGGAATTCTTTGTTGTATCCATCCGTTTATGCTTTGGAGCTTGTAACTTGTAAAACATTGTCTTTGCCTAGTTTCTCAGCAATAGCCTCTCCCCGGTTCCAAACTGAGAGTCAGGGTGTGGGACTCCCCGGGGCTTTTCATTAAGGGAATGGAGAGGGACTAAAGAGAACTGTTCTATCAAGCCGACACCTCCTTTTCTCCTTAGGATGGAAGACCAGTTTGCAGCCCTGCATGAAAATCCTGACATGTGAGTTTGTGGATTGGAGGCGATGTGCTGGGGCACCTTCCCAGATGGCCAGCAGCTGGAGAGTGAGAGGAAGGCTCTGTTGGTGCCCTTGGCCCTGCATAACCTGGCCTCCAACCCCTTCCAGAATCATTGCTACCCCTGGGCGCTTGGTGCATGTGGCCGTGGAGATGAACCTGAAGCTGCAGAGTGTGGAGTACGTGGTATTTGATGAAGCCGACAGGTAAGGCTGCAGGTACACCCCGTGCACTTGTGTCAAGCTTGGCCCGAGACCAGGAAAGCAGAGGGAGGTGAGATTGGCCAGGAAGCGTCTGTATGGCCACAGACAAAGCAGCATTTCCCCAAATGTGGGCTACAGACCATAGACAGCCACAGAGCTGATGGGGCTCCCTGGACCAACAGGGCTTTTTAAATTACTTCACAAATACTGAAAGTAATAAATCAACAACCACATGATTTGAAAGAGAAAAAGTAGCACAAAGTTGAGAGCACAGACTGGAGCCAGATAGGGGTGGGGCCAAACCCCAGCAGATTACTGAGGGCTTCGGTGGCCTCAACCACAAAGTGGGGATAAAATAGTACGCACCTCCCAGGGGTGCAGGGAGGACTAAGGGTCGATATTTGTAAAGTATTTAGATCATGCCTGGCACAGAGGGATGGCTCATTGTTTCACATAAATTTGCAAGAAATATAACTGAGAACAGACTCAAGATTTCAAGGTCTTCATTGTTTAGGATGAGGTTGTCAAACAGAGAAAAAGTGAGCTGAGTTAAACCACCACGTGAGACAAACACCAGTCCATGGGGAAGACGTGTGGTGGGGGCAAGGGTGACTGAAGTTTGGCTCCTGCTGGAGTGGAAGCCCCTCTCCTGACCCTGTCCTGCCCTCTGCCTCCAGGCTCTTTGAAATGGGGTTTGCAGAGCAGCTACAGGAAATCATCGGCCGCCTCCCCGGAGGCCACCAGACTGTCCTCTTCTCCGCCACACTGCCCAAACTGCTGGTGGAGTTCGCCCGGGCAGGTGAGTGAGTCGGGGAGCAGGGCTGGGGCCTGGGACCTGGGACTCTGTCGAGGCCTGGGGGGCTTGTCCGTCAGTGACTCCCCCCACACCCTCCCCATGCCCACTGCAGGCCTCACGGAGCCTGTGCTCATCCGGCTAGATGTGGATGCCAAACTCAACGAGCAGCTCAAGGTGAGGGTACCGCCATGCCCCTTCCCAGGCCCAGGGCCCGGCCCCGTGAGCCAACCATCCGGCCCTTTCTCCCTACAGACGTCCTTCTTCCTTGTGCGTGAAGACTCCAAGGCCGCCGTGCTGCTCCACCTTCTGCGCAGCGCGGTGCGGCCCCAGGACCAGACCGTGGTATTTGTGGCCACGAAGCACCATGCTGAGTACCTCAGCGAGGTGAGCGGGCCCTGACTGAGCCACACTGGGGAAGACACGCTGGGACCACGCACCCTCCCTGGACCACCTTCTGCATCAGGGGCAGGGAGCTGCAGTTCCATGTGCGGCCACCAGATGACAGCACCAGAGCGGGACATTGGCCTGGCAAGGGCTTGTACTTTTATTCTTTTAAACTTTTTAGTATAAAGAATGTCAGAACATGTACTAACATAAGAAAACAGCCTAATGAACTCTCCAGGTACTCAGTCATCAACTCACGGCCAGTCTTGATCCATCTATTATTCCACTTCCAACCAAGTTATTGGTTGAAGCATATCCCAGCCTTCCTATTGTTTTTCTAGAGATTTTCCATGTCCCATGTGGTTTACTTTTAAAGTTGGGGTCTACCCTGCATGCTATAGGCTGTGTCAAGTGCCCTAATCTTACACAGACAACTTGATGACTTTTTTCCATACATGTACACCTGTGACCCTTGGCCAGATCAAAGTGTGGGTGAGCCCCATGCCTCACAGTTCCTGGGGTCCCCAGTTGGGTCATCCACACCTGGGGCCTGTCATCTTGGGACACAGTTCACTGGGTTTCACTTATTCAACATACATTTAACGGTGCTTCCTCCATGCAGCTGTTAGGGTCACTGATGAGTAAAACCAAGATAGTAATTTTTAAAGAGCAGTTAGCATTTTCAGGGTGCTTCCTATGTTCTGGGCCCTGTGCTCAGCCTTGGGTGTGTATTAACTCATTTAATCCTCTTAACAAAGTTAAAGAAGGAACTATTATTCTCCCCATTCTGCAGATGAGGAAAGTGAAAGCACAGAGAAGTTAGGCAACTTGCCAAGGTCACACAGCTTATTAGTGGAAGAGTCAGGAGATTTGTGTCCTGGGGTGGCACTTGCAAGGGAGACTTCTCAACATCCCTTTTGATACTCAGACAGCCCTGCAGAGAGGTGGGAGCTGATATAAGCCTATTTGTACTAATGAAGATACCTCACTAGAGTCACCTAGTAGAGCTGGGATTCAAACCAAGGGTGCCTGACTCCAGAGGCCGTGTTCTTCCCTCCATTCCCTCCATGCCATGGCCCTCTTGCTCCTGTAGCTCCTGCAAGTCACCTTAGCCCCACCCTGCCTCTTGTCTTCACCCTGAGCAGCTGCTGATGACCCAGCGGGTGAACTGTGCCCACATCTACAGCGCCCTGGACCAGACAGCCCGTAAGATCAACCTAGCCAAGTTCACCCACGGCAAGTGCTCTGCCCTTATCGTGACTGACCTGGCAGCCCGGGGCCTGGACATCCCGCTGCTAGACAATGTCATCAACTACAGCTTCCCTGCCAAGGGCAAGCTCTTCCTGCACCGAGTGGGTAAGGAGCCTGGGGCTGGACTGCATCTGGCAGGGCACCGAGTCCTGGTGGGAGCTGAGGTCACAAGGCTCAGCTTCTGCTCCTCTAGATAAACCAAGGCTTAGGGAAGGGACCCACCAATTAGCATCCATGAGGGATCTGGCCCAGGCATGATTCTAAAGGGCAGCCCCACAGCTCTACCGAGGTGCTTCTCTGCCTTGTGGATTTCCCAGTACTGACCTTCCTCCCGCACCCTCTCCTGTTGCGGTACTGATGTGCCCGTGAGCCCCTCCTTCCCACAGTCCTCTTCCTGAACCTGTCTTTTTAGCTCCTCTCCAAAGTACCTTTGCAACCTTTAAATAACACACCGACTACTAGCCTCCTGCTGCATCAGCTGCAGAAAGGATCTCTCGCCTCCCTGCGTCGAGTCACTATATTGGGCCCTCACCTCTCCCTTAGCCCTCCCAGGCCAAACACTCAGTTTAACTTTTCAATTATAAAAATGAGGCATGAACAAAATAGGAAAATTAGAAAATGAAGCAAAGCTCCCAGAAGGCAGTAAGTCACGTGCCTGTCTTGGAGCTGAGACGGCAGCTGACAGTCGCTCAGGCTCCCCTGGGCCTGCTGGAGGCAGTTACTTGGCCTTCCTGTTCATGATAACCCCATGTCGTGGGTGCCAGCAGCACCACCTCCTCATCACAGATGAGGAAACTGAGGCCAGGGAGGCTCATAACTGGCTCGATGTTGTACAGGCAGGAACGTGGGGCTGCTAGGATTGGAGCCCCCACTTCACCACTGCCCCTCACTGCCTCTCTGGTGACATGGGTCAATTTGGTGTGTCCTTTGCCACTGCCACTTCTTTTTTTTAATTGTATTTAAATTTTTTAAATACATGACATACAACGACCATTTCAACCATCTTTAGGTGTAAGTTCAGTTGCATTAAGTACATTCACATTGTTATGCGACCACCACCACTATCCAGCTCCAGAACTGTTTCATCATCCCAAACTCATACTGTCGCCATTAAACAATAAGTCACCATTCCCTCCTCCCCTACTCCCTCGCAGCTACCATTCTACTTTCTCTGCTTTAACTCATAGATGTGCATTTATGTTTATAGATGTGTGTGTGTGTGTGTGTGTGTGTGTGAAGATCTGGCAGGCAGGTGCCTTGTTCTGCATGTGGTTGAACACTGTTGAGTAGGTAAACTTTGGCTGCCATGGTGTGTCCCGGGAGAACTGATTCAGCATCAGCTGGGACACAAGGGAGGCCTCCACCCAGGTATCCAGTCGTGGGTCTCGGGGCTTGTCTCCCTATTAGTTGCTGCTTGCTGCATGTCAGTTTCCATTGCTCTGGAGGAACTGGCTCTGCATGTTCCTTGAGGGGTCCCCAGAACCTCCAAAGGGAATTTCTCATGCACTATGTGACCAACATTGTAAATCAGACCACCCCAAATGAATCTTCCAAAAGTGGTGACACCCTGTTTTTGCAAGATGCAGAAACAAGCCGAAAGGTCACGTTACTTGTGGATTTAACACATCAGAAGCACACTGGATGTTGTTTCCTATAACCTTTTGTGTGTGTGTGTGTGTGTACATCAAGTGTGTTTTTCATTCACCATCAAATTTCATTTTATGATGGGGTTGGCAAATTGTTTCCGTAAAGGGCCAGATAGTAACTATCTAAGGCCTCAGGGCCACACAGTCTCTCACTGATCTCTGCCGTTGTAGCATGAAAGCAGCCCTAGACAATATGTAGTGAAGGACCATGACTATGTGCCAGTAAAACTTTACACAAACAGGTTGGGGGCTAGATTTGGGCACTGGCCACAGTTTGCCAGGCCCTCTCAGCTGTATAATCCCCACCATGTGACCATCAGCTAATTAGCCAGTCCTCTTAAGGGAAGTGCTGGCTCTGCCCCTTCTTAAGTGGTTTCCAAGTTGGGGCTGCAGGCAGAGCTGCAGTAGGCATCGCCGTGTGAATCTGCATCCTTAGGTATTTCTTTGAGGGAAATCCCCCAAAGCAGGGATGCTGAAGGCTTTTGACACTGATAATGAGCAGTGCCCTGTCTTTATCTCCACCCACTTCCCAGAGCACTGTCCTGGCTCACTCTCTCATACGGGTGACCCCGCCGGCTGCCATCGGTGCCCCTTCGCTTTTTGTAGGTGGGGACCGCAAGTCATTGGCATGGGCCTTGGCCTGGCTCCCACTCTTAGGGTTGGGCCAGTGGGACTCTGCTGGGCTGTGGGGGTCCTTTGCCTTTGCTCCAATCTGACCTCTACTTCCCACAGGCCGAGTGGCCCGGGCTGGCCGAAGTGGCACAGCCTACTCGTTGGTGGCCCCAGACGAGGTCCCCTACCTGCTGGACCTGCATCTGTTCCTGGGCCGCGCCCTCACCCTCGCCCGCCCCCACGAGGAGCCCTCTGGTAAGCGGAGGCTGGAACAGGGCTGGGGTCCCTCTGTGGTGCTGGTGAGGAGGCGAAGCCATCCTGGCCTTGGGAGGAGGGGAGCTGGATTTGACATCAAGAGAATATCCTAGATTTCACACAAAAATCCAGATTTCTGACGTGTGTTGGAAAATGGCCACAGTTGGCTGTGCTGTCTGCCTTTTCCTGGGGTTATGTTGAGGCAGGGCTAAGCCACAGGATAGATGGGGCCCCTGGCTCCCTCTGGCCCCACCCGCCTGCTCCTCTTATCCATGCCTGGCCCTACAGGCCTATGAGATTCTGCACCTGACTGACTTTTTGGGAAAGCTCAGGGCAGGGAGGGAGACCAAGGTTCATCTGGGCCAAGCTGAGAGCTTTCCTTCATCCTCCCCAGGGTGTGACTGTGTGGGGTGTGATCACCCGCAGAGGGGGGCAGCAGTCACAGAAGCCTCTGTCCGTGAGCCTAGTGTGCACTGAGCTCTTAACGCACATCGTTTTAGGCATCCATCTGAGAACCTAGCGAGGGTATCTTTACAGGCAAAGCCAAGCCACTTGTACCTAGTCACTCGTCACACAGCAGGGAGGTAGGAGCTAAGGTCTGGGCCTGGCCAGAGCCCCACACCCAGATTGCTGAAGTGGCTCTGCAAGAGCCCAAGTCCCCATTGCTGTGGCTGCCAGCAGTGATTACTGGATGGCCTGGGGCCCCCCGTGCCTGGACACAGACTACACGGAACAGCTTACTGTCAGTGTGAGGGTGCAGGAAGGGATAGCAATTTGGGTGGAAGGGACTGTGAGGCCACTGGAGGTGGGGGTCATTTTCAGAGGGGTCTTCCCTGGGAGAGAAGCAGAGAGGGCTGGCCTGAATGAGGGTGGTGCCAGGGGTGCCCCATCTGTGAAGCTGGCCCTGTCCTGGCGCCAGGGGCAGAGTGGTGGGTGGGAAGCTAGGTGTAGGTGGACCCTGCCCTCCAGGCTGAGGGCAGCAGAAGCCCCCCAGGGCAGTTACCTGAGTGGGAGACCACCTGCATTTACCCCAAAGCCAGCCTGGGGCTCAGCATGGCCCAGGACCGACTTAATCCAGAGGTGAGGGGCAGGCAGGCTGCTGACTCGATGCTGGGGTTGAGCTCTGATACTGCCCCTTTCTGTGTGCTCCTGGGCGTCTCTAAACCTCTGGCAGCCCCAGTTTCCTCCTCTCTACGGTGGGCTCATCAGTCTCTCCTGCAAGATTGGCAAAATGTTGGGGATCGCAGGTGGGAAATGGGTTCTTTACACTCTTTTTGCTCCTGTGGATTTTCCAAAATGGGAAGTTGAGACATACCAGAAAAAGAAAAAGAATAGGCACTTTCCTCATACGCTGAGTGTGAGTATGAGGAGATGGTGATGCCGTAAGTACAGTGCTTGGTGCTTCGTACATCTCAGTAGTGGCTGTTCCTGCTCTCACTGTTTAGAACTGTGTTAATGTGTGGCTACCATTACTGAGTCTGACTGGGTTTGAATCCTGTCTTTGCCATTGTCAGTTCGGCACCCCTGGGCAAGCAGCTCACCGTCTTCTGCGCCTGCTTTCCCATCTGTGACATGGGTCTTTGTGGAGCATCAGTGCTGTGAGGGTTGGCAGAGGTTTTCTTATAGAACCTCGCTGTGCAGTCAGCCATTAGCAGTGCCAAGATGAGTAGGCTGGACCGCGCCCCCGTCAGACTGGACTTAGGAAGCAGCCAGCATCCGCAGCTGTGAAATCAGCCCTGGTGGAGCGCATTCCAGTGCCTGGCCGCGGGAGCTGCCCATGAGCAGTGCTTGCTTTTGTGGGGTTATTTTGTAATGCAGGGGCCAGAACCAGCCAGCAAGGGGAGGTAGCACCATGGGCAGGCATGGCCTCTGACTGGGCTCTGGGTGGGGTGACAGGTGCGGTGGGCATGGACGGCGTGCTGGGCCGGGTGCCACAGAGCGTGGTGGACGAAGAGGACAGCGGCCTGCAGAGCACCCTGGAGGTGTCCCTGGAGCTGCGGGGCCTGGGCCGCGTGGCCGACAACGCCCAGCAGCAGTACATGCGTTCGCGGCCGGCGCCCTCACCCGAGTCCATCAAGAGGGCCAAGGAGCTGGACCTGGCAGGGCTGGGCCTGCACCCCCTCTTCAGTAAGTCCCCACGGTGGGGCAGCGGGCGGGCCCTGCAGAACCAGCCCCAGCCTCAAGCCTCACGTCCTGCCAGGCTCGCGCTTCGGGGAGAAGGAGCTGCAGCAGCTGCGGATGGTGGACAGCATCAGGAAGTACCGCGCACGGGCGGTGAGTGGGCCAGGCAGAGACCACACTGGGCAGGGACTGGCAGCCCACAGCGTGGGTCACTCAGTGCCCACCATGTGCCAGAACTCTTGACAGAGCCGCAGGGACTTTCTGAGCCGGCAGCTTCTGATCTGTGTGTAGCTCTGCTCTGTCAGCATCTCTGGAGACACCCCTTACTCTGTTACCATCTCTGCTGGTCCGCAGCAGGTTCCCTATGTGGCAACCATTTCCTACCACTTATGGGTGGGTAGACTGAGGCTCACAGAGGGTAGGGACATGCCCTAGGCCTGTCAGCAGCTTGAGAGGCTGGCTTTCAATTGGCTTTCATCTCTTGACTCCCATGGGGTGCCCCATCTGTGTGCAAAAGTGAGGGAAGACCTACCCAGAAATAGTCAGACCTGTCAGGCAGAACTGGGGAAGGAGCTAGAGAGGTTTAAGAGCATTGGTTTGAGAGCCAGGTAAACCTGGGTTGAAATCCCAACTCTGGCTTCTCCCAGCTATGTGGCCTTGAGCAGGTTACTTGCCCCTCTCTGAACTGCCCTTTCTCATCATGAAATGCAGCTAAGGAAAATACCTGCTCTGTATAGTTGAAAGGACTTGAATGCTTAGAGGCCCCACCAAGCTCGTGAGGGTGGAGTTGGGGAGGAGACCAGTGGTGAAGGACGTGGGTATCTCCCCCTCAGACCATCTTTGAGATTAATGCCTCCAGCCGGGACCTGAGCAGCCAGGTGATGCGTGCCAAGAGGCAGAAGGACCACAAGGCCATCACCAGCTTCCAGCAGGGGCGGCAGGAGGGCCCGGGCAGCCCAGCCCCCCAGGAGGAGCAGCCTGAGAAGGAGGCAGAGGAGATGGAAGAGAGTGTGGAGGTACAGGCCCCAGTCCGGGGACCCTGGAGTCTGGGCCTGGGCTTGGGCTTCAGGAAGGAGGGGTCAAGTCCCAGCAGCCTATAGGCCTGTCCCAAGGCTTTGAGCATTCTCTGGGGGTGGAAATCAGAGCCTCAGCCTCCCCATCTGCAGGATGGGGCCATGGTACTCGCCTGCCATCCCTCACTTAAATCCTGGGGGCCAGACGTGTTTCAGGACGCAGAAGCTCAGCAGGGTCAGGGTATCATCGCCATCAAATGCACGGGAGGTCCCCACCCTAAGGCAATAGACGTAAGCTTGATATCCTCTCCTCAGCTCAGGTCTGCTCTGCCACCAAGTGAATCTCAGGGAAGTCTGTTTCAGAATGTTGTGGGCTTGGCATTGCAGCCCAGTGACTGTGGCACATGGTCCGGGTTCCCTGGACAGGTTCAGGACAACACGAAGGATTCCAGTGGCAGCTGTGTTGTCATCACCATCACCATCACCATCAGTGTCAGCCTTAGGGCCATGGCAGGAGGGGCAGAGCTGGGACCCTTGGCAGCAGCAAGGGTGTGACACAGGCAGCATGAGACACTGGGCCCTCACGCTGGAAGGCATGGCTGGGGGGCCACATGTGTCCTGTTTGAACGCCTGGTGGGGAAGAGGGGCCTGGGCCTGCTCATCACCGTAACATCCCTCTAGGTTTGATTTGGATGGAAAGCTCAGTGGCCAAAAGATAGTTGAAAATGGCTGGACTAGTCCATGCAGCATAGAGCAACACCAGGCCCAGAGATGGGCAGGCTTTGCTTTGGTCACACAGCCTGAAGGACTGAGCCAGGGTTAGAATGTGGGTCTGGCCCCCGTGGGCATCCCAGCCTCCCAAAAAATCTGTTGTGCCTCTGCAGGTGCTTGAGGCAGGGGCTGTGCTGCATGTGTAGATGAGGAAATGGTCAGATGGCAGCAGCAAGCTTTTGAAGTCCTGGGAGCTGACTGGTGGGTGGAAGGCCAGGTGGGTTCCTGAGGTCTACAGGTGTGACACTGGCCCTGCTCTGCCAGGAGGTGTTCACAGAGGTCATGGGCCGGAAGCGGCAGCAGCCACAACCTGACCGAAGAGCCAAGAGGCGGAGGGAGGCTGCCCAGAGGAGGGACCAGGAGTTCTATGTCCCCTACAGGCCCAAGGACTTCGACAGCGAGCGGGGGTGAGTGGCTGGCAGGCCCCAGGGTGGGTAGGTGGTGTCGGGTGGGCCTCCTGTCAACCCTGTGCTATCCTTTTGCAGCCTGAGCATTGGTGGGGACAAAGGGGCCTTTGAGCAGCAGGTGGCCGGTGCTGTCCTGGACCTGATGGGGGATGAAGCCCAGAACCTGACGAGGGGCCAGCAGCTGCTCAGGTGGTGAGTGAGCAGACGTGCCCCTCCCGTGCCCACCTGTCGCCACTTAGTCCCCCACACAGCCATGAGACCCCCCTGCCTGCGCTGACTCCCGTTTGATCCCCTAGAGCAGGAGGCCCATCCACCCCCACCCCTCATTTGATCCTGCACAGCAGATTATGTCCCCCACCCTGTCCTGTCCCCGTGTGATCACACACAGCAGTTATGATGACACCTCCCCTCCAGCCTGTCTGCTTTATTTGATTGTGCAGACAGGAATCTTTACCCCGTCTGTCCTGTTTGCTGACTAGTCTTTCGAAGATGCAGCTCATGACCCATTTTGCCCATTTGGACTCTGGTTCCAGCGAATTGGCACGACTCAACCCAGAGTCCCAGGGTCTGGAGGTAGCAGAGTGGGATTGGGAACCCTCCGTGGGGCCCATGGCCCTACCACAGGGCCCCCCGACTCCTGGTGACCCCCACACTGCTGCCTAAGATCAGGCTGCCAGGAAAAGGTGAGGAGGGGCAGGGAACGGGGCTTTATTGAGCACCTGCTGCGTGCCACATGGGCACACTGCTTTCCTTAAATCCTCCAATAATCCAATGAGAGGGTCAAGGGTGGAAACGGCCAGAGAGGAAGCCAGTTGTCCCAGGCCACCACCCTCTGGGGCAGCCCTCCAACGCCCTCTCCTGCAGGGACCGGAAGAAGAAGCGGTTTGTGGGACAGTCGGGACAGGGCGACAAGAAGAAGATCAAGACGGAGAGTGGCCACTACATCAGCAGCTCCTACAAGCGGGACCTGTATCCAGAGGGGGCGGGGCCAGGGCGGGGTTGCCCCGCTTCTACCGCGTGTCCCCTAGAGGTGCGGCCTGCTCCTGGGCCACGGGTGTCAAGAGCGTCACAATGCCACACGCAGCCTCCTTAACACGGCTTCCCAGCTACCAGAAGTGGAAACAGAAACAGAAGATAGACGATCGTGACTCAGAGGAGGAAGGGGCATCCAACCTGCAACGCCCCGCGCGAAGAGGGGGCAGGTGGGGCCAAGGCCAAGGTAGGGTGGTCCTCAAAACAGGCTGGCAAGTGGTCCATTGGTCACCCAGGGACTTGGCTCTTTGGCCTGACCTGGGCCCCTCAGTGCCTGCCACCTACCCCTGGGGTCTCCCCCCGCCGCACAGGGCTGGTCACTGCCCCTTGGCTGTCTGTCCGCTGGTTCCCACGGCTCCTTCCTGAGGCCACCCTCACCCCCATGTATGCTCTGGGAGGCCTCCTGGGTCTGTGGGCTCTCCTCTGACGCTCCTGTTTGTCCTCAGGGGCTCTGCTTCTGTCTGGCTTCCTGTGATGCGTCCACCCTCTCACTCTCCAGGTCCCCGTCTCTCTTCCCATCTCTGACTTTGTCCCTCATCCCTCATCCCTCACTCTCTCCTCGCCTCTTTTTCTGTCTCTTCTCTTCTGTCCATCTCTCTCACTGTTTTTGTCTCTCCCCACACATACATCTCCAGCCTTTGTTTCTGTGTGTCTCTCCCCCTTTGTCTCTGTCCCTGTGGATGTGTCCCTGCCTCCCTGGGGTCCTCTCGGCCCTTGCTTCTCAGCCCCTGATCCAACCGGCCATGGGACAGGCTCCCATGGGCTCGCTGGGCCTGGGGCATCTGGTCTTCCCTGTGCTTTGTCCTCATTGGAGGTGATGTGTCCCATTAGGCGCTGTGGCCCCTATGGAGAATCTGGGGCCCCCTGAAGGACTGTCGCCGGCAGCCCTGCATAGATCACTGCTCTGGGGAGGGAGGAGCTGGGTGGTGGGGGGCGCACAGAAGATGGGGACACAGGGCTTAGTGGGGAGGCAGTGGGGGTGAGTAGCCTCCCAGAGACCTTCGGGAATAGGTGTGTTGGGGGCCTGCTCTGCTTCATTTTACTGTGTGACCTTGGACAAGTCCCTTCCCTCTCTGGCCTCCTTTGCTTTCTCTCCTGCCAAAGGAAGGTTAAGCTACATCTTTTTTCACCTAAGAAGCATAGAACATTCAGTGCACTGAGACAAGGATTCACTGCTGGGCCTCTAGTACCCAGCATGGAGCAGTGCTCAGTAAACCTTTGTTGAGTCGCTTAGCAGACCTTTATGGGCTGTGCCCTGTTCTGAACACTGTACACATGTAAATAAACTCATTTATTCCTCATTAAGACCCTGGCGGTAGATGCTATTCATAATTTACAGAAGGGGAAACTGAGGCACAAAAATGTACATGACTTGCCCAGGATCCAAGAGATCACAGCTGGGGTTTGAACCCCTGCAGTTTTGCCTTGAGGTTCCATGCTATTGATTAGTACAGTATAATAGACTTAAGCTTTACCAAAATGAGCCAGATGATGTGGCCACAGCGATGAACAGAGAATGGGGCAGGGCGGCAGTCTGGAGGAGGAGACACCGGGAAGTGACCCAAAGGCTGAGCTCCCTGAATCCCTGTCCTGACAGGTGCATCCCAGCCCCACACTCCAGGTGCCCCTGCAGGCCGTGTCTGCGCCGAGCTCAAGACCAAGCAGCAGATCCTGAAGCAGCGGCGCCGAGCCCAAAAGCTGCGCTTCCTGCAGCGTGGAGGCCTCAAGCAGCTCTCTGCCCGTAATCGGCGCCGTGTCCAGGAGCTGCAGCAGGGCGCCTTCGGCCGGGGCGCCCACTCCAAGAAGGGCAAGATGAGGAAGAGGATGTAAGGAAGTGACCCAGCCCCACAGCTCCTCGTTTCGTCCCATTAGGACATTAGCAACTGCTCCCTGTGTATCACTGTGCCTGGCCCTGTGCTGGGCACTGGAGGAGCTCCCTGCAGAGCCTCCTCCACAAAAAGGAGTGGGTGGGGCCTCAGAGAGCCAGCAGCCACCTCTGCCTAAAACATGTTTGAGCGGGGTCTTGAAGGGTGCACAGGAGTTTGCCAGCATGGCCAGGTAGGTCAGGACGTGAGCTGGCAACTTGGCTGCTGCTGCTTCCACATGTTCTGGGTTTAGAGGTGGTGGCCACTCAAGTCTGAGCTCTGAGTGCCTAAGGCCCACTGATGTTATTTTTAATGTAATAAACCTTTACTGAGCACCTCTAGTAGACCAGGAGCACAGTCTACTCAAGGAATTAGAAGGGACAGACCCAGCTACTGAAATCCTAGCTAGTGTGCTGGGTGAGTTGAGAGCATGTGGCCAGTCCCATGTGATGCCCTGAGAGTGAGTTCTGTTGGTGTCTCCATTTGCAGGTGAGGAAATGAGGCTTAGAGGACAGGTCCGTTGCCTGAGGTGGGCGAAGCCCAAAGCTGGCAGTCAGGGATGGGCTTCAGCTGGGAGTGGACTGTGGGCTGGAGATGGGATGCGGGGCCTGGGGGCCGAGGGCACAGCTGCTCCTCCCTGGCTGTCAGGAGGTTAACACTGCCCTACCACACACCCAGGGGGCAGAACCTGTCCTGGCCTCTGTCCTGCTCTGAGCCCTGTGTGCCTTAGCCCCGTGTGGGGTCCTCGGAAGGTCAGGGATGGCCTCCAGTAGCTCTCAGCAGTCCACTATGCAGGAGCCTTTGTGAGCAGATACCCATGAACAGGTGTCAGCTATGTGAGCCCCTTGCTGGTCCTATTTATTTACTTAAAAAACACTATCTAGAATTCACTAGAATTTGCACCAGGCCCCATTCCAAGCACCTGACAAACATCAGCTGCCCTGAGGGAGGGAGGACGTGGACCCAGGCCACATGTTGGGTGAGGGATCAGTGTCCCATGCAGCCCACATTTATTTAGTACTTGCTGTGTACACCTCATGTGCTCCCTACAGCAATCTGAGTGGCCACAGCACTCCCAGCTTTTAGGTGAGAGCCACTTGGCCGGCAGCCCAGGAAATGCACACTTGTCCAGCGGCCAGGCCCCTCAAGGGGGCCTCCTTTCCCACTGCTTACCTTGCTCAGGCCTCATGACGAAGGCTGGCCAGTATGGCGGAGCGCTCCAGGATGAACAGCTTCACCTGGGGGTCCCCAACACAGAGTCACATCACAGCCCCTGAGTGACCAGTCCCACCCCCACAACACCCAGGATGCTGTAAAGCAGGGGTGGGGAGTAGAAACCCCTCTTAAAAGACAGCAGTGTTGGTGCTCAGGGGCAGCAAACTTGACCTAAGCCGTTCTGGGTTTTTCGAGATTCAGTCCAGCCTCCCAAATGATTCATTCGTCAGCAGTGTTCTCGCTGGCTATCACCTGTATTATAATTAGATTTGTATTTTTACTTACATTGATTCACTTTTAACCCCTTCTAATTGGATCAGTCATATTCACTGCTGTATGACCTACTCTCCGTTCCCCCGGAGACAAAAGCAGTGTCAGAAGTTACAAACTCCCTCCTCTGCTGTAAATGTATGTCACATGGTCTACAACCTTGCACACCTGAATGAACAGAAAAGCTGGGTGGGCTCAGTGCACAGTGACATTTGTGACTCTAGAAAGAAAGACTATATACAACCCAGCTCTGGCCCTTACCAGGTCCATGTAGGGAGCAAGGGCCAGGGATTAATTAAAGGTGAGTGTTGACCTGGTTTCTTACTGGTGTCCCTTGTGTCTGCTGTTTGATCCTGGGACAAAAGAAGGACTCTTGCCATAAGTGCGCAGTGTCTGTGAGTATACACCCCAGCCCTCCTACACAAGAACACAGACCCAGAGAGGGCTGTGGCTTCCTTCTGTACACACAGCAAATGACTGACAGCCAAGACCAACCCAGGACTCGTAGGCAGGGGCCTGGTAACCCTCCAGCCCACATGTGTGGTGCTTGGGGCATGGACACTGGTCTCATTCTTAACCCAGAGGAGGTGAGGTTTCAAGCACCCTGATGCTCCCAAAGTTTTGGGGGCTGGAGCTGACATAAAGAGTGGACCTCACCTGCTCCAGCTGGCCCTCAGTATCCTCGATGTCCAGGGTAGGTGGCTGTCTCTGATGCTGGCACACTAGCTGGAACAGGTTGAGAGCTGCCATTCTAGCGCTTCCCAGGAGCAGTGTCTTCTCAGCTGCTGTGTTCTGGATCTGAATCCACTTGGATTCCTGGGGAACACCCCCCACCTTCCCAATTAAGGTGTGAGCTGGCTGGAGTTGGACTGGGGCTTCTCTCCCATCCACTTCCAGCCATCAGATGTCCCCAAAGGCTCTGGGTGCTCTGCCGGTAGGGGTGCAGGAACCGAGTTTTTGCGTTCTGTTAGGACTGGCCTCTGAGGCTCTTCAGCGCTTTCTGATACCTGGATTTGCCCACTGTGCAGCTGCACTGCATCTCTTGGGAAATTATGTGCTTAATCACTCCTGCATCCCTCTCTGGTGATGGGAGGCTGGGGTCCTGTGCGCCCGCCTCCTCCCAGCTGGCCAGGCGTACCGCGTGCAGCGTGTGCTCCCGCGCCGCCTCCAGGCGCTCCACCAGCTGCGCTCGCTGCTGGCCCAGCTGAAGCAGCTCCTCCTGCCAGGCATCCCGCAGCCGGTGCAGCTGTGCGCCGGCCTCCTCCAGCTCCGTGAGCCGCCGACGCTCCGAGAGCCTCAGCACCGCCTGCGTGTTGGCCAGGCCGTCGAAGCGCGCCACCAGCTCGGGGACCTCCTGGAACTGGGAGGGGGTAGGCAGGTGACTCACCTGGGCCTGCAGCCCCGGCGCTCCCCACGCCACTGGCCCTGCGGCGTCTCCACAGTTAGCCCAATGGTAAAATGGGAGCAGAGCAGGGCCCCTGCCCTAGAAGTAAGGATTACCCCACCCCTCCTACCTCCACTCTCAAGCCTAGTTAAGTACCAGTGCCTGTGATTAACATTTAATTGTTTCATTCAACCAATATTTACTGAGTGCCAGGGTCCCTCCCCACCCTCACACACACCTGCCTGGGTGTTCTTGAGTAAGAGTTACCATTCTGAGCCTCAGTTTCCCCGTCTGCAAAATGGGGTTGACAATAAGAGGACCCATCTCACTGGACCTTGGGGTAAATTCAAGAACAAAGCGTGTCCCTGGCATACACCTAGTGTTCATAAGGGGTGATTCCTGGCATATCGTTAGCAGTGCACAGTTCTAAAGCAGACCCTGAGGCTACTCAGCGCTGAGCTCCCAAAACCTGCCTGGCGCTCACCTCAGGCAGCTGCTCCAGCGCTTGCCCCAGGAGGCGCGCGCAGGGCTCCAGGCCCTCCAGCCGGCGCTGCAGCCGCGCGCGCTCCCCCTGCAACTCCTCGAGCTGGGCCTGAAGCCGCTTCGCCTCGGCCTCCTGGCGGCCCGCCCGGTGCCGCTCCTCCGCCGCCCTCTGCAGCGCGCGGCTGCGCCGGGCCTCGGCGTCCTGGGGCAGGGGATGGAGAAGAAGCGACAACCTCAGGACTTGGGCGCCGCTTCCTCCCCGTCCCCAACTTTTGCACATTGAGCCAGGGGTAGCAAACAGGTGGCCTATGAGCCAAATTCAGCCAGAATCTCTGGTTTTAGTTAATTTTGCTCATCCACTCTTTAAAAAATTAGAATTCTTTAGGCAGTGCGCTTGTGTTGCCCACAACTCCCTTTGTATTAGTAAGCCCACCTTTAAAATTTCTCTACCCGTCTGACCCCTATAGGATTTTTAATGTGCCCCATGACCTGCCTTCCTGACACCAGTGCCCACCTACCTGCAAGAACTTATCAAAGCGGACAAAGGACCCCGTTAGCTCCTGCTCCTTCTGTTCCAGCTGTTCCCAGCGCTGTTTCCGAGCTGCCATCATGGTCTGGAACACCTGGGGAGTGAGGAGTGGGGGCGGTGTTTGGGGGTTCTAGTCATCCAACCCCGCCAAGTTTACTCCTGACCTCTCTCATCTGTTGTCCCTGATCTTGCCCTGCACCCCTGCTCAAATCCACCCATGGTTCCCACCACTGCTGACGAAGGCCAGATGTCTCTGCAGTCTCCGCTCAGCAGATCCTTGCCCTTCTTTCCAGCCTCTTCTTACACTCCGACACTGTCTTCCAGCCCCTTGACCATCTGTTTTGTCCTTGATTCCAGTCTTTGCATATGCTGTTCCATCTGCCTGTTTTTCCCACCTTACCCACTGCCCATTTGCTGAATAAGCTGACTTGCCCTTCAGCAATCCCTAAGATGTCACTTCCTCCAGAAAGCCCTCCTTGACCACCCTCATGCAGAGACAGGAGTTTTCTCTGGGCTCCCACAGCCCCTTCTCAGTGCTTTCCTCCTCATAGCAGTCACCACGTGGACACTTGCATGGTGCCTTCTCTAGACTGTTAGACCCATGAGGGTGGAATTGCGGTGAGACCTCTAGACACAGTAGGTGCTCAGGGCACATTTATTTGCACCAACAACTCATCTTATTTGATCCCCATTTGACAGATGGGGAAATCATGGTTCAGAGTGGTGAAATGACTTGTCTCAGACCTTGTAGCTAATAAGTCCCATCGCACTGCTCACTACCATTTATTTTCCAATGAGAGCCAAAAAGTCTCAGGGACTGCAGTGGGGACTCACCTCCTTCTGGGCCCGCAGGTCCCGATCTGCATCCATTAGCTCTTGCCTCCTTTCCAGGAGATGCAGCACCGGTGGGAAGTGGACCTCAGTCTGCTCCGGGATCTTCCTGGAGGGTTTCAAGGAGGAGGTAGGAGTGAAGGAGACAAGCGTCAGGGCCCCAAAACTCCCCACTAGTACCCGAAATGCTCCCACTAGCCCCCACTAGCGGTTGAATTATTCCTTCTTACAACAATTGCACTGAGCACCTACTCTGTGCCAGGCACTGTTCTAGGCACTGGGTTGCAGCTGTGAGAGACACAGGAAAATCCCTGCCCTCCAGGAGCTGGCATTCCTCTGGGGGTGGGGGCCACAAAAATAAAGCTAGCAAATAATAATAAACAATGATAGTACATGGTAGGTGCTAAGAAGAAAAATTAAGCAGACAAAAAATATCTTTCAATAGGGAAGTTGAAAAGTCTTTCTAAGGGGAAGAAGGAGAAAGTGTGTGGATCTCTGCAAGGAACAGATTCTAGGTCCAGGAAACAGCCAATGCCAAGGCCTCTACTCCTCAAGTGGAAGGAGCTTGAGGAGGCCATGTAACTGGAGAGGAAGGAGGAAGCTTGAAGGAGGGGTGAGATGGAAATTGAGATGAGAGAAATTGTGAGGGTCAGACTGAGGAGGACCATGGGGGAGGGAGGGATTTGAGCAGAGGAGGGGTTCCTCCTGCTGCCATGGGGAACAAGGACAGCAGCAGGGGCAGGGCAGCTGCAGGAGACAGTGATGGTGGAGTTACCCTGAGATAATGGGGTTTTGATCAGGGTGGTTGTAGGGGAGGTGAGAGGGGGGTAGGTTCTGGCCGCAGGTTGAGATCGGAGCTGATGGCAGGGTTGGTGAGAAGGGAGTCAGGAGCCAAAGGGGAACTTTAGTGGGAAGGATTGCTGATGGAAGGTTGAGATGGTGCAGAGGTCAGCTCCTTGCTATGGCCAAGCTGAGACGGAGATGCCCATTAGACCTCTGCAGGAGGGGTCTGGGAGGAGGCTGGGGTCTGGAGCCAGGTGGTCAGGGGAGCACACAGCCCCATAGGGCCGGCTGGCCAGGGAGCGGAACAGATGCCCCAACATTCCATCTGGTGGGGCTTTCTATCCCTGGCCTGGAGGAATCCCTCTCCTTTTACAGATTCTAAGACTGGTTTGGGATCCTTGTTCACACTGCTGACCCCAAAGCAGGCACGGGACAATTTCCTCCACTCTTCCTTTAAAGTGCAGTTTGCAGGGAGGAGGGCAAGAGTTCACGGAGTAATTCCTTCCCACCTAAATGCCAAAGATTTAATCTCTGGCTGGATGTCAGCCACAGGTGGAGATCAGGAACAGATTCGAGAGCTGGGCCCAGCTCTGCCCTAACTAGCTCTGCCCTAACTGCCCTAACTTAGGGAAATCGCCATTTCTTTCTGAGACTCAGTTTCTTCCTCCATGAAATGGGGGCAATAATCCCCTACCAGGAACTGTCCAAGGAAGCCAGGTCCCGGGGGTGGGGAAAAGCGATGGGCCACCCCACCTCCTGACCCCCTCCCAGCCCTCCCAGCCCTCCCTGCCACTCACATAGGCAGTTTCTCTTGCAAGGCCAGTTGAAAATACTCCTCCCAGGGCACTGCCATTTTCCAGATGGTTTTGCACTAGGCTAGGAGGCCCCCGGGGGGCTCCTGATGGAGGGTGGTGCCACAGTGTGCTCAGTACTCCCAGAAGGCAGCCATGACGCAGGCCTTGGTTGCCCAGGCAACCAACGACACAACATTCCACTGCCAGCGGAGGCCAGGGGAACCCGCCCTGGGAGGGGAAAGGAGGGGGCTGCAGGGGCAGCTTCTGCCCCTTCCAGAAAAGGCTTTAATTCCCAGTCTGAACTAGGGTGCAGTAGAGAGGACATGGCCAAGAGTTTACCCCCTTGTGCCCATGTCTGGCCAAGCCTCTTCCAGGCTGGGTGGGAAGGAACTCTCTGGTATGGCTGTATGCTCAGTTGTCTGCTCAAAAGAATAATTACTGAGCACCCACTGTTTGTCAGGTCCCGGCACAGTCATTCACTCTCTAGCAAGGGCTGAGAGCTTCCTATGTTCCAACTCCTTGAGGCCCCCTCCCTTTGCTGGGGATGGGACTACCTTGGCTATGTGTCACTGAGCCCCCAGCCTGGTTTGGGAGATACAGAGGGGCCATGAGACCAGCTTGGAAGGAAACCAGGATCTGGATAGGGACGATGAGGTAGGGCAGGAGCTGACACAGTTTGAGCAGTTACTGTGGTTCAGACACTGTGGGAAGTATCTACATGTAGTATCTAATCTAATCCTTAAAACAGCATTGCAGGGGGTGATATGCAGGAAAAGGACTCAGAGTCCAAATACCCATGGATCCTCCATGGAAATAAACACTAGAGTCTTGTCATCTCTGCTTCTGATAGTTTTATTTTTCTGTTTTAAGTAATGTACTTTTTCATATAAGAAATGTATTTTCATATTGTAGAGTAATGTTAACATAAAAACCTATGGTTACCTGTAATGCCTCCAGTGCATAAGACAATGTCTGAGCATTTTGTTAGTGCATATTTTTAAAAAATGGACCTAAAATAATGTACATTTCATCTTTGCGCATTTTGTATTAAATTGCACATACTATCTGTGTAATTTCACGAGAAGTTACAAGATCTATGGTCTAATTTTTTCTTGATTTAAAAATATTGAGGTATAATTTACCCAAAGTAAAATTAATTTTCTTCATGTACAGTTCTATGGGTTTTGGCAAACACGTGGTTATGTTGCCACCACCACAGTCAAGATGCAAAGCATCTCCATCCCCCTAGAAAGTCCTCCTGACCCTTTGTAATCAACCTTGTCCCCACCTGGCCCTGGCCACCAATCACCCGTTCTCTGACCCTGTAGTTTTGCCTTTTCTAGAACATCATAAATGGAATTATATACTTTGCCATGTAGTCTTTTGAGTCTGGCCTTTCATCCAGCAATGCTCATTTGAGACTCATTCATGCTGATGTGTTTATTGGCCCTTCATTCTTTTTCATTGCTGAGTAGTATTTGATTGTATACTATAGTTTTTTTTATTCTTTCTTCAGTTGGGTTATTTCTAGCTCTGCGCAATTATAAATATAGCCTGTGTGCACATGTAGTTTTTTGTATGTGAACATAAAGCTTTTATTTCACTCCTGTAAATATGTGGGAGTAGGATTACTGGGTCATATGGTAAGTGTACATGTAACTGTATAAAACATTGCAGACTGTTTTTCAAAGCGGCTGTACCTGCTTTTTTTTATATTCCCACTAGCAAAGTATGAGAGTTCGAATTGCTCCACATCCTTACCAGAAGTTGGTATTGTCAGTTTTTTTTTAAAGTCATTCTAATAGATGTTGGAGCTGCATGGATTACTTTTTCATTTAGAGATTGTTGTAGATTCACATGCAGTTGTACGAAATAATACAGAGACATCCCATATCCCTTGCACCCAGGGTCCCCCAGTGGTAACATCTTACACAATCTCAGCAAATATCATAACTAGAGATTGGCTATGATGCAATCTACAGACTGACTCACATTCCACACTTTTACATGCACTCATTTGTATGACTGTGTATATTTAGTTCTATGCAATTTTATCACATGTAGACTTGTGTGACCACCACACAAGAACCTTCATGTCAAGGATCCCTGGTGCTGTCTTTTCATAACCACAGCCACCCTCTCCCTCCCACCTCCTTACCTACCACCCCCCAGCCTCTCATGGAATTTCCATCTGTATAGTTTTGTCATGTCAAGGATGTTATATAAGTGGAATCCTACAGTATATAACCTTTGAGATGAGCTTTTCTCACTCTGCATAATTTTCTTGCGATCCATCCATCCATCCTGGTAGTCACATGTATCAGTGTTCATTCTTTTTGATTGCTGAGTCCAAGGTATGGATGGACCACAGTTTGTTTAACTATTCAGGTTGAAGGACATTTGGGTTGTTTCCAATTTTTGGCTATTATGAATGAAGCTACTATGAAGAGTCATGTTCTGGTTTTAGTGGGAACATAAGTCCTCATTTCTCTGGTATAGATACCCAAGAATGCAATGGCTGGGTCACATGGTAAGTAGATGTCTAGCTTTTGAAGGAAATTGCCAAATTCTTTTCCAGAATGGCTGTAAGATTTTATATCCCCACCAGCAACGTATGAGTAGTGATGCCATTTTTCTGCATCCTTGCTGGTATCATTACTTTTTGTTTTAGCTACTCTGATAAGTGTCTCGTGATATCTCATTATGATTTTGCTTGGCATTTCTCTGCGTCTAATGATGATGAACATCTTTTCATGTGCTTATTTGCCATCTGTATATCCTCTTCAGCAAAATATCTGTTCATGTGTGTTACCTATATTTTAATTGGATTGTTTTTTTAACTGTACAGTATTAAGACTTTTCCATTCAAGTCTAGATGTTCCAGATAGTTCTCTGTCAGATGTTTTCTCCCAGTCTGTAGCTTGTCTTTTCATCATTTTCACATGGTCTTTTACAAAGCAGAGTCTTAAATTCCAGTAAGGTCCAATTTAACACATTTCCTTTATGCATTGTGCTTTTGGTATCAAGACTAGGATGGGATTTGAACTCAGGCTATCTGGGTGGGGATCCACCCTCTTAGGCACAGCACTGTAGACAGAGTGGAGCCTTCTTGGACATTTCCCTCCTCAGGCCCGTTGCGTTATGGGTTGAGTTTGTTCTCCTTGGTTCCTGTCCCCGCTGCAACAAGTAACTGAAAGGCAGAGACACAACAGTAAAGCAGAGCCGAAGTTTTATTTGAATACACTCTAAGGGAGGAGTGGGCCAGTGTCCAGATAAATGAATGCCCTGAACTTTTAGGGGAGGGCCTATTTATCAAGACCTAGCTGGGAGGTACTTCTCTGATTGCCCAGGGAAGGTCATTTGATTGACAGCTCTAATTATACACCCAGTCCTCTTGGTGCACAAGTCTTTCCCCAAAATGCACACAGGAAAACCCATGGCAGGGTGGGGGAGCAAAACCGCAATTTTATTTTAATAAGATTACGAGGAGGTGTGGTTTGGGCAGTTCTTGTTTTGTTCGATTGCACCCGTGCTGGGATCAGTTTGGCCTGGTCCTGATAGGTGAGAAGTTATCTCCCTGCAAAGCCTTTGTTGTCTTCACGTGGGACCCCCTGGGCAGTTTTTTCTCCGTGTACTTCATCTTCCCTTCCCCAACAGTTCCCTCCTTCCCTTCCCAGAGGGGGCCATCACCTTGAAGCTGATATGCATCCTTCCCTTCTGAATTTCTATTCCTTTAGAGGTGGTTTTTTGCAAATGTGTATTGAGCACCTACTATGTGCTGTGTGAGGATACAGCAGTGGATAAAACAAAACCTGACTTCATGGGCCTTACAGACTAATAGGGAGGCCAATGAATCACATAACTGTGCAAATATGTCGGAACATTTTGATAGGGTTGGGGGAGAAGTCTAGAGGACAAGGATGGGGACAGGGAGACCTCCTAGAGGAAGTGATGGGTGAACCCAAACCTGAAGGCTGAGGAGCGAGTAGAGGAGAGGAAGTGTATTCCAAATAGAGGGAACATGTGTGAAGGGCTTGAGGCAGGAGGATGTGGCCCCCTTCCAGAAGAGGACAAAGGTCTGTGGGTTGCTATGCAGAATTCAAAGATGATGGGATGTCTCAGGACTGGCTATGGGCAAGGAGAGGCCAGACCTATGCTACAAGAAGCCCAGGGGAGTTAAGTGACTCTTCCAAGTACACAAGGCTGAGCAATGATGGGCCCTGGTGTTTATATAGAGATAACTCAACCCAACACTGCCTTGGGACTGTTGTGGCAGAGAGAAGGTCCCTATACAGTTTGTCTTCAGAAGGCTGGAACTGTGGCTTTAGCTCTGCAGCCAGCTAATCCACCCCCCAGACCTCAGCATTCTCCTCTGTTAAATGGAGTGTTGCTCATACTCCTCTTGGGGCTCCCCTGCGGTGTTGCTGAGGCAGAGGTCCCAGACTCCCACCTCGCTCTGTCCTGGTGTTCTGGGGAATGGGTAGGGTGGGACAGATGAATGACAACAGTATACAACTTCTCAGCTAACCTTGCCCTTGACCTCAAACCCACAGCTCTGGAAATATCCACTCTCCCACCCCCACCTCCAAGTCTCACGCTTGGATGGTTTCCTGCTTCCTACTTCTCCATTCCATGGCGGGGGCAAGGAGGGGTCACGTTGAGTAGGGCAGAGGAAGGAGGAAGCAGGGATGCAGACTGACAGACAGACACCTTGTTTTCAGGCCGTGGGAGGAGGGGACTTTTTGCTTCCTCGGCAGTAAGCCTGCAGGAGGGGGTTTTGGAAATCCTGCCCACTCCTCCCACCTCTGCCTCCTGTCCCTTGTGGCTGCCTGCCCAGAATCGTGCCCAGTGATCACAAATGGGGCTTTGTGTTCCCGAGACAAAGAACATGTTCCTCACCCTCCAATCTGGGCTGAGGCTCGTCTGCTTTGCCCTGATCTTGGCCTTAGAAGGGATAGTGCCACTTCCCAGGAGGGGAAGCTAAGGTCTAGAGACAGGTCTGTGGAGCCAGAGGAGGGGTCTACCTCCTGGTTTGGGGGTGGAGGTGTAGCTGAGCACTGGTGAGTTGGCAATTATTAAGCAGCCATCCTAGGCACTTGAATGGAAAATCATAATCAATCATTATGATATGATTATCATAATGAGAGAGGCAGATTCCAGCCCTGGAGGGGAACTGAATTCTATTGAACCCCAAGAGTGTGTTTTCAGTCTTTCTTATGTGCCAGATGGTGTGGGAGGCAAGGCATGAATCAGACATTGTCCCTGACATTTAGGAGATAAGAAGAACATGTAAATCACCACCAAACAAGGGAACAAGAGACCAAGGTCACCCAACAGAGGCAGTGATGGGGCTGGTGGGGGGTGGTCATCTCTGCCTTCCTGGCCATCTATCTTCCAGGGCTTCATGGAAGCCAAGCTGGGAAGCAGAGGCAGCTTTCAGAAACCTGAGGGAACACAAATTATTTTGTGAATATAAAAGCAGCACGTGCCACCATGTCTTAAGAAAGCCTCCAGCTTCAGCTCTACCCTGATGCCTGCTTCACTGTCTACATATCACTGCCAACTTCCTACTGAGAGTAAATTCTTTAGCTGCCAGTTACTTTTGTCTGGTTTCCCTCTCTACCCAGAGCCCCAGCGGAACAGGGCTGGGCCATCTTATTCCCACTGTATCCCTACTGCCTAGTACACAGTTGGTGCTCAATACATATCTGCTGAAGAAAAATAATATTTTATATACACACACACACTCATACACACATTTTTTACAGCTATATAGTATTCCATGACATTGATATTAACACTGTCTGTACTTTATCCACCACCCCTCTTTATCTTTATTCAATTGTATTAGAAGGACTTAAACAAGGAAACAGGTAGAAAAAGGAATGTAACGGTTTTTCTGATAGAAGGAACTGAGAGGGGAAGGGCCATGTTGGGGTAGGATAGCAGATATGAATAACATCTTAAGAGTGTTAGATTTGTGAGTGGTGCCTAGAAGGCTATGCATCTAGGGAATCTCATGCCCAGGGGTGTGTTGTTAAACTGGCTCTCCAAAAAAAGAAAAAAGTAGCATGAACTGAGAGTCCAGCATGGTGAGACACAGGCACTTTCGGCTCTGTGACCCGGCCACCTGCAGGTGCCCAGGCCTGGCCCTGCTCTGATGGTAGGAGTCCTCTCCACTCCGTGTCTGTGAGCTCTCCCTGGGTGCTGAGCCTGGCATCACAGATGAAAGGGTCGGGGGCAGGGCTCAGCCAGGCCGGATAGTGGGGCTCATCAGAGCACAGGATTCTGTGGTGTCTCTAGAACATTTCTCAGCTGGGATGCAAACCCCCAGATTCCCCCAGCTAAGCAACCAAGAGCCACACTGGTTCCTGAGGTGTG
The DNA here is from genome assembly GCF_040802235.1 of Manis javanica. Classification (NCBI taxonomy): domain Eukaryota; kingdom Metazoa; phylum Chordata; class Mammalia; order Pholidota; family Manidae; genus Manis; species Manis javanica. The sequence continues at coordinate 70,768,927 of NC_133170.1, read as the reverse complement.
GCCGCTCCATCCATCCCTGGAATTCAGGGCTGGGCCTGGCACTCCACCCTGACCACATCTTCATGACCCAGCCTCAGAGCTCAGCCACCTAGTGGGCTCAGTGTCAGGCACAGTAATGGGTTCAGGACATCCCACAATGGCCATGACACTTTTTGAGCACTTGCTGTATATGAAGCTGTGCAAAACATCTGACATTTATTTCATCCCCTCCTCACATCCATCCTGAGAGGTGGACACTGTTATTATTCCCAATTTACAGAAGAGGAAATGGACGTATCAAGAGGGTAGCTCACTTGTCCAAGAACACCCATCTTGTAATTGTAGGTGCCAGGATTCAATCCCAAGTTGGCTGGAGGCTAAAACCTCTACTCTTGAATCCTGAGCTCAGCATCTCCTCCCACTTGAGGTTTTATGAAGCACCTACTGTGTGCATCCCATGGGTGCTAGATTATACAGGGAGTTGGCAGCAAGATGATCATGGGTTTGTCTTTAAGGAGTTTAGAGGAAGGGGAAGGGGAGGGGGCTAACCATTTATCGAGGACCTACTGTGTACCAGTAATGATGTCAGGTACCTTACACTGCTGTCTTGATTAGTTCTTACAACCATCTCGTGACAAAGGTGAACCTCTTCCCAGGTGCCAGCCCAGGCCTGATGCTCATGAGTCTGCCCTCCCCTCTCCTAGTGGGGTGGTCTCTAGCAGGTCACACTCCTTCTCTGGACCACCTTCCTCCTTTGGTCCCTTGACAGGAGTTGCCCTAGGAGACTTCAAACCCTGTGCCAGTTTCAGCTCAAAGCTTCTCAGAACAACAGGAAGTGACCAGGCCATTCGGAAAGTCTGGGGACTCAGGCACAGCCCCGGGTGAATTGTAGGGTCAGATGCCTGATATTGGACAGGTGACAGGGCTAGCTCCCTGGAGGCTTGGCTGGCACAGTCCATAGCCTTCATAACTGCCCTGGAGGGCCCAAGGGAGGGTATCTGGGAATGGAACTTCCTGCTCAGCTCCGGAAGCCAAGCCGAGATAGCTGGTGGCAGTTTGGCTGGCATCCCAGGTGGCCCCAGAACTAGGCGCCCCCGCCCGTCCAGGTTCTATCAGCAGTCTCTGGGGCTGGGGAGCCTATCTGAGGTCTCTACAGGATTTCCAAAAAAGAAATTCAGCCACAAACTCCCACCTAGGTGGGGGAAAAGGAGGGCCGGACCCCTGTCTTGAAGTAACACTCACATAGCAAGTACCATTTCCCCCAGAGAGAAACTGGGGTGAATGATAAAAATTATGGGGGGGTACTTTACTCTTTGGGGGATACCACTCTTCTGGATCGACTCTCATAAGCTGTGAAGGATATTGCAATACTTCTAATCTTTGCAGCCAGCCCTAGTAGACTCATTTCCCAGATGAGGTAACTGAGGCCCAGTGTTTGGAAGATGGAGGACTCCCCAGACAGTGGCTGACTGGGGAGAGAATTCCAGGAGTCTGAATCCCTCACCAGGCTGGCTGAGGTGCTGGGTGGGAAGTCAAGGAGGGAGCCTGCAAAACAGATGCTGGGCTGCGCCTGTGGCTGGGGAGGCCTTCCAGTCCCTCCGGTCTGGGCGTTGGCTTCTGCACTCATTGAGCAGGGACCTTCCTATTGGTGTTCAGCCCTGGGCTGGCCGAAGTGAGTCAGGCTGGGTGCCAGCGCTTCTAAGAACCTTAGGCAAGTAAACAGCAAACTCAAAGGGAGAAATAGTGTGCGCCAGTATCTGCCCTGAAACAAGCCCTTCCCGCCACATTTAAAACTTGAAAAATTCAGTCCTGGAGCTGTAGGAGCAGAGAAAAGGGGAAGAAAACCTCTGACTGGACCTGCATCTGTTTCCTTCATACCTGATTCTCTCAAAACCCTGTGAACAAGATACTGTTTTATTCCCATTGAAGAGAGAAAACCAGACCAACACACAGAAAGGTTAAGTGACTTACCCAGGACCACACAGCCACTAAGGGATGGAGTCAGGATTCAAATCCAGGAAGGCAAACCAATTCCTGACTGTGAGGCCTCTTGGAAATTATTTAATCCCTCTAAACCTCAGTTTCTTTATCCATAAAATGGGGATAATAGTACAATGGTACCAAGCGCGTAGAGTTACTGTGAGGACCCAAGACGAGCTAGTCCCTGCAAACGCCTAGAACAGCACCTGGCACACACCTGCTCAAACAACTGTGGATGACTTTTGTCATCGCTGTAGTGTATTTTATCCTCCAGCCTTCCCCCCACCACCCCCGGCCGCGGCTCCCTCCCCCGCAGTGCCAGCCTGTGACGTGGGACCCGCCGCTCACTTCGTCTGGGTTTAATTGGAAACTAAAAGAGATGGAAGAGGATGTTCGCGGCCCCTCCCTTCACTCTGAACGGACCCCCAGGGAACGTATAACTCTCTCTAGAGACGCCTCCCGCTGACCGCGGATCCTGCCTGCGGACAGGGCCTGGAGGTCGGACCGAGGAGGCGGCGCCACTATGGGAGGCAGGGAGGCCGGGGAGCTGTGCCTGTGTTGGAGGGAGGGCAGACAGGGCACATACTGTATCTTCTGAGCTCAATGTCAACTCATCCGGAGCCAGCGGCCACGCCCATCGTGGCCATAGGCGGCTCCCCACCTGGCAGCTCCAGCCTCAGTGCCCTGGTCTCGGTGCGCTGGGGCGCGCTTGGCTTGGGTGCCGGCAGAGGGCGCGCGAGGAGGCCCGGGGACGGGAGGGGGACCCCGCGGGAGGTGGGATTGGGGGAGGGCCCTGGGCCGCCCCCTCCCGCCCCCTGCCCGCCCCGCCCGCGCGCCAGGAGCTCCAGTCTAAGAGGCGAGAGTCGGTGATGCCCCCTGCGCGCTCGGCTTGCCGGGCGCCCGGTTCCTACCTGTAGAGTCCCGGGGCGGTGGTGAGGCTGTCCCGAACACCTGTTCTTCTTCGGAAACCTCCCGCCCAGCTACCCGTGTTTCGGACAGGCGGCGTTGGGACCCGGGACGGGCGCCAAGCTCGCAGCTGGTGACATGTAGACGGCCTCCTCACCCCAAGTCCAGCCTCAGGACCTGGGCGCCCTCCTGCCCGGAAAGTTTGGGGCTGGTAGCCATGGCCAAGAGCAGCTCCCTGAATGTCCGTGTGGTGGAGGGCCGGGCTCTGCCCGCCAAGGACGTGTGAGTACTCCCCAGGAGAACAGGGGGTGAGAGGGATATCGGGCTTGGGGTGGGGCGGGGGTCGCCCATTCCGCGTGCCAGGGAGGGTCCGTGAAGTGGGACGGGTTTTTTGTCTAAGACCTCCTACCCTTTTCACGGGGCGAGAGGCCCCATGCCCATCTCTGTCTAGGTGGGAGGGCGCGCCCAGACTGAGCAGATGTCCCCCGGGAACGGAGATGTCTTTGTTCCTGGGATGAACTTCACGGCTTCGGCGCTGGGGATTGGAAGGTCGCATGCTGTTGGAGCTGGGGAGGGGCTGAGGGAGTCTCTTCCTTAGTCCAGGCAGGTGTTGGAGGTAGGGTTTCTCTTCGGTTGGCATCTACCAAGAGAACCCTGGGGAGGAGACCCAGAGGGTTGGGGGACCATAAGAAGTGGTCTGTGTACATCTGGTGTTTAGGTTTGCAGAGTGTCACCAGGTGGCAACCAGCCAGGCCTGGGGGAAACTGTGGTCCTCTTGACCCAGAGCCCTGAGCTCCCCAGCCAGTACCTCCTTGTGTGGGCCTACTCTGAATGCTGAACAGCTTGAAGAGCCAATTGCCCACTCCAACTCCCTCCCCAGCCAGGTGTAATGGGGCCGGAGGACCCCTGGCCTCCCCTTAGTACCAGTCTTCGGCTGTGCTCCCCCAGGGCTGAGTTAGCAGCTGCCGAATCAGCAGGATGGTGGGAGTGGCCCCCCTCCTGCATTCCCTGGAGCCCAGTGGGGGCTCTGAGGTTGTCAGCACCTGGGGCAGGTGTGGGATCCTTGGTGGGACATTGGCCATGTGACCTTGAACCTGGTCCTCTCTGGGTCTTGGTTTCCCATCTGGGCAATGGGAGCTCTGGGTATGAATGGCTAAGCCCCTTGCAGCTGTGGGGGTGGAGAGCCTGTTAGGATTTTACCCTGTGGCCAAGGTGAGTGGGAACCTGGATTCTGAGCTTTTGCCCAGGTCAAGGTTGGGTCTTAGCTCTACCCTAACTCCCCAAGCTTTGGACCCTCAGCGAGGAATATCTTGCCTTTGATTTCATGAACCTCCCCCAATCCTCATCAGCTACCCCAAATAAACAGGCATCTGAGATAAAAGCAGAGAACGTGTGTGAATGCAGCATCTGGAAGAGCCCCTACTTCCCTCTCTCTGGGATGCCTTCTCAGAGACACTGAGAATTAGAGATTCTGGAACTGTCGGGGCACTGAGGCCAGGAGTGGGGGGCACAGTGTCACTCACTGTGCTCTGGTCCCTCCACCAGCCCTGGGTGAGAGCCGCAGGGAGTGGCGGTTGGTGCCCTGGACCCAGACATGGCTCTTGGGGTTCCTGCCTCTCCTGAGGAGGGAGTTGAGTCATGCCTGGTTCCTGCATCTCTTGGCCACCCCTCCTTCCCCAAGTTCACCAGCCAAGATGAGCTCTGAGGTGGGCCACACCCCAGAACAAGCAAAGGAGCAATCACTAAGCCCCAGTTGGAGATCAGGCTCCCTGCCTCAGTTTCCCTAGCTGTTGGGTCCCTTCTTCAGAGGCGGTCTCCTCAGAGCGTGCTGGGTTTCTCTACCCCATGGAGACTATTAGATGTGGTGTGTCCTCTCTCCTCTCTCCTCTTCTTGAAGCCTCACCAGATTGCTGGAGCACTGACCTGGCTCTCAGTAGGAGGCATCAGCCAATAGTTTTAGAGTATTACTATTACTAATAATAGCAGCTATAAGTCATCAAGGGCTTTCTATGGGCCAGGCCCTGCACTTAATGTTTCCTATGGTCCTATTAGCATTTCTATTTTACAAATGGGGGAAACTGAGAACCAGAGAGTCAAAGTCACTTGCCCAAGGTGGGATTTCAGCCCTAACTGCTCCCTTGCACAACCATACTGAACAGGCTATGGCCGAGTGGCCTGCTTTCCCACACTTGAGTTGGGACAGGGGCTGTGGGAGATGCCAAGGGTCTGGAGAGATCAAGGATCCTGAGGGGCCACCCCCCCTGCCACCGCTGCCCCCACCTGACAGAAGCCTGATAAGGGTCTTGTGCGTCAGAGCCCTGGGGCTGACGTGGGAGCCTGGCTCCCATGAGGGGCCCAGAGGTCAGGCTGGTTGAGGAAGGAGGTGTGTCTCCCTGCCCTTTGCTCATGGGATCCCAGCCAATCTGTCCCCACATCTGCAGCTGGGGAAACTGAGACTGGGAACCTGCTTAAAAGAAGCTCAGGGATAGAGAATCCAGAGAGAAATCAGATAAGAAGCTCTGCTTGCAGAGGGGGTGAAGGATGGGGCTAAATGGGGAAACTAAGCCTGGGGCATTACACAGAAAGGGATTCAGAAGTGGAATCCGGAGAGGAACATGGTGACGCAGGACCCACCCAGGCTGAGATGTGCAGGAATAGAAACCAGATAGGGCAACAGAGGCACTAGACACCCAGACAGCAGGGGCTAAGGGAAGGAGCCCAGAGGGGGAAACTGAGGCATGGGGAAGGGCTCAACCTACAGACAAGGCTCAGGTTGGAGCCCACTCCTGGTGCCAGTGTCCCTTTTCCTAGGAATCCCTGAGGCATTTGTGGATCAGTGACAAAATGAACTGATTAGGGGCGACAGAGAGAGAGGGCTGGGGCTGGGCGTGAGGGAGGGGGCATCTGGGGAAGGGATCATGAACTGGGTGGAGGCGACACTGGTTAAGAGGATGTGCACCGAGCCCCTGTTGACCCTGGATCAAATCCTGACTCATCCAAGTGGGAGTGGGGGGAGGGAAGATGCAGGTCTGTGCTCAAGGAGCTAAAAGTTCAGAATTTGCCTGAAGCTGGGGGTGGGAGTCAGACATTAAATAGTGAGAGAAATAGGAAGCAAGGTGATTTGAGGGGTCAGAGGTCGATTTTACACAGGACAGTGGTGGTCAGGGACAGCTTCTCTGAGGAAGTGACTTTTGGGCTGAGGTTTGAATGACAGGATGGAGCCAGCCACGACAAGATCAGGGACGGTGTGTCTTAGGCAGATGCAATAGCAAGTGCAAAGGCCCTGAGCTTGGTAGAAGACAAATGCAGTCTGTGCAATGGGACACAAGGAAATGAGGGCCTTGGTAGATGGCTTGGAATGGCTGGTAACTCTTATTATGAAGGGGGGTTGGAGCTGGCTTTGGTTGGCTGATGGCTTATGGCTACTCAAGGGGAATCAGCACATCTGTCTTGATGGCTGAGTTTTGAAGTCTGGGTGCACTGGTCTGTGCCTGCAGTAAGAGGTCCACCCTGCTGAAGGCTGAGTTTCTCCTTCCCTGGAGAAACTCCCATTGAAATGAAAAGTGGGAGAGGGCAATGCTTACCCGCCAGGGTGGCTTTAAGGCAAGTGTGGGAGAGCCCTGGGGTCAGCCCAGTCTGCATCCCCTACTTTGCATTATCTCCTTTGGTTTGTCCAACTACGCAAGGAGGGGTGTGGTAATATTCTGCCCTGTTTGTAGAGCGGAGAAACCAGGGCCCACCAAGAGGAGGGTGCTTGCCAGGGTTCCACAGCTAGCAGGTAGTGGAGCCAGCAGTGACTCCCCAGCACATGCTCTTGACTGCTGCTGTGGGCTTCTTGGGATCAGGCCTCTGAAGTTCCTTGGCTTCATGCCTCAGTGCTCTGTTTCTCTGGGTGGGTGCCCAGAGAGCCCTGAGTGGGGGGTCAGGTATGCAGTAGGTGGGCTGTGTGGCCATGACATCACCTGCTGGTTCCCTGCGGTCCTGCCTCTTAGATGGACTTGCTGTGTGACCTTAGGCAAGTATCTTCCTCTCTCTGAACCTCACTTACCCCATCTGAATAATGAAGGTGGCTTGAGACCCCCACCCATGGCTGCCCTCTCTATCCCCCCCTACCATGAACTATGAACCTCCTCCTTTCGCAGGTCTGGAAGCAGTGACCCCTACTGCATAGTGAAGGTGGATGATGAGGTGGTGGCCAGGTGAGAAGCAGAGGTTTGGGGCCCAGGGTGTAGGGGTGGAGGGCGGAGCAGTGCGGAATGGGGAGGGGCTCCTTCTACACCTGGGAGTCCAGGCACAAGAATTCACATCTGCCAGAGAGGCAGTGCATTCCCCAAGGATGGACACACAGGCTTGATGGTGGGTGCTTTGTGCCCTGACCCCTCTGGGGCTGGACAGCTGGGGCTGCCAGCTCCTGTCCCCAGCCAGCCTCACCAACTGGCCAACACCTTTCCCCTGGACCTGACGATGCCCCTGCCAGTGTCCTGGGGCTGACTCAGCGCCTGCCAGCCCATGCCTCCCAGCCTGTTCCTCCCATAGTGGCCTCTCTGGGGGCGGGCATCTCACGCTTGGCTGGGCTGGCTGGTTCCGGGCCTGCTGGGTGCTGCGGGCACGGGAGCGTGTATGTGTGTGTGTGCATGCACACGGGCTGCCCTGTATATACGGTGTACCAGCGCCTGCTTACTTGGGCGCAAACTCCAGTGTGAATACATGCGTAGGAGTGAGGAGGTTCAGTGTGTGAGTGTCTTGGGTGCGGAACGCATTGGGCTGGGCTGAGCTTGGCTCCCACCCCCGCAGGCCTGAGGGGTGTGGGTGGGCGGGCAGCTGAGTCCTTGGTTCCTATGGAGACGGCAGGATTCAGGATGCTGCTGGCGCCGGTTCTGGTCCAGATGGGCTGGGAGCTGGGGGTGGGGAGCCTGCCTGGGGGAGGGTCAGCCTGCAGCACCTAGCTGACCTCTATCATTCTCTCTGCTCGTGCTGTGCCCTTGCTACATTCCATGGTACTGAGCCCAGCCTGCAGATTGATTTTCTGCATGACCCCAGACTGCTGTCTCCCCATCTCTGGACTCTGAGGAGCCTCCCAGCTCAGGGCCTGGGGAGGTTGAGGGGACATCCAGCTGGGAAAAGGCCAGGGTGAGGATGAGGGGGAAGAAGGTCCTTCTGATGGCGGTACCCGAGGCTGGGGTAGAGGGCAAAGGTGCAGTGTGTGTGCACCTGTGGGCCCATTCACACTCTTGGCTGGGAAAGAATGTGGTGAAAGGAGGAGGAAGGGGTAGCAGGTGTGTGCACCAGATTTTTTAGCCATAAATCTGTGTGTGTATTTACTGGTTAAGGTAGGTTCCTTGTTCCCTGCTGGGTAAAAGGAAGTGCATCTGCAGGACTGTTGGGGTGAAGATGCTCCACATGTGTGCCTGCTTCTGGATTTTTCTTGGCCCTCTAACCCTCTTGGGGTTCCCTCTTCCTTACTGAGTGCTCTGGCACCTGCTGACTTCATGGTTTCCTCGCCTTTCACACTTCTGTCTTATCCACCCAGCACCTACCGGTTCCTCAAAGTCACCAAGCTTATTATTGCCTCAGGGCCTTGGCACATGCTGTTCCAGCCATGTGGAATACTTGTCCTCATCCTCTCTCTCCACTTGGTCTGACTTGCTCCTGCAGGAAGCTTTCCTGACTCTCATATCCCCACCCCCAGACCCAGCCAGGCACCACTGAGCTAACCCCCAACTGCAGGACTTCTCTTACTGTGCTCTGAGAGCCCAGAAGAGAACACCTGCTTTCTGAGATGGGCTCTGTGAGGGCAGGAACCTTGGCACCGCTTCCTCTGATTCCCCAAAACCCACAAGGCTTGGTGTACAGTTGGAGTGAGTGTTTATGAGTGATGGAATGAATAAATAATGAATGGATTGTGTGTGTTGTCAGTTACTGTGTGTGTGTGTGTGTATCTGCCACGTATCAATGTATATATGTGCATGTGTGTCTGTGGGTCTTTGTGTATGTCTATGTTCTGGGCATTTCTTTCATCTGTGTGTCTATGTGACTGTGTCTGTTTTCTCTGTGTCTGCATGTAGTAACATAGATGTGTATTTCTAGAAATTTCTAGAAGACATGTATGTGTATATGTGTGAATGTGTCCCTTTGTGTCTCTGGCTTTCTTGGTGTATCTGTGAGTGTCCTGTTTCAGTGTGTATCTCTGTGGGAGTGTGTGCATGTTGAGGTCTCTGGGTGTCTGAGTGTCAAGGTTTCTGTGTGTGTATTTGTAAGTATCTCTTTGCCTGGGTTCATGAGTATATGTTTGTGGCTTGTGTGTGTGTATACGTGTGTGCCTAGGTACTCAGGTGTCTGCCACCTGTGTGGCCCAAGAACCCCCAACCCTGTATCCCTTCCTGCAGGACAGCAACCATCTGGCGGAGCCTGAGCCCTTTCTGGGGGGAGGAGTATACTGTACACCTGCCCCTGGATTTCCACCATCTGGCCTTCTATGTTCTGGACGAGGATACAGTAGGGTGTGTGTGCTGGGGACCCAAGCCTGGGCACCTGAAGGGAGGTGGGATGCCCCAGAGCAAATACCTACCCACCCATCCAGCCCTTGACACCTGCCCCACTACTCCAGTGGCAGGGCTGGGGTCCCTGACTTGGGTCTTTTCCGCAGGCATGATGACATCATTGGCAAGATCTCGTTGAGCAGGGAGGCAATTGTAGCTGACCCCAGAGGTGGGTGAGGGGCATCAGCCCCCAGCAGGGCAGAGTGAGGAGGGGTGGCCATGCCCAGCATGGGCATTTGCAAGGGCATTGCAGGCAACATATGGAAGCAACATGGGGAGACTTTGGGGAAAATTATTTTGGTTTTTTTTTTAAATTTTAATTTAGTTCACTTATTGAACAGTCAATTCATTTACATAGTTCAATATTCAAAAGGTATGATGAAGTGTCCCTCTGACACCAACTATTCCATTCTCATTCCCATGTCATCAGTTTCTTGTGTGTCCTTCTAGAGCTATTTTAAATACATACAAGCAAGTAACGGTAGTAACAGCAGCAAATACGTATGTAGTGCTTACTATACATTGAATACTTTCTAAGTTCTTCACATGTATCAACTCAATTGTCTCTATGAGGTAAGTACTCTTTTTAGGCCCACTCTGTAGGTGAGCAAATTGAATCACAGGGGTTTAAATGGCTTGCCCAAGAGCACAGAGGTATTAAGTGGGATGGCCAGAATTTGAACCAAGGTTATCTAGCTTCAGAGTCTGTGCTCTTAACACTGCACTATATGTGTTTTGTTCTCTGCTTACAGAAATAGTAGCTTATTATACTCACTGTCCTGTATCTTGTCTTTTAATTCCACCATGTATCTTAGAGCTCTTTCCATATTGATGCACCAAGGGCTTCCACATTCTTTGATCTCTGTATGACTTCATGACAGTCCATTGTGTGGATGTGCCATTATTTACTTGGCTAGTTCTGTATTGATGGGCATTTGGGTTGTTTACAGTCTTTTCCTAGTTCAAACAATACTGTACTTGTGCAAACATGATTTCATACATATGCAAGTTATATCAGTCTGATAAATTCCTAGAGGTGAATTGGCTGGATCAAAGAATATCCAGATTAGCACATTTGGTAGTTATTGTTGAATTACCTTCCATGGAGGAGATAGCAATTTATCCACCACATACCCTTGCCAACAATTACTAAAGTTTTTTTTTTAATTTAACTTTCTTCAAACTTTTCAATCTTGTATCTGATAGGAAAAAATTACTACTTAGTTAAGATTTTTTTGTATTTCTCTATGAGTGAGGTTGAAAACATTTTTACATATTTAAGAGTCACTTTATTTCCTTATTTGTCTATTGTCTATTAGCATTGCATGCACCTACTGGGTTGTCTGGCTTTTCTTCCTGATTTATAAGAACTCTTTACATATTAGGGCAATTAAATCTTTGCCATTTTAGCTGCAAATATTTTTGCTTCTTTTGTTACTTATATTTTGACTTTGCTTATCATTTTGCCATGTATAAAATTTGTTTCTTTTTCCATGGTCACTTAATCTCTTTTTTGTCTCTTGCTTTTCTGTGATAACTAAAAGGCCTTCCCATCTCTAAGAGCAAAAACCTTTTTACATGATTCCTTCTAGCAACAATTTGTTTATTTCTTTTTTTTTTACATTGAAGTTTTTGATCTATTTTGAATTTATCCAGATACAAAGTATGGAGTAGGGATTGAACTTAATTATTTTTTGTCTAGATTACTACTAATTGTCTCAGCACCATATATTGAATGATGTATTTTTTCATCAGTGAGAATCATTTGAAAACCTACTATGTGCTAGTCATCATAATCATTGCTCCTATTTAATGAGGGCTTACTGTGTGCCAGGCAGATGCTTAGTGCTTTACACGTAGTCCTCACAACACCAAGTGAAGTGTGCACTAGAATGATATCAAAATAACTTCAGTTTCCCCACTCATCCACCTCTAACCATGAACTAAAACCTAACAGTGTTCATAACAAATAAGGGAGTAAGAAAGGATTTCCCTGAAAGTAAATGTCAATATCAAATTTATAGTCAACAAGGAGACTAAATCTTTGGGCTAGGGGCAAGACAGATGTCACTGAACCCAAGAGTTCCCCATTAGACTGAGACCCTTAAAGAGTCCTAGAATGAGCAACTATCATGCTTCTCCAGGGGTTAAGCATCCTCATGTTTCCCACAGAGTGAGCTCAAGCAAATAGAACTTCACAATCAAGATTAACACACACACAAAGAAGTGGGTTACCGTGATCAAGAGTCAGTAGAAACAATAACCATGAGTTTAGACCCACACAGATTTTAGATTTTATAATTATGATATACAGAATTTTTTAAAGAATAAAATACTGAAATAAATAAAAAATGTAATCACCAGAAAGGGCCAGCAGTAACCACAATAATTAAACCAATACAGTACAAAAATAAACAGATTTGAAAAAGAACCAAATCAAACTGTTAGAGATAAAAAGTACAGTTGAACCAGTAAGGATCGCCACCATCCAAAAGACAAACAACAAAAAATGCTGGTGAGGTTGTGGAGAAAGGGGAACACTCCTACACTGCTGGTGGGAATGTAAATTAGTTCAACCATTGTGGAAAGCAGTATGGAGGTTCCTCAAACAACTAAAAATAGAAATACCATTTGACCCAGGAATTCCACTTCTAGGAATTTACCCTAAGAATACAGCAGCCCAGTTTGAAAAAGACAGATGCACCCCTATGTTTATCGCAGCACTATTTACAATAGCCAAGAAATGGAAGCAACCTAAATGTCCATCAGTAGATGAATGGATAAAGAAGTTGTGGTACATATACACAATGGAATATTATTCAGCCATAAGAAGAAAACAAATCCTACCATTTGCAACAACATGGATGGAGCTAGAGGGTATTGTGCTCAGTGAAATAAGCCAGGCAGAGAAAGACAAGTACCAAATGATTTCACTCATACGTGGAGTATAAGAACAAAGAAAAAACTGAAGGAACAAAACAGCAGTAGAATCACAGAACCCAAGAATGGACTAACAGTTACCAAAGGGAAAGGGACTGGGGAGGATGGGTGGGAAGGGAGGGATAAGGGAGGGTGGGAAGAAAGGGGGCATTATGATTAGCATGTATAATGTCGGGGGGGGGTACGGGGAGGAATGTGCAACACAAAGAAGACAAGTAGTGACTCTACAGCATCTTACTACACTGATGGACAGTGACTGTAATGGGGTTTGTGGGGGGGGACTTGGTGAAGAGGGGAGCCTAGTAAACATGATGTTCCTCATGTAATTGCAGATTAATAATACAAAAAAAAGTGCAGTTGTTGAAATAAAAAACTAAGTGGCTGAGTTCAATAGCAGATCATTCAGAGCTGAAGTGAGAATTGGTGGAAAAGAGATCTGAAGAAATTATTTAGAATTTAGCCCAAAGAAAGAAGAAGGAAAATATAAAAGAGAATTCAGGGATGTAGAAAATACCTAAGAACGTCTAACATCCATTTAATTAGAGTCCTAGAAGGAGAGAATAGAAAAAATTGGGGAAAGGAGATGATTAAAAAAAAAAGTTGATGACTTGGACTTTTCCAGAACTCAAGGAAGGACATGATTCTGTAAGTATAAGAAGTACAATCTGTTCTAAGCAGGATAAAAAGAAATACTTACCTGGACACATTGTGGTGAAACTGCAGAACATCAAGGACATAGTCCTTAAAATTAGACAGAAAAGATGGACAATTTACACAAGATCAAGTATCAGGCTGAAATGACTTCCCAAAATAACTACAATGGAAGCTAAAAGTCAGTGGAACAGTATCTTCAAAGTGTTGAGAGAAATGGGAGGGAAAGAGGGAGAGGGAGAGAGAGATTGAGATTGATTTGCTCGATTTGGACAGGGAGAATGGCATGGACAAAATCTTAGAGATAGGAATGGCCAAGATTGTTTTGAGGGTGAGTTTTTTGGGATTAAATGATCGAGGGCTTCATACACCAGGGTGAAGAGTGTGATAGTACATGGTTCAGGGCACTGGCCCTAGAACTGTACTGTCTGTTCAAATCCTAGCTCTGCCATTTGCTAGCTATGGGATCAAGGGCAAAGCTCTTCCCTCTCTGTGCCTCAGGAAGTGGGAGTAATTATAGTACCTACATCAGAAGGCTAACATGAGAAGTCTCCATGGTTTAATATATTTTTAATGTTATCTGAATTTCTAAGTTAACACAATGCCTAGTACATGGTAAGTGCTTAATAAATGTTAGCACCTGTGCCCTCCAGGAATTGATAGCTGGATCAATCTGAACCGTGTGGACCCAGATGCAGAGGTGCAGGGTGAGATCTGCCTGTCTGTGCAGATGCTGAAGGAAGTGCGGGGCTGTTGTCTTCGCTGTCATGTGCTCCAGGCCAGGTATGATGATGATGGGGAGTGGTGTGGGGGGTGGTCTGAGAATGAGCAGGAATCCACTGGGTTGCCCAGCTGCCTCGGCTGTGAGACCACTTCACTACTGGGGCATTTCTGGGCTCAAAACCAGGATCCCCTGTAGGTGAACAGTCCAAACCCACCAGATTGCAAGTTCCTGGGTCAAAGCATAAGCAAAATCATTATTGGACCCCCAGTGACCAGCAACCAATGACCAGACACTCAGGATGGCTGGACAGATGAGTGTGATGTTATTAATCAGTTTATAAGTGATAGATACCCAAGTCATACTGGCTTAAGCAGATTGGCTCATTTGAATGACATGTGACTCCAGGCATGGCTAGATCCAGGCGCTCAAACAATGACATCAGGAATCTGTAGCCACAGATTCCTCAGCTATCTTTTGTGTTAGCTTCATTCTCAGGCAGTCTTTCCCCAGGTAGGGGGACAGAGATGACCCTAGCAGCCTCAGATTGGCATCCTACCAACTTGGCAGCTCCAACTGAAAAAGAACTTCTGTCTTTCACCATTTGCAATGTCCCGGGACTAATCCTTACTGGTTCAGTCTAGGGCACATGCCTGTCTCTGAACCAATTATATGGACTCTGACAGGTCAGGTCTGAGTCAAAGCCCATTCCTGGAGCAGAGGGAGGGATCCCCCTAAGTCCTGTGGGCTGGGAGTGAGGGAGGGTTAGTCCTGTCCCGAAGAAACATAAGAAGGCAGGCAGGGGCAGGATTAGTAGAACCCACGGATGACCTCCAGATACCCATCTTCTCTCCTGCCTCTTTATCACTCTGTGACCTTTCCCTTCTTTTCCTCACCAGTTCTCCATCATTTAGCTTCCTTAAATACTTCTACCTCTTTCCCCCTCTCATCTCCAATCTTGTCTTTCTGCCTTTTTTTCACACCTTATTTCCCTGATCCTCTCTTTTAGGCCAGGTTGGGGAGGATCTCTATTTCTAATTTGCTGTGTGACCTTAAGCCCTTTCTTGCCCTCTCTGTGCCTCTCCCACCACCTCCAAATTTCTGCCCCTAGCTGGGGTTCCCTTGAGTCCAGATGGAGTACTGAGGGCAGAGGACAGGCAAAAGGACTCAGCATGGGAAGGGGCTCCTTGTCTGCTTTGTGCCCATGGTCTCCTCCCCAGCCACAGGCTGTGCAGGATCCTTGCAAGCAGGAGAGGGACCGACTGCTGTCGCTTAGCAACTGGGCTGGCTCCTAGGAAACCAAAGAAGGTTTTGGATGCCGAGCAGGGGTGGGAGAGGAGCGGCAGGAGGAAGCAAGCAGCCCCTGGGTGTGTGTGTGTGGGGGGGTGTTCCTGGATTTGGGGGACCTAAGGAAGGAGGGATAGGGGAGGCTGACACTTTTGGGTTGTCATGGCAGCCAGAAGCAGGGGGTCTCTATCTCATTCCTTCTCTTGAGTCCTAAGCTGCGTGTGGGCATGAGTATTTGTTGAATGAATGAATGAATGAGCTGAATGCTCACCACATGCCAGATGCTATGCCAAGCCCTTTACACAGGTCATCTCATTTTAGTCCTTGCCTTGTTATTACTGCCACATTCCAGATGAGGACACTGAGGCTCAGGGAAGTGAAGTGACTTTTCCCAGTGTCATCCAACCAATGTGAATGGCAGAGCCAGACTTTGAACCCTGACATCCAGTCTCTCAACCAGGGACTCCAGGGAAACTGAGGCTCCCTTCCCATCTGCACTACACCTTCACCTGCTAGACTTTGTGATGCAGGGCTTGACTGTTCTGTGCCTCAGTTTCCTCATCTGGAAAATAGAGGCATACTCGTGCCTCTCATAGGGGAGCGCTGGTCAACAGGAAGATACTGGGTTTGGACAGGCACGGTGAGGGGTGCCCCTCACTGGGCCCCCACAGAGGGCTCATTGCCTTGGAAACCAGCATTTGAAAGGTTGACCCTGAACCCCTTTCCAAGGTGCAGCTTGGGTCTTGGTTCTCGAGGGTGCTGTGTCCTCCATTCCTTTCCTCATGTGTCAGCAGAGACCTGGCTCCCCGCGACATCTCCGGCACATCCGACCCATTCGCACGTGTGTTTTGGGGTAGCCAGAGCTTGGAGACGTCGGTGAGCAGTGGGGCGGGCCGGGGAGTGGGGACCTCTGGCAGGGCAGTCCCCATCAGCTCTCCCTTACTCCCTCCTCCCCCAGACCATCAAGAAGACCCGATTCCCACACTGGGACGAGGTGCTGGAGCTGTGGGAGCTGCCAGGTGGCCCATCCCCACTGCGGGTGGAGCTCTGGGACTGGGACCTGGTGGGCAAGAATGACTTCCTGGGCATGGTGAGCACCACCTCCTGACACCCTGCCCGCTGCCTCTGCCTCTGAAGGGGAAGGAAGGGGGATATGGGCTGGGCCCCCTGGAAGCCAGAAGGGTAGATGTGAAGGCTGCCTCAGTGGGTCCCCTGGCCAGTCCTGGGTTATGGAGTCTTATTGCCCCATTGTACAGGTGAGGAGACTGAGGCTCTTCAGGGTGGGTCCAGATTCTTATTCTGGAATGAGTGTACCCAGGATGGCATGTGCTGGCCCTGTGCTAGGTGCTTCTCCAGCATAATCTCATTTCCAAACCTCTCAGCCCCCCTATGAGGCTGGAAGTGTCCCCATTTTACAGATGGGGAAACTGAGGTTCAGAGAGGTTAAGTGGCTTTCCCAAGGTCATATGACTAAGAAATGGCAGAACCAGGATTTGAGTTCAGGTCTCTCTGACTATAGACTCTAAGTCCCTAACTCCTACTTCTGGAAGCACTGGGCTCAAGGTCCTTCCCTTGGAATCTTAGTTTCCCCATTTGTACAATGGGTGTGATTGTTTCTGCCTCTCAGGAGTAGTGAATGCACAGTCAGGGTAGTGAAGGATGCACACTCAGGGCTGATAGTTTTCAAAAGGAGGCAACATTATAGCAAATAGAAGGGTGGGAATGTAAAATGGTGCAGCCGCTTTGGAAACCAGCCTGGCAGTTCCTCAGTTAGAGTTACCACGTGACCCAGGCAATTCCACTCCTAAGTATGTACCAACTAGAAATGAAAACAGGCACACACAAAAACTTCTACATGACTTTCATAACAGCATTGTTCATAATAGCCCAAAGTGAAAGGAACCCAAATGTTTATCAACAGTTGAATGAATAAATAAATGTGGTGGATCCAGACAATGGAATATGATTCAGCCATAAAAAGGAAGGCAGCACCAACACGTGGTACATCATGGATAAGCCTTGAAAACGTTAGGCTCAGTGAAAGAAACCAGTCCAAAAAAATACACATTACATGATTCCATCTATATGAGACACCTGGAATAGGTGACCCTGTAAAGACAGAAAGTGGATTGGTTGCCTTGGGCTGGGGTGCTGGGGTGTGCCTTAGGGTGCAGGCTTTTGGGAGGGAGTGCTGATAGAAAATGCTCTGAAGTTAGAGGTGATGGTTGCACAACTCTGTGAATATACAAACCATTGAACTATATACACTTTAAATAGTGTTGTATTTAAAACTGTATGGGATATAAATTATAACTGCATAAAGTTATTTAAAAAGAGAGAGGTGGGGCTGAGGGCCTTCTGGACTGCCTTTAAGCCTTTTGATAGATGCAATTTGTATCCCTAAACAGAGCTGAAAATACACTCAGTCTGGATATGCTGTCTTTAGCAGCTGTGTGACCTTGGGCAAGTCACTCTACCTCTCTGATCCTCCGTTTCCTCAATTATAAATTGTTCCCTGGAGGCCCTCAGTGCCCAGGCAGGAGCTAATAATTTGGGACTAGGGGAGGGAGTGTCCCTGCTGTAATCTGGGTGGGATACCTTGGGGGAGAGGAGGTGTGGCCCCTGGTGTGCCTCACTTCCCTCCTTGGTTGGGCAGTTTAAGCTTTACTTCCTGGACTGGGTGGGGCCTGGGCCCTGCAGGGCAGGGCTCGGCTAAGGGTATGTGTGTCCCCCCCTGCAGGTGGAGTTCCCCCCACAGGTCCTGCAGCAGAACCCACCCAACGGCTGGTTCCGCCTCCTACCCTTTCCCAGAGCTGAGGAGGATTCTGGGTAAATGTGGGTGGGCAGGTGGAGGCCCGGCTGGAACCATCTTCAGCTTGTGGGCAGGTCCTCACGGGTGCCCTCTTTGGTCCACAGGCTATCACCATGTCACTTTGTTCATTTATTTAACATATGTAGAATGTCTCACAGTGTGTTTACATATGTCTAAATGAGTTCACTTTACACCTGTTCATGTGTGAAGATGTCAGTTCACACTTGATGTGTGTTCAAACTTTGGGTCCTCCGTACCTGTCCACATTGTCCATTCTTGCACACTTGCATATACTGGCCTTCACTTGTCCATTCCTGTTTATACCTGTCACTATCTGTTTACACCTGTTTATATAGGCCACATCTGCTCACAACTACCCCACCTACCCACACCTATCCACACCTGTCTTATTTTGCATATATCCCTGCTGCTTACCTGTGTTCACACCTGCCTACCTTGGCTCTCCACACCTACCCCATATGTACTTATGCTCCTTCACATGTGATCTGACCCTGGTCAGGGGGAACCTGGGTGCTCTGCGGCTGACAGTGCGCCTCACTGAGGATCGTGTCCTGCCCTCCCAGTACTACCAGCCACTCATGAAGCTGCTCATGGAGTCTGTGCTGGGGCCGGCCGAGGTGGGTGCATCAGACAAGCAGTTGCTCTGAAGAGGGGTGTGGAGTTCTGGGCCTCCCCTGCTTTAGGATTCCTAACTGGGCTCTTCTGCTTTGGGGTCCCAAGGCCCTGGGCCACCTCTCCTGCCTCTTCTCTTGTCCTTGCCCAGGAGGATGCTGCTAGCCCCCTGGCTGTGCTGGAGGAGCTGACCTTGGGGGACTGCCGCCAGGACCTGGCCACCAAGCTGGTGAAGCTCTTCCTTGGCCAGGGCCAGGCCAGTCCCCTTCTGGACTACCTCACCCGACGTGAGGTGACCCGGACCAGTGAGTTACCCTTACGACTTACAAGGACGGGTCTACAGAGGGTCTGTGGGAGAAAAATGGGAGGCTTCAGGCAGGGCTCCTGTGAGTGTGTGTAGATGGGGTTCCCTATGCTGTGTACCCTAGCCACCTGGGAATGCAGTCCTGGTTTTAGGCTCTGGTTTTGCTGTTCTTGAGCTGTGTGACCTTAGGCAGCTTACTTAACCACTCTGGGTCTCTGTACTGTGAACTGAGTTGATGTTGCAGATCACCTTGATTCCTGAGGCTGGAAGGATCACGACCCCCACCTTGGGTGGTGTGGGGGGTGAGGTGTATCCAGCCCCCCAAATCCCAGCAAACAATTCCTCTGTCCTCCCAGCCAACCCCAATACCCTGTTCCGTTCTAACTCCTTGGCATCCAAGTCGATGGAACAGTTTATGAAGGTGAGCAGGCAAAGGCCGGGTGAGGCCCAACGGTGGCTTCCTCAAGGGGGCGCCCTTCTGTGCTCACCGGCACCCCACAGCTTGGCTGGCCTCCAGCGGCACTGGGTACTGAGTTGGGGTGCTGGTGGCCAGTGCCCAGCCTTGGCCTGAGTGGCTCCCTGGTGCTCCCCACCCCAGTCCTCGGGCATGTCCCGGCCTCGCTCTGAACCTCTTGCAGTGTGCTACCCCCGCCCCCCTGCTCATGGGCAGAACACCCCGGCCTCACCCTCAGCCCCGCCCTGTGTGGTGCCCCCTGCCCCCAGCTCGTGGGCATGCCCTACCTGCACGAGGTGCTGAAGCCCGTGATTAATCGCGTCTTTGAGGAAAAGAAGTACATAGAGTTGGACCCATGCAAGATGGACTTGGGCCGCACCAGGTGAGCAAAGCCTGAGGGGTGAACACCGACTTTCTGACAGAACTCCTGTCAGCTGGAATCCCGTCAGGCTGGGTCTGTGCTGACTGCCACCCCATCCCCGAGTGCAGCTGCTCAG
Organism: Manis javanica; assembly: GCF_040802235.1. Lineage (NCBI taxonomy): Eukaryota > Metazoa > Chordata > Mammalia > Pholidota > Manidae > Manis > Manis javanica. Next base: position 70,749,224 of record NC_133170.1, on the reverse strand, counting down.
GAGCGCCGCTTTCCACTGTGAAGCCTCACCCTAGGGTGCATGATGTTGGGGTGGTGGGGCGGGACTCTGTAACAGCTCCTTGGGTTCAAATCTCAGCTCCGCCTCTACCCTAAGGGACTCATGATACCTACCTATGGATTGTTGGGAGAATTAGCTAAGTTATACACGCAAAGCCCAGCACTAACTAATACTCCTTAAGTACTAATTATCTTTACTATTGTGGTGGCTGAGGCCCTTGAGGGAGGGGGCCTGGAGCTCTTGATGAAATGAGAGGAAGCGGGGCAGCCACTAGGATTGTTGCACACCTCTGTGAACTCCTCCTCTCTTTCCAGAACCTTCCCCCCTCCAGCTAGGGAGGTGGGGTGCTTCCCACCAGGCCATCATTGCTGGTTGCTGGGCAGTCCAGCAGGGATGATGGTGAGGACAGGAGAGGCTCTTTCCTTCACTCTGGGCTCTGCCCAGCAAGTGTTGCTCACACGTGACCCACCCCCAGAGGAAAGCATTGGTACCCCTTTTTACAGATCATGATGCCTCAGAGAGGGGTGGTCACCTGCCTATGGTTGCAAAGAAATTGCAAGCTGAGGATTTGAACCCAGGCCCTGAGCAGAAGGGCAGAGTCCATCTGTGAAACTCCACCTGGCAAGGATGGAGGGATTCAGTGGGTGCCGTCAGGGAGCAGGGCCTTGGACACCTGGGCAGGGCAGGGTGGCAGGCAGACTCTGGAGTTGGCAGTCCTGAGTTCTAGTTTCTGTTCTGTTACCTATTTACAGGGTGACCTCTCTGAGCCTCAGTTTCCTCCTCTGTTAAATGGTAACAATTAGGCTGCTTAGTCCATTGGGTTGCTATTGGGATTAAATGATACATGCCATAGACAGTTAGTTCAGGGCTCAGCTCATTAGGTTCAGGACACAGTGGGACCAAGAAGTCTCAGCCTGGCTTCCACAGAGTTCTCAGTCTGTGGGTAGGCAAGACAGATCCTAAACCCATATGGGAACAAGAAAGAATGGAACAAAATAATTAAAGACAAATAAGTGCTATTCCACCATCTGCTCAACAGAACAATTGTTGAGCACCTACTGTGTGCAGGTCACTGGCTGAATGCTGAGTTAACAGCAGTGAATAAACAGACACAAATCTAGCTTCTAGGAGGAGATAACCAACTAAAGAAGGTCCTTGAAGATGATCAGAGGAATGCAGGAGAACAGAGCAAAGGAGGTTAGAGGGAGGTGCCAGGAGCAGGGAGGGCTTGAGATACTCCATCCAGTGGTCACAGGAACAACCTTCTAAAGGATGGGACATTTAAGCAAAGATTTGAAGCGGGTGAGGGAAGGAGGCGTGCACAGAGCTGGTGGAAGAGTGTTCCGGGGTGGGGGGGGAAAAGCAGCTGCAAAAGTCCTGAGGTGGAGCATGTGTCTGGCATGTCCATGCTGAAAATGCGCTAAATCAGGGCCTGAGATGATGTGCAATGGGGGAAGGAATGGCCTCTTTGAGGAGGTGACATTGAAGCTGAATGTGGAGGTGTGAAGAGTGTCCGAGACAGAGGGAACAGCATGTACAAAGCCTTCCCTGTGAGAATGAGCTCAGTGTGTCTAAGCAGCAGTAAGAAGCCTGGTGGGAGGGAAGTTGTGGAGGTGGGGAGGGGAAGTGGGTGCGGGTGGAGGGTTTATGTGGGGGCAGATGTCGGGCTTTGAGGCAGACCCGATCCGCTTGCTTCTCCAGGAGGATCTCCTTCAAGGGTACACCCTCAGAGGACAACTTGCGGGAGGCCAGCCTGGGGCTGCTGACCGGCTACCTCGGGCCCATCGTGGATGCCATTGTGGGCTCCGTGGGGCGCTGCCCACCCACGATGCGTCTTGCCTTCAAGCAGCTGCACCAGTGCGTGGAGGAGCACTTTCCCCAGGCAGAGCACAAGGTGGGCCAGGTGCTCCCATTGGGCAGATGGGGAGACTGAGGCTGGGAAGGGGCAGCTGCTTGTCCAGGGTCACATGGAGAGTCAGAGCAGAGCAGGGACAGAACCTTAGCTGCCTGCACTAAAGATCTGTGTCCTGGAAGAATTGGAGACAGTGTTTCTGGCAGGGTCTGGGACCCGGGGGTGGTAATAATAATAATAATAATAATAATAATAATAATAGAAGCTAACACTATATAGCCCTTACTGAGTCAGACCTAGTACTCACATACACCCATCTTGTGAAGTGGGTACCAGTATTATTCCATTTTACAGAGGAGAAAACTGAGGCCCAGAGAGGTTAAGTTATATAGCTAGGAAGAGGTGGTGCTGGGATAGGCACCCATCCAGGCAGCCATGCTCCTGAATCTGTGCTCATAACTTCTAAGTAATACAGTATGGTACAAAATAAGTGCATCTGAAATTCTAGCTATTAGAGAAAGAAAGAAAGATAGGGAGAAAAGGAGATAGCTGGCATACAGTAGGTGCTCAGTAGCACACACAAAATAAAGCCTAAAAATAAATCCCTGCATGGGCTAGTGCTTTCCCAATATTGATAGAAAAATTGAAAACTCAGGTGCTGCAGGGTTTAGGCAGGTAAGATAAATGAACCAAGCAGGGAGCGATAGGGATTGTGGCCAACTGGAGCTCCCACAGTTTGTCTTAAGGAGGCTGCTCCAGATGATCAATTATTGCCATGTGGGAAGGGGGGCCCAGTAATGCCAGATCTTCAAAGTCTTTTTTTAAAGCCCACATTCTGGATCTTATGTAAAGTCTCTCATTTTTTAAAGTGTTGGCCCAAAAAATTTACCTTAAAAACAAACAAACAAACAGCAACAGAACAACAATACTTTGAGCCAGTCATTACACATTTGCAGCTGGATTAACCAGCTTGAGACCTCCTGGTTTAATGCTCAGCATCCCTTCCAAGGTGACTGTCATTGTTCTTACTTACAAATGACATCAAATGAGGTCAGCTCTTACGTAGTGTTGATGTAACAGAAATGCGGACTGGGGGTTCACTGTGCAGAAAGATCTTGCCTGCTTGGAGACAATGTTGGAGATGTAATGGCCCAATCCTTAGAGGCCTGGGTTAAGAGCTCTTGATTTATGCCACATCTCCCCCCATTTCCTGTTTATAGATGAGAAAACTGAGGCCCAGAGAGGTAAAGAGCCTTGACCCAGGGTTGTGGACTCAAAACGAGGCCTCTGGATCCCAGTAGGGGGTCTCTCCCTTCTCCCTTCATCTCCTGCTGAGTGAGCTCTGGACCTCCAAACTGGGACACGGCTTGATTTCTACCCCACTTTGCTGGGCTCTCACCTGGGCTGCTGGCAGAGGTGCTAAGTGGGACACCACTGTGGCAGGAAGGAGGGAAGGAAAGTGGGGAGGCCGGCTCCCTAGACAGCCTGGCCCTTGTGGGGGGAGCCAGTGTCAGCACACTGAAGTGTCCCTTCTCCCCATGCTTACTACCCCCTGCCCAGTAGGCCAAGGCCACTGGCAGGGAACAGGGACTTTCTCAGGCCCACAGGGTAGATGGGGTCAGGGGAGCTCCTTTCTTTGCTGCTCTGACACCTGTTCCTTCTTCTTAAGAAGGGAGGAAGGCAAAGAGTAGATGCCAAAGGCTAAAATGACCCTGGAGCATGGTGCATGCAGGGGTGATGGCCTTGGGGGCACTCAGTATTCCAGTGAGTGAAGGTGGGGGCGGAGACCCTCCCCCTGGCAGCTCCAGGTACCCAGCTCCTGGCAGGGTTCACTGTCAATGCAGAGATGCCCGGGAAGTTGGCACGTACCCAGGGAGGGTTTTGTCTCATGTGTGAATACAACCCTTAAATAAATATTAGAGCACATTCTCGGGCTAAATATAACCAGGCAAGTGTGAGAGGTGGGTGGGAGTGGATGGGGGGTGCCACATGCCCCAGGATGGAGGCACCTTCCCTGAGTCCCTGGCTGGAGCTGGGAGACCAGCTTTGCCTACAGGTGGACCAGGCCTAGGACTCACCCTGAGGGGCACCATACTGGGTTCACTGCAGAGCCTATTTCCTCATCCAGAAAATGGGGATAATAGTATCTATGCCACAGGATTGTTTAAGAAGTAAGAGTGATAGTTCAGGCTTAGTTCCTGCCACTCAGCAAGCGTTCCACAATAGCTAGTGTAGTGTGCAGGAGAGTGTAGTGAAGAGCTGAGTGTTACAGTTCTGCCTGGGTTCAAATCTTGGCTATGCCACTTACAGCTGTGTGGCCTTGGACAAGTGATCTTCCCTTTCTGGGCTTCAGCTGCCTCTTCTGTAAAATGGAGATATAATACCTCTTAGGTAAGTATTAAATAAACATGTTTGGAGAAGTATCTGGCCTGTTGATGTTATTATATATATATAAATCATAGATCTGGGTTTTAATTCTGCCTCCTCTACTCATCAGCTGTGTGACCTTTGGCAAGTCAATTGGTATCTCTGAGCTTCTGCTGCCTTATCTGTAAAATGGGGATAATGATGGTGCTTCCTTCAGGGGGCTGTGCCCTTAGCACAGTTCTGGGCACAAAGCAGACTCAGGATATTTGGTTAAATCTGATGGTGCAAGCAGAGAAAACAAGTAGTGACTCTGTGGCATCTTATTACACTGATGGACAGTGATTTCAGTGGGGTATGGGGAGGACTTGACAATGGGTAAATGCAGTAACCACATTGTTTTTCATGTGAAACCTTCATAAGACTGTATATCAATAATACCTTAAAAAAAATTTTTTTTAATCTAATGATGCAAGATTAGTATTGTTACTCCATTTTCCAGGTGGAGAAACTGAGGCCCAGGGAGGAAAATTCTCTTTAGAAGACCAGTATGGCCTCCTGACCCATTTCCCATCCCATTTCCCCTTGCACCACCAATCTATAGTCCTTGCTGCCTCAGTATCTCTATCTGGGAAGTGGATTTTGGGGGCTCCTCTCACCTGCTGCTCCTCTCAGCAGGATGTGAAGTACCTGGCCATAAGTGGCTTTCTTTTTCTGCGATTCTTTGCACCTGCCATCCTCACCCCGAAGCTGTTTGATCTCCGAGACCAGCATGCAGATCCCCAGACCAGTCGCTCACTGCTGTTGCTTGCCAAGGTATCAGCAACAGAGTCTTTCATCATATGTGCTCATAGCCAGGGAAAAGCGTGATAGGAACAGAGCTGGGAGGCCAGACCCACAGAAGACCCAATAAGACCCATAAGCCTTATAGCCTGAGTGTGAAGGCATTTGTTACACTCTAATTTTCTCTTTTGAAGTGAAAACCTTACCTTTCCAGGAAGAAAGTGGGAAACAGGCCAGCAGTCATTTACACCTTAGTATGAATCAGACTATCCTTTGCAAATTGGCCATATTTTGATGTTCTGATGGGTTCCAGAGTATCCAGAGTATGCATGAGAGGACAAGGTACTCTCGGGTGTGGGAATCTGGGCTCCAGAGGGAACAAAGTAAGGGCACTGGGGGTGCATATCTGTCCACAGGGATGTATAGATATTGCCCAAAGCAGGTGACTATGAGGAGACATGAGTCTTTTCCTTTAATTGAGCAGTGATTTGGGAGTTAGGACTCTGGAGCTCTGTTCTGGGTCTACAGGGGGCCCTTCACCCCTGGAGTGACCTTGGCCCTGGCATTCTTTTGCTCTAGGCTGTGCAGAGCATTGGAAACCTGGGCCAGCAGCTGGGCCAGGGCAAGGAACTGTGGATGGCCCCCCTACATCCCTTCCTGCTGCAGAGTATCTCGCTTGTGAGAGACTTCCTAGACCAGCTGGTGGATGTGAATGGGGAAGAGGGTGAGTTCCTGTATCCTTGCCATGTTTGGTTTGTCACTCCACTGGACCCTTGGGACCTGCACTTCAACCACCCCTCTCTCACCCCAGCACTGAGACTACTGTCCTGTGGGTCAGCTAGTCAGTCACCTAACATTCCCTGGAACATACTGTGTTAGGTCCCAGATATGAACAGATCTCAGGCTCTGTCCTCCAGGTCATCCCAGCCAATGTGGAGATGTGGGTGGGGATTGTGGCATGGTGTGCATGCAATCGACAAGTATCTATTAAGTGCCTATAATGTAACAGACACTGTTCCAGGTGCTGAGGAAACAGCAGTGTACAAGACAGAAGAAACTCCTGCTCTCATGGAATCTTCATTCTAGTGGGGGCCACAGGCTATAAACAGGATGAATTATCAAGTTGTGTGGTGTGTTAGGGAGTGATAAGCACTAAGGAAAACAACTAGAGGAGGGAAGGGAATTTTGGGGTGGGGTGGTAGGTCAAACTTTTAGATAGGGTGACCTCCCTTGGGTGATATTAGAATAAAGACCTGAAAGAGGACAGAGAGCAAGCTGTGAGGATCCTGGGGAACAGTGTTCCAGGCTGGGAACAGCATGTGCAAAGGCCCTGAGGTGAGGACAGAGAGCAACATGAGGCTAATGAAGAAAAGTGAATGTGGGGGAGTGATGGAAAGAGGAAGGGGCCAGATTGTGTGGGACTTCGCAGTCAGCTGGAAGGATTTTGGCTTCAACTTGGAGTGAAATGAAGGCATAGGGACAGTTTTAAGCAGAAGAGTTGGGGGTGAGTCTGCATCAGCGTGGGGCTCAGGTCATGAGACAGTTGGGGCTAGGTCACATTAAAGCAACCTATCGAAATGTGGAGCCCTGGTTGTAGCATGGCAGGGTTCCTGTGGCACTGGGGCGAGTCCTGGCTGTGTCTGGGGTCCCCAGGGGCGGCTAGATCTCAGGTACTCCCAGAACTGCCGCTACTGACTCCATAGGTGTGGCTCCCCCTACTGGCTGCCTGCGCCACTGCCTGCAGATCCCTCAGGAGGAGACAGATCAAGACCTACTTTGTGCTCCCACCCCACCCTTAATAACACCATTCCCTGTGGAGGGAGTAGGGCTCAGAGCCGTCCAGTTCATCCTCCTGCCTCTAGGGGAGCAGCGCATCAGGTTTATCCACAGCGGTCCTGGGCATGCTGGCAGGGCGAGTTAAGCCTGGATAGGAGGGGTTCACTGTATCCCCTTTCCCCATTTTCCAGAGGCTGGGGGCCCAGCCAGGGCCGTGGTCCCACCCTCGGTGACCGTTCGAGAAGGCTACCTCCTGAAGCGCAAGGAGGAGCCCGCCAGCCTGGCCACGCGCTTTGCCTTCAAGAAGCGTTACTTCTGGCTCAATGGGGAGACTCTCTCCTACTCCAAGAGTCCTGAGTGGCAGGTGGGGCTCCAACCCGCAGTGGAGGCGTTTCTGGTGGTGGCTTCCCTCTTAGAGCTGCCTCTTTGTATCCCGGGGAATCTGAGGCCCAGGATGGGTCCAGGACCATGCAGGGCCCTGCAGCAACTGAGCAAGTCCAAACTCTCCAGCAGGCTCTGTTCACTTCTCAGGAACAGGACAGGCACAGCACACACCTACACATAGTCACGGTTCAATGTGCTTCAGAATGTGCACCTGGCTGGACACACCTTCCCAGACGCGGACATGCAAAGGGCAGGGACAGTGCTGAAGCACCTTCAGATGTTCCCACCCAGGTCTATGCCCACCTACCATAGAGACTCACACAAAATTGGATCTGCTCACTCAGAGGTACATAGGCATACATGTCACAGTATTGGTTCATTCCTTTATTCATCAAACATTTACTGAGTGCTTACTATACACCATGTGGTGGTGTTCTGGGCACTGGAGGTACAGCAAACAAGACATAAACAGCACTGGAAAGGGTCCTTAAGCCTGTTCTACTCTATCAGCAGAGTGGATTCTAGAGTTCAGCTCCCTGAGTTCCAGTTCTGGCTCCACCAGCGGAGTGACCTCAGGAGGGTCATTTGTCCTCTTGTGCCTCAGTTTCCTCACCTGCAAATTGAGAAGAATAATAGACCCAGCCTCAGAAATATGTTGTGATGATGAAATAAGCTGATAGATGTAAAGTGTTTAGAGCCACACACTCTTAGAGCCCTGTCAGTGGCTGGGATGAGGAGGAGGAGAATTGTGGTGAAGGAAACTGATGCGCAGATAAGCTGTCACTTACATTGAGAGTAATGGGGCGGGACTGCAGGGCTCCTGGACATGCACATACGTGCACATACACAGCTCACGGAGACACAGGGTTGAAAGTCCCCACCCCCGGGGACACCACCTGATGCACACATCCAGAGGAAAGCTGTCCTGCCACCCCAGCCCCAGCCTCCAGTTCCCCCTCGCAGCGACAGTCTTCTCTCCCAGACGTGCTCCTCCATTCCGGTGTCGCACATCCGCGCGGTGGAGCGCGTGGACGAGGGAGCCTTCCAGCTACCTCACGTGATGCAGGTGGTGTCGCAGGAGGGCGCAGGGGCGCTGCACACCACCTACCTCCAGTGTAAGGTGAGGCACCGTACGGATGGAAGGAGGGTGGAGGCCGTTTCTTTGGTCCCATCCTACCTCTGATGGCCGCCTCCTACAGAATGTGAACGATCTCAACCAATGGTTGTCGGCCCTGCGCAAGGCCAGCGCCCCCAACCCGGACAAGCTGGCCGCCTGCCACTCCGGTGCGTTTCGGAGCTCGCGCTGGACCTGCTGCCTCCAGGCTGATCGCTCAGGTGAGGGGGCGGGGCGGGCTGAAGCTCCACCCTCCCTGTCAATCAGCGGGTGTTCCATCTCTGCCTGGGCTGGCTGTGCAAACTTGGGCAAGTTGCCCAACTTCTCCTGCCTCAGTCTAGTCAAATGCGAAATGGGGCTGATAATCGTGCCTGCCTCGTGGGGTTGTAAGGATTAAGTGAGTGGATATACACGAAGCTCATAGAACACTGCCTAGCACACAGTGCTCATTAAATATGAGGTTATTTTTTAAGCACCCACTAATGTGCCAGGCATCTAGTCGTAGACAGACATCAGGCTCGCTCTCAAGGACAAGTGAATACCAGACAATTGTAATACAGTGCTGTAAGCCAGGATAAAGCTTTTGAGACTCCAGAGAATGCCTCTGACACGGCCACTGGGTAGGAGATGAACGAGGACTACCTGGAGGAGGTGCTGCTTAAATTCGCCCTGAGAAGAGCAGGAGTTAAGCAGCCAAGTTGTAGACAGGGCTGGGGAAAGAAGAGTGTTGTAAGCAGGGCAAAGGGCACCAGCCAAGTCCTGGAGGTGTGACAGCGCACCAGGACTGCAAAAGGGTCTGTGCGGCTGGAGCTTAGACAGTGGGAGGAGGCAGGAGGGAGGTGACTTGCTGCTGTGTTGAACAAGGGTGGAGGCAGTGGGGCTTGAAGGGAGTACCGTTGACCCCCGAACATCATGGATTTGAACTGCGCAGGTCCACTCATAAGTGGATTTATTTCAATGATCTAATGGAAACATTTTTTTGAGATTTGTAACGATTTGAAAAAAGACATTCTTTTCTCCGGCTTACTTTATTCTAAGAATACAGCGCATAGTACAGATAACATACAAAATATGTGTTAGGTGACTTGTTTATGTTTTCGGTAAGCCTCCGGGTCAACAGTAGTCTATAAGGAGTTAAATCTGGGGGAGTCAAACATTATACGTGGATTTTTGACTGAGTGGGCAGCCAGCGCCCCTAACCCCTGTGTTGTTCCAGGGTCAGCTGTAGTGGAGAGCAGAGCGATTTCAGGAGTCAGAAGGGGCCGGGCTTGGAGACCGCCTCCACGGGGTTCCTGGAGGGGGTGGGAGGAAGAACTGATTGTGCCGTGTCCTCTAGCTGCCGGATGCAGCCGCACACACTCAGCTGTGACCCTGGGGGACTGGAGTGACCCGCTAGACCCCGATGCTGAGACCCAGATGGTGTACCGGCAGCTGCTCCTGGGGAGGAACCAGCTCAGGTGGGTGCCCCCACCCATCCTACATCACCCGCTCTGGCCAGCGGGCCAGCTGTCCACTGTGGCCTGCCATGTTAATTTTTTCATTTTTCCCATACGCATCAGCTGAGCTTCCCGAGAAGGAGGGGGGCAGGTTCAAGGCGAGGACTGAGGAGCACCCTGGGGCAAAATGCCTGCAGAACTGGACCTTAGGATCTTGGGCTCCATAGGCATGGGCACAGAGCTTAGATGTTTCCCCGTTCCCTTCCCAGCTGGCCTCAAGATCACTGTTGTTACTCACTGACAGAGATTTGTTCTTACTCATTATAGACAGCTGGCCTGCCCGGATTCAAATCCTAGCCTAGCCACTTACTGGCTGTGAGATCTTGGGCAAGTTGCTTACCCCCTCTGTACCTCAGTTTCTTATCTGGAAAATAGGGATGATAATAGTACCTATCTTATAGTGTCCTGAGGACCAAATAAGCTTACACAGGTAAAACACCTGTAGGTACTTGGCCATGTAATTAGCTCTCAATTATTATTATGCTGTGCAACCTTAGGAAAGTTACTTTACCTCTCTGTGTCTCAGTGACCATCTGTATAATGCAACTAATAGTAAGTGACTACCTGAGGTAAACTTTTTGTGTGTGATAATTAAATGAGTTAATACATGTAAAGGGCTTAGTCTGGCACTCTACAGATGGATGCTGTGATGATTAAAGGAAACTTGTAATGTTTCCTGTATCCAGCAGAGAATCTCTTGGGTAGAGAGCAAGACTGGGAATCAGGGACCAATCTTGTCTTTCTCCCTCTCATCTTTCAGGATGAAATTCCTGGAGGATTCCAACACAGATACAAGTCTGGCAGCGGATGCAGGGAAGGGCCCCAGTACCACAAAAGGTAAGGGGTTATGGAGGTCCCTCTGCCCTCTAACACCTCCCACAACTTGCCAAGCACATCCCTGTGTCTTCCTCTGACTCTCTTGTTTCCAGTCTGCCAGCAGGCTGAGGGGGCAGTGGGGAGGCTGTGTGTGTGCTCTGCCACATTTTAGGATTCTCAGGGCACAGGCAAATCTGGAGCCTGAGGAAGCTGAGTCTGGATTATGGCAGGCTGCCCTGGCCTGGCTGAGCCCTTGTCTCTCTCCCAGGGGCCTGTCCTGATGCCCTGGTCCGGCAGCGGGAGGCAGCTGCCCACCTGCTGGAGGTGCTCGCAGATTTGGATCGAGCCCACGAGGAGTTTCAGCAGCAGGAACAGGGAAAGGTGGCCCCAGGTCCCCTGGGGCCCTGAGGACATGCCAGAGCCAGCCTGGAAGGAGGAGGAAGGAGCCGGGCTCTTCTCAGCATACCCTGGCCCAGAAGCCCCTCCTGGCAGTCCTGTACCCACTGATGCTGTGGCTTGGGGGCTTCTGGAGATATCCTTGCCCCATGTGCCCTAAGTCCAGAACTCTGGGCATGGAAGCCCTCCGGCAGAGGGCCAGCCTTGTACTAAATGAGCCTTGCTCTCTGGGTTGAGGCAGACTGGAGAGGATGGGATAAGGAACTGACTCATTTGGCTCAGCCTGACATCTCTGCTTCACCAGACTGTCCTCTACCCACAATCAAGAGGCCAGCTTGGCCCTGAGTTGCTGTTACAGCTGTACCTGAATTTCTAATGCCCATGTGGCTTTGTTGTCCCAGACAGGCACTAAATGGGCTCAGCCCTTCCTGTTTTCATGTCTGCTAACCCTTGTAACCTCATTGATCCTCCTGAACCCTGCCCTTGGCTGAGTCTTAATAACCCAAGCTTCCAGAATCAGGTGCCCACAGGAATAACAGGCCAGTAGACCCGTGTACCAGACTCAACCTTTGGAGAATAGAGACCTTGAGCCAGGCTCTGTTTCCCTCTTTGAGCCTCAGTTTACCCTGTGCAAAATGACAAGTGAGTTATCCAATCTAGATGTGTGGTTTTTAAACTGGGTCCCACAGAGTTAGCTTAGGAGCCAAGGACAGGGTTTCTCATACTGTGGTTCAAAGCCCACCGTTTGGGTTGTCTGCTAGACACATAGACTCCTGTGCACAGGTGTGGGGGCAGGAATCTGGATTTTTAACATTTCCTTGGGTGGCATGGATGACCATAAGATTTGAGGATCTGGGCGATTTTATGTATGAGAGTTTGAGGTGAGATTATGAGTCACCGAGGGTAGTGTGCTTGAGTACTCAACTGGCAGAACTGGATGGGCCTCCAAGGACTCGTTTCCGGTTTTGTAGGACTAGAGCGTGGGGCAAACTGGAGCCTATCTGGAGATAAGGTGGGTCAGGTAAAACATGACGCTATATCGAGGGCGGCCAGCAGGGGTCGCCTGGAGCCGCGACATCCACTATAGTCACCAGGCAACAGAAAGCGTTGCAGAGGCTGGAATGAGGCTTGTTGCTGATATGGGGATCCGTTCCTGTCTTTCCCCAGACAGAACCTTGCTCTGTAGGCTTGAGGTCCCATAGAGCCTGTCACGGGGTCTCCCAGCTCCTCCATATTTTCTGGGACGCACTCAGCTACCAGCCTGAGTTCTTCATCAGGAAGCAGCTGCATGCATTGCCTGGGCAGGAGCTTAAGAACAGCACCCTCACCTCTGCCCTCTTGGGGACCAGGACTAGGAGGGTTTGCCTCTGCCACCCTCATACCCCCTCTCTGCCCCATGACAAGTTACGGGCACCCTTCATCTCCACATGCCCAAAGCTTAGAGGGGCAACGTTCCTGGAGTCCTCATTTAAAATTCCCTGATGGGGCACTCTGAAGGCACCCAGGAACAGAGCCACCCACCCTCCCCTGCTTGGCAGGAAAAGACTGCGTGAGGAGGAGAAAACCATTTATTTCTCCACCCACAGTGGGACTGGTAGGTTTTCAAAAGAGCAGTCGCTGGCGTCTCTTTAAATCTTGGCTGACTCCCGACCGTGGCAGCCAATCAACAGAGGCGGAGCTGGTGAGTTGCCTGGGCAACAGGCCCCTGGTTGGCCAAGACCATCAGCCACCCCACTGCCCACTCCCAAGGAAAGGGAAATGGGACTCTTTGCTGTCCAGTCTTGCTTTTTAGACCTACTGGCCTAAGCTAGGCCTCCTTGTTTTGCTTCTGAAGCCAGAAGCTCCAGCCTTTGGATCATGAAGTTCGGAGTTATTGGAGAGGATGGGGTGGGGAGGAAAGGAGAACAGTGCCTTTATCTGGGACAGACACAGGGCCTGGGGATGGGAGAGGAAAACGAGGTCAGTCCCAGAGGATGAAGAGACACAAGCACACAGTAAGATGCCTTTCGACACACTCTCTGGCTGCACCTTTGCAAAACTGCTGAATAACTTGGGGGCTTCCACCCCATGGGTTCACAATTGCCTGCCAGTGGGTAACAGAGATGGGGATGGGCTGAGCTTCCCGAGTGCCCCTTCCCCCTGGGAGCCCCCGCAGGCTCCCACGAGTTTGACCTGAAACGTCCTGCTTGCCAACAAGCCTGTACAGATGCGATAGAGGCATAGGGGGGAATCCACATGGGGTATCACAGGGGTCTTCTGTCTCTTCCCCCCGAGTCTGGGGGTAAGTAGAGGCACGTGGGTGTGCGTGCGTGTGTTCAACAGGACACGTGTGTTTGTGTGAAGAGGTGGGGCTCTGTCTTGGTAGGGACTTTGCTGTGGTTTCCAGCGCTTCCTCTGCCATCCTCTCAGGGAGCTTGGGTTGGAGCTGGCCAGACTACCAGTCTCCCATCATCCCAACCACCTGCCACCAAATCCCTGGGACACTTCCGGCTCCTTCTGCAGGCTCCTCCCTAGCCCTGAACCTGGGCCACCAGGACACAGCTGGTGGATGGAGGCATGTACCGGACCAGGGGCAAAGCAGGAGGGAAGGTGGGCAGCCTTGGGCCTCAGGCCTTGGCTGCAGCCTCAGACACACCCTGGGCTGTGAGCTCGGCCAGCACATTGTCCAGGTAGCTGGCATCTGGGTAGCCGTGGCCCGTGAGGTTGGATCCAAACTCCGTCTTGTGGTGGATCTCGTTCCACACCACAGTGTCCGACTCGCCCGTGGTATTGGACGTGCCGATGGTGAAGATGAGTCTCCGCTCCCAGGCCGTGATGAGCAGCCTCAGCACCTGGTGGGCAGGGCACAGGGACAGGGCCCGGCCGGGGTGGGTGGAGGTCGCAGCAGTGCTGCCTTGCAGCTCTGCCTCCCTCCCTCCCCAGCCACACTATGGCTCTGCTAGCACCTTTTAAGCCCTGCAGGATTCCCTGTGGCTGCCCAGCTTGGCCTCTTCCTTCCCTAGACTGAGTCCCCTAAGAGTTGCCCCAGTAAAAGCTCTTTCTAGGTTGTCTGTTTCTTCTCGGGTGAAGGAAGGGGCTCAAACCAACAGCTCTCAGCCATGTTTGGTTTGGACCCTATACTGTATTAAAGGATAGTCACTTTGTGACTTTGTTGGCAATAGTAAACCTGGAGATTTCATACAAGTCAGATTTCCTGGTTTCTCTTGAAAAACAAAGTAAAAGCAGACAATCTACAATGTGGTGGTGAAAAGCCTGGACTGCTCTGGGTTCAAATCCAAACTTTTCCACTTACTAGTTGTGTGACCTTAGGCAAGTTACTTGCCCTCTCTGAGGCTTCATTTATTTTTCTGTACAATGGGGTCAAGATTGGTAAATGAGATGAGATATATGAAGAGACTGGTGGCACTGGACCTGCACTGGGTGATTATGGTCAGTGCTGGTGCGGGAAGGGATGTAAGAGCAGGTGTTGGAGATGATGGGGGACTGAAGGCCCAGGCTGACAATGGCTGGGACCCCTGCACCCTCTTGGCACCCACCTTCCGGCCCTTGTCGTTGTTGGGCAGATAGCAGTGGCGTGGAAAGCCTCTTGCAGTGAACTTCTTGCCTGGATTGGGATGCTCAGGGCCCTGTTGGGGTGGGGGGATAGCAGGGACTTGAACCACAGACAGGCATGAGGGCCTCTGGAGGGTTCAGACGAGTTGGGTCAGGGGTCCGAGGGGGCTCACCTGGATGCCTGTGGGGATGTCGTAGACAATGCGGATGGTCTGGGTGTCAGTGAAGCCAGGCAGCGAGTGGGGGATGAGGTGGAACTCCATCTTCCCTGGTGGCTGAGTGCCTGTCTTCTCCCCATAGATGGCCTTGCAGGTGGGGCACTGCAGGCTGCCATCCTGGGGGCAAAGCTGGAAGTGAGTTCCCCAGGTGTTCTGGCCCCACCAGGCCCCCTCGCCTGCTCCCCACCCACTGCCTCATGGCCTGGCCCACCTTGTTGCCATTGGAGTACATGGCCACGAGGCACAGCAGGTGGTACATGTGGCCGCAGCGGCCCAGGCGGCCCACGAGCTCAGGCCGCACGCCCTTGTGCCGAAGCACGCCCTCGTAGCCAGATGCTGTGACCAGCCGCTCCATGCAGATGGTGCAGTCCTGGGGGAGGGGTCACAGAGGGGGTGCTGAGGACTGAGGTGGGTACGCTCCCCCACTTGGGTCAACACTGATTCCCAGGTTACCACAGGAGGCTGAGCACCCTCCCTCTCTGGCACCCATTTGTCAAAGAGAGAGGACACCCTCAAATACAGAGGTCAGCTATATGGCAGAGGAGCAGATAGCTGCCTCACACCCCTCTCCAGAGGGATTAATGGCTTAACTATCAAAAGCAATATTTAAACAGGTTTGGTGGAAACGTGTATAAGATACAAAAGCTGTCAGTCATCAAGAGGTTGATCATGTGATTCTATTAGACTTAAGTATTTCCGTTAAGGAGACCCATAAACTGGGGAAAGAGGGTGTAACACAGAGGACCAGGAGCAGTTAGTATATTGGGAGGGCGTAGAGGGACGGCCCCCCTCCCTACCGGGCGGCTGCCCTCTGCCCGGACGGCCCCTCCCCCGGGCTCACCTCATCAGGTGGGTTCTTCACCTTCTGCATGTACCTTCGAACCACATCCTCGGGGTTCTTACCTGCAAAGACACAGCGCGGTAGGCTTGAGCGTGCTCAGAATCCACCCTGAGGGCTTGGCTCAGGACGGGTCAGAGGCCAGAGAGGTGGGCTGGTCAGGGTTGTAGGAGGTTAGATATAATCGGAGTCGGTGGCGGGTGGGGCCGGGGGAACAGGAGCTGGGATCAGGGGATGGAAGTGGGCTCGTAAGTCCTAAGAACAAATTGGAGTTGAGGGGTCCGAGGGATTGTGGTCACGGGTTAGTGAGGTTAAGTTCAGGGTCAGGGTCGTCCGTGGGAGGCATACTCTTTTTGAGGTGCTTCTTCTTGGTCTTGCGGCACACCCCGGGCACTCCGGGCACGGGCTTGACATCGCTCTTGCTCACGGGCGGGGGGTGCAGGATGGGCTTGGGGGCCCGCGTCAGGCACACGGGCAGGCCGGCGGCGCACAGCAGGATCCCTGTCATGCCTGAGGCGCAGCAGGGCAGTCAGGGCGGGGCGTCCCCCGGCCCCACCCCCCTGCTCTCCTGTCATTGGGTGGACGGAGGGGCCTCTCCCCTAGGCCCCGACCCTTCAGCCCCATCCCAGGTGGAAGCCCAGTGGAATGCCTTTTGCGGCCCACGCCCACCCTAGTATCAAGGCCCAGGGGTAAGGGGCGTTCCCTCTGGGCACCGCCCACTAGCCGACCCCGGGGGCGGAGTCATGGGGCTGCCTCCTTGTGGGCCCGCCTCTTTCCTGTTCCGGGCTGGATCTCACCTGCCAGAGCCGGGTGGACCGGTCCGGTACCATTCAAATTCTTCACCGGAAGCGCCGGGACCCTGAGGAAACAAGGGAAGAGGCCGCAGCTGCACTCCAGCCCCCAACATCATATTTGGACAGCCTGGTTTGCCTTCAGGCTCTGGCCCCCGGGCGTACTCTGACCCGTTTGTGCTTTTACTTCCTCTAGAATAATCAACAGGGAACTCCGTTCCGACTCCACAGCTTGGCCTAGTGAGAGCACTTGGATTCCAACAGCTCCCTTTCGTTGGCCACCGTGCCCAAAACCCAACTATTGGTGAGTCAGCCATTCTAGCATCTCTCAAAGTTAGCTACGTGGAAGATGATCTGGGAACGAAAGATTGAGGGATCAAATAAGTTATGAAACACTTCACTGTCTCTTTCTTGGAAATTCACAACATATATGAAGATATTAAAGGCTCTGATAAGTCCTGCATTAGGAAGTATGATCAGCAATGGTAAATCCAGGTTTTCCAAAGACATTTTATGGTTAAACATTTTTTCCCTTCTAGAATATTACTGATGTCAGTTCCTGTGACTAGGCATTGTTCCCTCTTCAAATGAGGTCCTAGGAAAATGCAGCCTGCTTCACCTCTTTGCCCTTCCCCCCAAAGAGCTCTGGCTTTTGGAATCAGCCAGAGCTTCTTTCATATCTCTGCCCAACCACTAACCAGCTGAGTGACACACAGCAGTTCATCACACCTCTTGTAAGCCTGTTTCCCCATTTGTAAAATGGAGATAATACAGCACCTTCCTGGGACTAGCAGTTACCAAAGGGATGGGGTTGTGGAGGGCGGGCGGGGAGGGAGGGAGAAGGGAATTAAGAGGCATTATAATTAGTACACACAATATAGATCATGGGGAAGACAGTATCGCACACAGAAGACAAGTAATGACTATAGCATCTTATGACACTGATGAACAGCGACTGCAATGGGGTGGTGGGGGACTTAATATGGGTGAATGTCAATGTTGCTCATGTGAAAGAAACCTCCCTTAGATTGTATATCAGTGATACCTTAATTAAAAATATATATATAGTACCTTCCTTATGTTTGTTGTGAAAAGTCAATGAAATTCTACATGTCAAGAGCTAAGCACAGTTCCTGGTACCTAGCAAAGATTCTAACGGCATGAGCCATCATCACCATCACTGTGTCATCCTGCCTAAGTAATTTCAACCTCTGCACCTCGGCCCTGCCAAGTCATGGTGTAACTTCTCTTCTCTTGGCAAGGAAACCATGGATATATTGCAGTGACTAGCTTGGCCAAGTCACGTGAGCTCTGTGAACCTCAGTCTCTTTATCTGTAGAAGGGGCAGTAATAACACCTCACCCACAGGGCTGTTGGAGGGCTGAAGGAGAAAGTCTGCTGTGATCCATACAGTGTGTCTGCCTGAGTCTTCATGACTTCAGTGCATGGTTGTCAGGTGAACTGGTGTCTGCTGTTAATGGGCATGGAGCTGGCTAGATCAGTTTTGATGAAGAGGAGCGTTCTGAAAGCCAGGGAGTCCGAGGGGCCCAGGGGATGTGCTGGGAGGGGGTGAAGTATGGATGGGCCCCCGACAGTTGGGAAGGAGTGGCTACAAGCACCCTTGCCTGCCTGCTAAAGTCTGAGCCTGGCCCATGCTGCCTAGTCACCTACCTCCGGCAGGCACAGTTGGGCCCAAGGAGCTGGCTGGGAAGTGTCTGTAAGCAAATGGCATACTTGGCAGGCTAAGGTGCTGCTGCACTGGGTCCAAAAACATACATGCATGCACCTGTGAGCACCTGCAGCATATTTACACACACCCATATACTTGGGGAACACATCACACACGATTACTCAGATGCAGATATATACACACATATACTGCACAAACTGGCAACCTCCATGGACTATGCCCCCCCCCATGTACACACACAGACACGCACACATTCCAGGGAACACCACAAATAATGCAACCCCCCACCAGAAGCCCTCTCCCCAGACAGTTACACAGACACATACATGGAAAATATGCCACACACATTTGCAGGCAGACACACAAACACACAAACACCCACACCCTAGGGAACACATACCAAGAACACACACGTGCAAAGATACACACAGGCACACCCTGGGAACTACTGCCCCCCACAAGCATACACAGATTATGAGACACACCCACCCACTTCTGCATGGAGAACATGCCACACACATACACACACACTCTAGGGAGCATGCCACACACATACACACACACTCTAGGGAGCATGCACACACATGGAGACACACATTCACACACTGTGAGGACATTCAGTTGGACAAGAGAGGTCAGCCATGCAGCTGCCCCTCCCCAGACATACAATGCCGCACAAAAGCAGACAGCAACTTCAGGGGAAAAGCACCTCGGCCTTTCCAAGCACCCGGCCCTCTGCAGCCTGCAAAGGGACCTTGCCATCCGTATATGGGGCCCAGGCAGACATGCTGTTTCACACTGCACATGGGACACAGCCACACTATTCACACTGTACATGGGGACACATGCAGATGCACTATGACCCACACTCTCCCACGAGGACACAAAGATGCTCAGTCGGGGAGGCCCACACCTTGCACAGAGTCACACACACCATAACACATGCACAGCACACAGCCCCTGCTCTCTGTAGCAGCTTAGCAACACAGACTTAATCCAGGTCAGCTGGGGCACTCTTCCCAGACGTTTCCCAGAAGGCAATGGGGTGTCTGGAACAGACACTGGGGTCAGTGAACACTTTGGTATTCATAGTTTGAGGCCAGCATGTGAGTGAACAGAGGTATCCTGGTTTTCTTCTCCCAGCAACCTTCTGGGACCCAAGAGATGGGCACTGAGTTTCCATCCGACCCTTCTCGGGGCCTGACATAATCCTCCAGGACCCTCCCACTATCACTTAATCTCATCCCTCCCCATACTCCTATAGGAAAGCTTCTCCTCTTCCCTGACTTTCAACACAGTTCTAGTGTGGACACACTGGTTAAGTTCTACAGCATTATCTAGGTCTCCCCACCCTCTCCCTTCCCTTCCATATTATAAGAAAAAACATCCCTCCTCCCCTGGGCTATCTGTAAAATGGGTGGAAAGAAAAGCATCTAGCATGCATACCACCACTTATCGCCTACCTGTGGCAGACATCACTAATTCATTACCATACTCTCCCACGCTGAGCAGAATCCTCAGCACATCTCATCAGGCAGCCTCTACCAATGAGTAAGGACCAGTTGCTACCCCAGGTCTATATAATGCCCAAAGCCTGGCCCAGCTTGTGACCCTGGTCTTGCTGAGCTTTTGAATTGGGTGTTAGGGGGAACCCAGAAAGGGAAGGTTGAAGATTTTAGCTGCCCTATAGTTTCTGATACATCTGAAAACCACTTAAAAACCATAGAACCCTGGGTTGTGAAAGTCAATCTTGCTCATGGGAAGAAGGGTGTGAGTGAGGCGTGAGGGTGGGGCTGTGTTTTATTTACTGATCATAAGCTGGGGCACAATACTGAGATGGCCCTCAGAGTCTCGCAACATGTAGGCCCCCTGGGAGAACCCAGGGTAGCAGAGTTCTCACGATGCCCGAGCGTGGGAGCCACCAGGGCCCCTTTTTGATGTGGGATGCGCTGCTTCCTCCAAGTCAATGAGAACATCCTCCTGCCCTGGACAAGAGACCGCTGCCTGCAGGCCTCCCGGAAGGGGGGCCAGCCTTCGCTCTCTGCTCCACCCTCTTCAGGTCCAGCCTGGCGAAGGGTGGGAAGAATCCTCAGGCCCCCTGAAACTTGCCCTGATCAGAAGCCAGGCCTGCCTACCCCAGGGCAGAGATGGGTCCCGCCATGCTGGCCTTCCCACTGCCTTTCCCAACCCATCAGATTCTGTTTCTACTTGGCCCTCAGTCCCAGTGGCTCCTCTCTTGTTCAGACTAAAATCTGGCCTCCCTTCCCTATGGGATATAGCCAGTACCTACCCCCTGAACTCTTATTTGCCCTGTGTCCACACCTCACCCACTCTACCTCAGCCTCCCTGGTTTCCCTGCTGTTCCTCAAATGATCCAGGCACATTCCACCCCAGGGCCTTTGCACTCGTTGATTCCTCTCCCAGAATGCTCTTCCCCAGATATCCTCGTGCCTCACTTCCTAGTTAACATGGGTTTCTGCTCAAATGGCACTGTGGCAAAGACCTTCCCTATCCCTTCACTCTAGAGAAGCCTATGTCCTTGCCTTTGCCTGTCTTCATTTTCTGTCATAGCACCAATCAGATTTGTTATTACAAAGTCTCAGGCATGAGCAAGCCCTCCCTGCCTCTGTGAACTTATCTTTACCCCTCCACCCCTCTGCTCCAGACACATCTTCTGTTGCTCTAACATGCTGAGCATGGCCCCCTTTCAAGGCCTTTGCTCTTGCAGTGCCTTCTGCCTGAAGGCTTTCCCCAGATGTTGAATAACTTGCGTAGGTCTCTGCAGCAATGCCACCTCATCAGAGGTAGCTTCCTGAGCACCTGACTTCAACACTAGTATATAGCACCTATATAGTATACAGTAGGTGTTCAATAAACACCTGTTGCATGAAAGAAGACTGGATTCTGCAGGAATATTCTGAGCAGATGACTCATGTGCACATTCTCCCCACCCTTTGCACACATTTGAAGTGAGCTTTGCAGCCAGTGTCCTAGAGAAACACCCTCTGCAGCCTCTAGTTCCCCAGAGGTGCTCTGCCAACATTCATCTACAGTGAGCATTTAGTGGTATCCTGTAGAACAGCCCAAGCCAACTTTCTCTAAGACATCGTGCCCCATCCAGAGGTTCCATGGCAAGCTCCAGGTGGCCTGGACATTTCACAGGGACTGTCTCCATGAGTGTGTCACACAGCGGCAGGCTGTGGGGTGCTCTCCGTGGCCAGCAATCCCAAGTGCTCATGATGTGCCAGATGCTGTGGCAGTGCTTCACTCCCTCATCTGATCGGCCCAACAAGTCCGTGATATCCCACTCTACAGAGAGGGAGACTGAGGCACAGAAAGGCGAAGTAACTTGCCAGTAAGGTGGGGCTGGGATTAGAGTTCAAGCTGTCAGACTCCGGAGTCTGTGCTGTTAGCCATGCTACACTAAACCAAGTTTTCTTGCCATGGCTTAGAGGCTGTGGCAGGGGCTCTGTCTGAGAAAAAAGTCTCCCCAGGGTTAGTTTGGGGAAGAGGGAGAGGCATTTGGCTCTCTCTGCTGCCAAGGAAGAGCAAAGAGAGATGCCTCATACTTGCTCTGGCTGGAAGGTAGTGCTTAAATGCAGGATGAAATAATATGGGGAATTTTCCAAGTTGCTGTTCTTCACACTGTTCCCTGCCCTTTCCTGTCTGTACCTTCACCACAGTGTTCTCTGCCTGTCCATACTATTTCCAATTCACATCTGCTCTTTGAAGATTCAAAGGTCACTGTCTTCATGAGGACTTTTCAGTCTACTTTAAGCAAACTAATATCCACTCCCTTCAATTTCCAAGGGACTGTGTTTATCTTTTTCTGAGGACACATTTTCTGTCTTGCTTTCTAGTTTTGTGGTTCTACTCCTATACCTTCCACCAGACTGTGAGCTTCTGGAAATGTGTCTGACTGAGCCCTGTAACCCTAGGATTGAGGATGAAACTTGGACAAGTGGGTTGTCCATGAGCACTGAATGTAGGAGCTGAACCAAATAAGAAATTCGTCTACTAGCTCTGTGGTCATTTCAGAAGAGGACCTGGTGTCTTTAGAAACAACAGTTTTAATACCAAATGCCCTCCCAGAGACAAGGTTGGAGCAGGGATGGCAAATATATGACATGCATAGTACTACTGCCTATCTAGCACCTGTGGCAGGCATCACCAATCAATCCCAGCACTCCTTTCCACTATGCCAAAACGCTGCTTCAGAATCCTTCTTGACAGTGCTCCAGGAAGCTGTTACCATTCAAGCAAATAGATGAAATCTATTTGTTACTTATTTTGCAGATGGGACTGAAGCCCAGAGAAGGGAAGTGACTTCATTAAGGTCACCCAGCTGGCTGTTGTTGCAGCTGGCTGCAGGTCCTGGAGTTGGTGAGTCAGAGGCCAGGACTGACCCCACCGGGCTGACCTGTGGGGCCATCTGGAGTTGAGCTAGTCTTCTGAGCCCTGGGCCCTAGAGGCGGACTGCAGAGATCCCTGGAGCTGGCTCAGGTGTGTGCAGGCTGCACTGGGGGCTATGCAAGGATACATTTGTATCCTGCTTGGTCCCAGGCAAGGGTGTTCAAGACCCCAGAGAAGCAGGAAGCAGGAAGCCACACAGACACTCTCTTTAGGGCAGCTGAGTTTCCATCCCTGTAGATACAACTGGTCTCCCTGTACTCCCCTCCCCACCATGCCCTCTGTAGACCCCAGGTGTGTCAGATATGCTGCTGATAGCTTCTAGGTCCCCTGCTTGGCCTCAGATACCCCAAGGACACCTGGCACTTACCCAGTGGCCCCTTGGGGGAACTCAGGAGGCTTGGACCTCAGACATTTGGGTCCAAGTGGGTGGGTGGTGAGAAGTGAGAGTGTCATGGGGAGAAGGAAGTTGAACAGCACTTGGGGGGGCCCCTGTCACCTGGGCCTGCTTCTGCCACCTGTTCCCGTTCAGTGCCCACTCCACCTGTGTGTGAACGCCTGACCCTGGGGCCAACCAGGACCCTACCCCCCAGCCCCGCTGCAGAGCCTGAGGGCTGAGGATACTACAGGGAGCTCAGGGGTGCCCCATGGGTCCAGCAAGAGCCACAAGCCATCAGGGGCTGTCTGAGGCCCTGCTCACTTCCCCTTTCTGCCTGGACAGGCCACTGAGCTTCTATGGGCCTCAGTTTCCCTTCTGTCAAATGGGACCTCTTATCCTTGCCCCTGTTCACTAGGGTGCAAAAGTCCCTTAGAGAGACATCTAGAGGGGTGGTTGCCATTTACGGCCTAGACAAATCATTCCCCAGCCTCCCCACCCCTGTCCTGGTCTCCCAGCCAGCCCAGGGCGGGGCTGTCAGGGGAGCCCTGGCAGGGAGGGAAGGGCAGAGCTGGGCTGGTGGTTCCCACGCCCTGCCAGCCACATGCAGACAGGCGTGTGTGGTTTGGCCTCCCAGGGAGCAAGGCAGGAAGTGTTTCAGGTCTTGGGGGGTGGGGGGGGGCGGGTGTTTGGTTTGACCTTGTGGTGAGGCACCCGCAGAGTTACAGCCACTGCACACCAGTGAGGCCAGGAAAAGGGGGAGGGTGGGCAGGCCAGAGGCCCACTGGGGACATAGTGAGGGCAACACTTTTCATGCACTGCCATTTGCTACTTTGTTATTTTTAAGGCATTTAAATGTAATACCTATTAAAGAACTGGAGGAAAAAATGTGGGTTTTTAAAAATAAAAATGTGAAATCATTGCTAGAAATTTAAAAAAAGAAGGAAAACCCCCCAAACACACCCATTACATCAAAGCCCACCTCCCCATGGGCTCCTGCTTCCTGTCTGCCCTGCCTGCAGGCTGTCTTAATACCCAGGGTGAACCTGTTACAACAGTCACACCAGTCTCTCTCCAGCTGACCAACCTGCTGGCTCCCATTTCAGGAAGAATAAAAGCCAAAGTCTTTACCAGCCTTCAGGGCCCCATTTAATCTCCAACCTCCTCTCCCACCACTCACGTCTGCAGTGTCTCCAGCCACACTGGCCTCCTTAAACATCCCAGGCTTGCTCCAGCCTCAGGGCCTTTGCACAGGCTGTTCCATTTGTCTGGACTGCTCTTCCCCCAGTTCTCTGCTTGGCTTGCTTAACCTCCCACAATCTTTGCTCAAATATTACATTCTCAGTGAAGCCTTTTTTGACCTCTTTCCTTAAAATTACATTCCTCTTATAATGCCCTATGTTTCTCCCCTTCTTTATTTTTCCTCTGTAGCAGTTACTACTCTCTGCCATATTCCAGAATTTATTTGTTTACCGTTTGTGTCTCACTAGAATGTGAGCTCCAGGAGGGCAGGGACCCCAACAGTAGTTGTTCAATGTACATAAGGGTTAATCAGTGAAAAAAGAGACAAACATAGGCTATAAAGAAGGTAAAAAGAAACAGCAAGCTGGGGAAAGATGGCAGGTAAAGAGTTAATATCCTTAATGCAGAAGGAGTGCTTGCAAATCAATAAGGAAGCAATAAATAGCCCAAGAGAAGGATAAGCAAAAGAAATAAACAAGTAATTGGCAAGAGAAGGAACCACTGGTGGCCAGTAAACAGGAAGAGGTTCTCAGGCTCATTAGGAACCAGAGGTATGAAAACTCAAACAGCATCTCTATGGTACCAATTAGCTTGGCAACATTGTCCAAGCCTTAGAGGGATGGGAGGGAGCAGCCCTCTCTCCCACTGTTAGGGGTGGGTGTAAATGGTGCAGACTTGAAAATACAGGCACTGTGACATCTGGCTTCATGCTGGACAGTGACCTGCGTTGACAGCCCCACTCTCAGGTGTAAAAACTAAGGACCAGAGAACACAGTGCACTCTGCTGGGGTCACACAATGAGTTGCTGCCGAAGCTGGGAGAAAGCCCAGCCTCTGCAAGTCCATCCACTCCCGGCCGGCTCTCTGACACCCTGTGGAATCAGGGCTGGGTCTCAGGGGCCCTGGGCCAAAACTTGGAGTGGGCAGGCAAGGGGGTGCACCCCAAATACCCTGGCCAACTGGGGATTTTGAATCGGAGTCTTAATTGTGTGACTTTGAGCAAGTGCCAGCCTCTCAGTGCCTTAACTCTCCTCCTATGAAAAATGGGTAAAACAGGCCCTGCCACCTTGGGTTTCTGCGGGAACTTAGAGAGGCAACATGGTGTAGAAGCTGTGAAATGGAGCCCAGGACATCGTGAGCGCTCAGCAAATGGAGCCAGGCCTGCAGCTGTCCTCTACTTTCCCCCCACCACGTGGGGTGGAAACTCTGAGTTTGGTTCCTCCGCTGCAGCTGTGCTCCAGAGGGCTGGGTGCTGCCCTCTCAGGAGACGGAGCGGATCTTCCCCGCCCCTGCGGGTCTCCCAGGTCCAGGCTGCCAGCTGGCTCGCCACTTCGTCACGGGGCGAGTGGAAAAAACCCAGCCAGGAGGATACCCCGGCCCCGCCAGCTATGTGGCCTTGGGCTGGTCATGATCCCCACTGAGGGCTGCGGTGAGAAGGGGAGGTGAGAAGAGAGAGGTCAGAGCTCTCTGAACAGCTCCCTCTTCCCTTGCAGCTCAAATGTAGGGATTTTAAAGAGTTTGCCCGCCACTAGCCCTGCTGGACCAGTCCTGTGAGTTGGCGTCTTTGCACCCTCCTCAATTTGGCGGAGGGGAAAACTGAGGCTAGGGAGGTGAAGCTGTGCAGCCAAGGCCACTCAGCTGGGAGAGGGGCCAAGGTCACTCAGCTGGGTCTGCCTGAGCCCTTTGGGAGAGAAAGGAGCAGGGGAAGGGAGAGAGGGTGGGAAAAGGTGGGAGACAAGGAGCAAGAGACAGAGACACAGACAGACTGAGACTCAGAGCTCTACAAGGAGAGTCAAAGAGACACTGTTAGCAGTTAAGCTGTGTCCCCCCAGAATGCCTGGGTTGAAGTCCTAACCCCCAGTCCCTCAGACACTTTGGAGACAGGGTCTTTGCAGAGGTGATTAAAATGAGGTCATTAGGGCAGGCCCTAACCAGTATGACTGGTGTCCTTATAGAGGGAATTTGGACACCACAAACCCAGGGGCAGAGAGACAGGGTGGGCAGGGGAAATGAGGGCTCTGGGGTGCTGGGGACCAGGGCGGCAGTGGGGGCCAGGCTGCCTGGGTCCCATCCCTCTCCCTCATAGGCTGCCTCTGCTGCCTTGGCAACAGGAAGATTGGCCTGGATGACAGCTACCCCCATCCCTCTTTTTCCAGGCCAATGTGTGGTCTCAGAGAGGATCATAAACAGCTCCCCAGGGAGGATGAGAAGAAGTGATGTCATACACTGGGTGGGGGGCACATGGCTGGGGAGAAGGGAGTTCCAGCAGGTCAGAGGAGCACATATTTAATGACTGGCATCTTCAGGAAGACATCTCTCTTCTCACAGCCCTCTTGAGCTCAAGCACACTCTACAGCTGCCTACTAGTGGCTGCACCAAGCCCAGGCTCCCCTAGTCCCCCTAGTATGGCTCTGTACCTCCACCTGGGAAAAATTTCAGTCTCTTCTGGCCCAGCAGGGAACTCCCATCCCAGTGTGCTTTTGGGAACCTGCAGGGTTCCTTCCCACCCCCACCCTTTGCACTTGCAGTGCCCCTGCCTGGGATGCCCTCCCCTTCTGGCCAGCACCTCACCCTCCAGCCCTCGGAACACCTCTCGTCCTTCCCTGAACATGCCTGGTCTTCAAGCCCCACTGAAGTTGCAAATGCTTTTCCCTCTGCCTGGAACAGCCTTTCTCAGCTCTGGCTACCACCTCATTCCCTCCCAACCGTATCACCCAGGTCACTCCCCCACCTCCCCAGCACCCCCCTCTCTTTCCAGTGATTGTGTTCACTTACTCATTTACTTCCTATATGTCTGTCTCCCCATCAATCTGGATGTTGTTTGTCTTGTTCAGCTCTGTGAACACACCCCCACAGCATATCCTTGGAAAATTAATATTGGGCAATAATAGCTGAGCGATTCCCAGCCTGCTCTAAAACAGTGGCTTTCACAAATTTCATCCGTGACAAAAAAATTCATTTTTACCTGGGAACCCATTTAAACACATGTAGAAAAGATGCAGAAAGTTCATGGAACAATTCTTACCATTATGGAGGATACAGGCCAATATTTTCTATTCTATTCCAAAAAAATTCTGATTACAACCTTTTGATTTCATAACCCACTAGTGAGTTACAATACAGCCCCAGAGAGAAGGTTCTCAAATTCTTGCTGCAGAGGTCCCTAGAACTTCCTTGGTTCTGCTCCCTCCCACACCCACTTCACCTTGTCCTGCTCTTATGGTTCTGGGAGGGAGCCCGAGGCAGGCTTGATCGGCAAGGAGCCACAGTGAACACTCCAGAAGTTCAGTCCCTCCCGCAGTGCTGCCCGGAGAGCTAGGCCTGACCTCCTCAGGTCTCTCCTCTGTGCACACTGGGTGCAGATGCCAGGGTCACACATGGGTGCACCTCTGCCTGCCCCATGGCCTGCCCTCTCCCCCCAGAGGAATGACCTGGGGGGTTGGGGAAGGGAAGGGAAGGGTGAGGCAGGCAGGTGGCAGCAATTGCCACGGCCCTTCCCCTGGAAAACTACAGCTCCCGACCTGACCCCAACCCTCCCCCTAGATAATAAAAGTAGCCCTACCTGCCATCGCTGAACTGTGGCACTGTGTGGACATGGTGTTTGGGCACACAGCGTCCGCACACAGTGGGGAGTCTTGCTCCCATCTGACAGGCAACCTTGCTGAGGCTCAGTGGTCTCACCCCAGACCTCACAACTCAGATGTGGACAAAGGGATTTGAACCCAAGCAGTTAGACTCTCAAAGGGAGAGAAGGCCTACTTCAGGGTGCTGTCCCCTCTTCAAGCCCCAGTTTCCCCTACTGCAAGGGCAGGCCTAGATGTGGCGACCTCAGAGGGTGTACCCAGATCTGCCTTGGCTGGGCTCAAGTCACCCTGGTCAGCCCCTGGGCCGTGCCAGAATGATACAAGCCCAGCTTGGTACCCACCCCTCCCCTCGGGCACCACGACCCACACCCCACCTGGTCTTTTCCCTTCTAGTCTGTTCAAAATCAAGGTCTCTCCTTCCTCTCATTCACACTCCCTCAAGGCCTGGTCCTCTGTGGAGACAGGCCAAGCCTGTGCTCCAGGGAAGGCAGTTGGTTCCTCTCCGGGACCCTGGAACACCTTAACCCAGGATTTCCACACTTGCAGGGCGGGGGGGTTGCTGGTGGGGAGTATTTCTTCCTCAATGAAATCCTGATGGGAACACTAATTCATAAGATTCCCAAAAAGGCTGCTCTGGTGAAAACAAGGACAGAAAGGCTGGCTTTCATGCACCTAACTTCTTATCTACTATGCCTTCCTGCCACTGTCCCAGGTCACCCCAGGAGTCCCTGAAGCCTGTTTTGAAGACCATAGTTCAAAGTAATGATGATATTTCAGGTGTGGCCTCTAGGGGAAATATTTTGGACATGTGGCTAATGCTTGCCTTCACATGACAAGGGTATGGACTAGGGCAGGGGCAGAAACCCTTCAAATATTCAAAGACAACACAGCAGAGACTCTAGAATCCTACAGGTCTGAGTTCCAATTTCTGCTTGCCACCTGGGTAACTCTCAGAAGGTACTACACCTCTCCCAGCCTCAGCTTCCCCATCTATAATATGGGCATACTAGAATTGTTTGCAGAAATAAAGGAGGTGATGCAGACAAAGAGTTTAGCAAATGAGGAATGTGGAACGCGTGCCATGGACCGCGCGCCATTATTATTGCTCTGGCCCCATCACTAGTGAACTGTGTGACCTTGGGGTAGTACTAACTCTCCTGGGGCCTGTTTCCTCCTCTGTGAATTGGGGATGATGATGGTATCCACCTCACAGGGTCCTTGTGCATGGAGATGAGTTGGAACACGTTAAGATGCTTAGTTGGCATAAAACAAATACTTAGTAGTTGCTAGACTTTGCTTATGATTATTCTAACCGTTGTAATTCTTTGTTCCTAGCCCTGTTGGGCAGCCCCTCCCTCCCTCCACCATCCCCTCGCCCCGTGCGGGGGCCCCGTCTTACCCCGGCGGGATGGAGGCACGTGCGCTCACGCTGGGGGCGCGCTGGGGCCCAGGTCGGTTGAGGTTGTTCTGCCCGGGCGTGGGCGCCCCTCGGGGGGCGCTGGGGCTCCGCGGGGGCGCTCCAGGGGGCTGCGCGGGCTCGGCGGGGCCGGCCGAGGGCGCGGCCCAGAGCACGGCGCCGGCGAAGGTGGCGCTGGGGCGCACCGCGAGGGTGCCAGGTGGCCCTCCCGGGGGCTGCGGCGCTGGGGGTGCCGGGGTCGCCTTGCGGCGCTGTGAGGCCAGGATGGCGTTGGAGGCCGCACGCGTGCTGTTGACCAGCAGGCACTGCTGGCACGAGCAGGGTTGGCCCGAGCTGGCACCTACGGGCCACGACTGAGACTTGGGGATGGAGCCGACAGTGAGAGGGTAGGCGAGGTCCAGGCGGCGGCGCAGGCGGCGGCGCCGGCGCGTCTGGCGGTTCATCTGCGACATACTGTTGAAGTAGATGAGGTAGCAGAAGCCGAGCGACGAGAGGTCGAGCCACGGGTGCTGCTTCTCGTAGGCGTTCTGGATGGTGATGCAGATGTCCATGTCGTAGGCCGTCCAGGCGCCGCCGTCGTTCTCCCACTCCCACACGATGCCCTTGCCTGGCGCCGACGACGGGTCGTAGAAGTTGCGCCGCACGGGCCTCATGGTGCCTGCGCTCACAGGGGCGAGGGATCAGGAGAGGGGCGGGGGACAAGGCGGGGGTCGGCACGGGCAGGGGCGAGGACAGGGGAGCCAGCAAAGAGGGGTGCCATGTGGATGCAAATCAGCAAGGTATGGGGGGCAGGCTAGGCAAGCTCCCCTACTCCTCAAGGGTCGACAGACACTGAAGTGGTGGCCGTCACAGACCCTGCGGGGAGGAGGGTGGGGAGGTGCGGGGGCTGTTCGGATGGGTGTGGGAAACAGCGACAACCATGCAGACAGTGGGGCGCAGGCAGTCCTTGCTAACTTCAGGAACTCACTCATTCAAAAATTCACTCATCGATCCATTCATCAGTCCATTGATTCAAGCACAGTGATTGATTCACTGATTCACTCAGTTCCTTCGTTCGTTCATCCACCCATGCCTGTAGCCTCCTATTAACCTTTTCATAGATGCATTCATTCTCACTCCTTAATTCTCTCATTCAGTCATTCTTCATTTACCACCATCCTCTTTAAAAAAAGGTGCACTCCCCTCCGCGTCCCCCCGCCCCTCCCTGCTGTTTTATCCATCTGGCATACTTTATGTTTTCTCCGTTCATTTTGTCTTCTGTCTGACTTATCCCACTAGAATGTTGCCACCACAAAGCAGGGACTCTGTTTCATTCATGGATAAATCCCCCACTGTCTGCACACAGTAGGTGCTCAATAGATATTTGCTGAATGTGTGAATGAATTCAGTAGTTCAGGCACCGATCCATTTTGGGTTTGGTTATTCTTTCATCCCTTCGGGTCTTTTGTGTACCCCTGCATCAGCCTGTTCCTTCCACCACTAATTCATTTGTTCCTTTCTTTAACAAACATCTGCTGACTGCTCTTTGGAGGCCTCCATGCTGAGGGCTTATCCAAAATGAACATAACCAAGTAATTACACCAGCCAGGTGGGTATGCATGCCCCCATTTTAAAAATGAGGGCACTGAGGTTTTGCTCCCAACCACTGCTCCGTGTCTTCCAAAATTCTGGAGGATCTTTGAGGGCAAGGTTTCATGGGACACTGGGTTACATGGAGACAACCTAAGGTCCAGGCCTCAGGACTTCTCAGAGCCTTTAGCCTGCTGTGTGCCTTGGGGCCAGTGTGGAGAGATTCTTTTGCTGGGTTCATTTGGCAAGCCTGCAGGAAGGCTGCACACCTGACTGTTCCTCAACTGTGAGCAAGTCCCCTAAACTTCCCTTGGTCTGCATGGTCTTATCTGGGAAATGAATGGGTGTCCAAGACCGACCCCTCCCCTCTCTCACAGGGCTGCTGGGAGGATTTGGTGAGAAAAACTGCAGAGCACAGGGTCTCGGTGGGGCACCAGGGCTGAGAGGCAGACAGACCTCATTTCAAGTCCTGACTGTCCAACTTTCCAGCCCTGTGACTGTGGTCAGGTGACTCAATGTCTCTAAGCCTCAGTTTTCTCATTTCTAAAATGGGAACACACAGACCTTCCTCATGGAGTTGTTAAAAGGATCAATCAAGACAGATAGTGTCTCTACTCTGATGATTCCAAATCTGTCATTGCTAGCCTGTCCTTTTCCCTAAAAGACAGCTGCCTTCTCAGCACTTTCCTGTGGAGGTCCAACAAGTATCTCAAACTCAGCTCTGTCAAAGCAGAGCCCTGACCTTTCCCCACCCCAGAACTGCTCCTCCTGAAGTCTCCCTCATTGCACTTACAGCAGTACCATCCTTCCAGCTGCTTGGGCCCCAAATCCCCCAAAACTTGGACTCATCCATGACTTCTTACTTCATACCCTGTAACCAATCTGCCAGTAAATCCAGTCACCCATACCACCAAATACATCCCACATCTGACCACTTCATCCCACCGCACTGATTCTACCTGGTTTGTACCACTGAAAGTCTCCCGCCTGGACTACTGCAGTAGGCTCATGGCTGGTCTTCACTTCTGTAGTATATTCTCCACATGGCAGCCAGAGGGATCTCATTCAATAAAAGTGAGATCATATCCTTCTGTCTGAAATCCCTCCATGGCTCCCTGGTCACTGGGAGTAAAACCCAAAGTCCTCTCTATGACCTGCAAAGCCCCACATTGTCCACAAGACCCCTTCAAAGTCCTCTCTCTGGCTTATTACCTACCACCTCTCTCACTCACTCCACTCCAGCTACACTTGCATTAGTTTTTTCCTGGCACTCAGTCCTACCTGACACAATATATTCATCTTCATACTGTCTTTACTCTCTATCTCTTCCCGTGATGCGCTCAGCCCACAGATCAGGGGTCTTGACTGCTCAGCTCACTGCTGTATCTCCAGTGCCTAGCACAGTGCCTGGCACACAGTCGGCCTTCACTGCATGGAGGGCACTTCTCCTGTTAACTGGCACCACCCCAGAGTGCCTGGCCCAGGGATCTGCAGCCAGATGGGTAGGGAACCACCACGGTCTTTCCTGACAACCTTCGCCTCTGCCTGCCCTGCTCAGGCTTCTCTCTCCTGAGCACAGGCTCTACCCAGCCTTCACTAGGGCCCCTACCCATGGCTGAACCAGCTGGCCCGCTGCTCTCTCCTCAGTTAGAATCCAAGGGCTACAGACTGCTGCTGCCCCCTGTCAACTGCCCAGATCCCCAGAGCTGGGGAAATTGAGGCACAGAGTTGTAGCTGTTGATATGAGAGTGCAGTGGGGGGGTCGGGTCTCTGGGCTCCTATAATGTTCCAGCCAATCATAGGCAAACTTCCCCTGGGCCTCTGGGGCTGCCTCATTATGATGCCTGATTTATCATTTTAATTGAGTGTGTGCATATTGATTTTTTCCTTGGCAATGGTATTCTTCCAGGGCAGGCCTGGGAGGGAATTAGTTAGAGGGAAAATCCTGGATCCCATTCCCAATCTGTTCCTGAGTGCTGGTCTTCTTCTCTAAGGGCCTTGGTTTCCCCTGCAAAACAAGGGCTCCTTATAGATGATCTTCAGGTCCGATGTGCCTGAGAGTACCACCATTAGCCTCCTGGTGAGGGTTAAGGTGCTGTGTTACCTGGAAGGTGTAACCCCTGGGTGGAAGGGAAGGGATGGGAACTTTTTATTTAACCCCCTCTGTGTGCCTAGTCTTGAGCTGGGCAGGGCAGGGTCAGGGGTGGGGGTGTAGAGTGAAGAGGTTGAAACAACTCAGAAATCTCACAGCCATGTGCAAATCCTGGCTCCACACATAGCCTCAGTGTCCTCATCTGTAAAATGGCAGTATTAATACATATCCCAAAGAATTATTGTGGGACAAAGTAAGCTAATGCATGTCATAGGTGCTTAGCAGAGCACTTGGCTATAGTAAGTGCTCAATGAATGTTAGCTAAGACAGCTGTTTTTATTAATACATTCACCCTCTCCCAGCCCTTGCACATTTGACACACTACTATTCATCCAACAAAACTCTTCACGTGTTCATCTCCTAGAAATGCTTTCTTGTTCTGCTGCTAGAGCGGGCACATGCATCTTTTTATTGCATGTCTATCCTTGCACTGTTGTTAAATTGTTTGTTTTTGTTCTTAATCTCTCTCACTGGTTGATGACTTTCAGGAGGACACGGACCAGGTTGCATCCAGGTCTGTATTCCCAGCATCAGGCACAAAGCCTTCTGCCAAGGAGGCGTCTGTAGCTGAAACAGGCAACCTACTTGGCATAGGTCAGGGCTTAGCGGGAGTGGGAACAGGGAGGAGAGGTTGGTCTTAATGGAGAGGGAGTGGAGATTAGAGCAGGAGCCAAAGCAGAGAAGTGGGGGACAGGGTTCCAAAGGTCAGTGTTAGCCAGCTCTGCAACAAAGGACTCTGGGAGCTCCTCCCAGCCAGGTCAGGGCCAGCCAGCCTAGGCACCCCTCTCTCCAGGGCTCTTTACCAGGTATCGATTTTCCTGCCTGTTTACTGGTAGTTATTAAACGCTGAGTCCCTGGAGCCCTTTTCAAATGAGATTGGAACCTGGAGAGCTGGAGTAATTAGGGCAGCTGCTGTCCTCCCTGCTGGGCTCTGCACCCCACAGCGCCTGCTGCTGCCTGCCTGCCTATCCGTCCACCTCTCTGCTCACGCTGGCCTTGGACCACGCTGAGGGGGCCAGCTGGTTCCCTGGTGACCTGCCTGCACCGTGATTTCAAGATTTCCAAGGGAGCAGCAGTACCAGTCCTCCCCAGTGGCCCTGGCCTAGATTTTCATCAGAACAATGGGTCTAAGATGGGCTGGAGGTTCTTCAGCCTGGGGACTGGTCTTTCTCATCCATGCTCTGTGTGCACTTGAGCAGACCACTCCCCGACTTGGCCCCTGGGGCACCCAGCTGCATGGCCATGAGGGTCTGCGCCCCTACGGCAGTGAGGAACCTATGTCAACCATGTACTATTCTGGGCCTGTTTTTGTGGATCTGCTTTTGTTGTCAGTTCCCCAAGCTCCCCTTCATTTCTTAAGAATGTTCAGTTGCAAAATTCCAATC
This sequence comes from Manis javanica, assembly GCF_040802235.1. Taxonomy (NCBI): domain Eukaryota; kingdom Metazoa; phylum Chordata; class Mammalia; order Pholidota; family Manidae; genus Manis; species Manis javanica. The sequence goes on along the minus strand of NC_133170.1, from coordinate 70,715,002 downwards.
TTGTTCCAGCTGCACTGAAAGGGACTTTGGCCAAATGTCAGCTGAAGGGATGCAGGAGCTGGGCCCCCTGAGGCCGGTGAGGGGACAGCCAGGACCACTGCAGCCAGTGACTGGTTCCTGCCTGGGGCAGAGACAAAAAGAGACAGAGACTCAGGGGAGGGAGAGAGAGGGAGAAAGAGACACACATGCACAGAGAGAAGCCATGATCAAAGTAGGAAATACAGATACAAGGGGAGTGGGGCACAGAGACGGATCGGATGTGAGAGGTAGAAGGAAACAAAGACTGGAGAATCAGGAGAACAAGGGAGTGAAGCCAGGGAGAGAGGCCAAGACACAGGAATGGGCAGAGGAGAGACAAGGGCAGACAGGAGCTACAGCAGTAAAAGGAGAGCTGGCGTTTACTGGGCACCCACTATGTGCCAGACATTGTGCCCAGCACTCACTCATCTTGTCCTCACAGGTTCCTTCAGAATTACTCCAATTTTACAGATGAGGAGACTGAGTCCAGAGAAAGGAAATCTTGGGAGGGCTGGGACTGATGCTGCAGTCATGGAGTAGAGGAAAGGCCAGGCTGGACTGGTTCTAACGCGTTCATTCAGCCCAGTGGTAGCCCAGCCTAGGATACCTCCAGGGACAGGGAACTCACTGCCCAGCTTCTCCCTGCATTGTTTAGCCGTGAGAGGTTTCTGCCCTGAGAACATGGTCCTGATCTGATCCCTCTACCCAGAGGTGGGGTGTATGGGTATCTCAGCCCCCAGCTTTTGGCCTTAAGGAGAAACTGACTCGGTAGAGAGAGGGAAGGGACCAGAGCCCTCCTGCCTGCCCCTCAACCTCCACAGGGTCCCTCCCTGGGCTGGCCAGCCCTGAGGCCCAGCAGGAACTTCTCCCTCTGGGGGTGGCTTCCTGAAGGGAAGTGACCTCAATTTGGGGTCCCCAGACTCTGCCTGTGGGAGGTAGTCATGGGACATCCGTCAGGTGGGGCAGTCCTACTGCAGGCTGGGGCCTGTGACTGGGGGTCGGGCACCCAGTGGGTGCTGAGACCCATGAGGCACTTCACTGAATCCTCCACTGGCCCTGAGGTAGTCACGTGACAATTGTTCACACTCAGAGAACACAGTTTGTGGCCCAGACTCATGGCAACCCTTTTAGCCCTCACAAGAGCCCTATCACCCCATTTTAGAGGTGAGAAAACAGAGGCTCAGGCGGGTCAGGAACAGGGCCACGGTTATCTGCAAGTATGTGTTCCTGCCAGACCCCACACGCCTGGCTTCCGTCACTATTCCCCTTATGGCTCTACCCCACTCCCACCAGTCCATAACTCAGGGGAGAAAACAGGCGTGTTACACAGCAGGAAGGGTTCATGGCTGATGTTCACATGCCAGCCTGCTATCTGACCTGGAACAGCAGTGTTTTCCCTTCACCGCCCCTGCTGACTAGCTGCATGGCTGGCCAACTCCCCCTGAGAGCAGCAGCAGCGATAGCTAGAGGCAACCTGATTTACCCAATGCTTCCCCCATGCCAGCTATGGTGTCAAGGGTTTATGTGCACCGGTAAGGCCTCACAATAGCCTTAGGGCTTTCAGCACTATTATTAGCCCCATTTGGCAGATGGGAAAACTGAGGCTCCTCCTGAGAGGACATGGCAGTCCCACCAGGGCAGTGGCTTGCCTGGGATTCCACCTGCTGCCTATGGACCCAGGGCACCTCCCCCTTCCCACTCTGTGATCAATAATCCCACAGTGTTCTGTTTCCCTCCAAACTCTCCCAGGGGACTCATCAAGCTGAGCCGCAGCCCATTAGTGGTTTCTACGCTTGAATCTGGCCCAGGCTCCCCAGAGTCTCCTGGCAGCCAGGCCAGAGACGTGGAGAGGGAGGGGGGTCTCTAGTCCTGCCTGGGAAGGCTGAGGGCTGCATAGCACTCGGAGAGGCAACCACCTTCCAGTTGGTTTCGAAAGCCCTCACCCTGGAGGCTGCCAGCAGCTGGAAGCTGGCTATGCCCACTTTATAGGCTGTGTGTGTGGCTTCCTGGTCACCTGGCTTCTAACACACTAGGGTTCAGACCCCCATACAACAGCTGAGAGCAGGCAATGAAGGGGGAAGGAACAAAAGGAGTAGACAGGTTCCATCTCCTGCAGCCCTGTGTGGCCTTGGGCAACTGATCTGACCCTTCTGAGCCTCTCCTTCCTCATCTGTGAAACAGACATAATAATAAGGCCTTCTTATCACAGAGGGCCTACTGTGTGCCAGGCAGTGTTCTAAGTGCTTCATGTATGTCAACTCTTAATCCATAAGGCACTCTATAGAGTAGGTACCACGATTACCATTGCCTTGTACAAATGCTGAAGCACAGAGAGGTGAAGTGACTTGTCCAAAGTCACACAGCCACTAAGCTATTGAGCCAGAATTTAACCTGGCCAGATGGGAACTTCTCCCCACTTCCATAGCCACCACCCTTCCCACCACCATTACTGTTTGCCTGGACTACTACAGTAGTCTCTGTCTTGTGTTCCAAGATTCCATCCTTTGCACCCTGTAATGCACCCTCACATGGCAGCCAGAGGGATCTTTCACGAACTCAAGTGTTCTATTTCCCTCCAAACTGTCCCAGGGGACTCATCAAGCTGACCACATCATTCCTCTGCTCAAGACCATCAGTAGCTCCCTAGTGCCCTTAGGAATTAGTCTAAGATCTTTAGTTAATCTTCAAGGCTCATCACAAGCTGCTTGCACAGCCTAATACTGTAACCACACCAAACTTCTGGTTGTTATCTGAACACACCATAGTTATGCCTCTGTGTATCTGCACATGCTGACCCTCTGTTTGGAATGTCTTTCCACTCACCACCCCATTTTTTCACCTGCTGAGTTCCTAAGCAATCTTCATGGTTCAGTTCAAGCACTACCCGCGTGGAACCTTCTGCCATCTTGCGGAGAATCACTCTCTCCTGGGGCTGCTATAGCATAATGCCCCTACAACTCCCCCCCATTAAAGTGCACAGCTCCCTAAATGTTAAGGTATCTGTGTTCCCTGCAGTCTGGGAGCCTCTAAAAGGTTGGGCTGGCTTTCAACCACCTTATCAAGCATCCCTCAAAGCCAGGAGCACAGGGAGGCAGGCACTTGGCAAATGCTAGCTGAATGAAGGAATGACCAAAGACACCTGAGTGACCCTAACAGTACGCTGCAAACGACCAGGCTGGCGACTGCGAGTTTGTGGTGGATGTGATTTTGCTTTGGTCCACATGCTATTTACATTTTTAAAAATAACCAGCATTTAAAAATTGGGGTGGATTCACTCAAGTCTGGTTTTTAAAAAATCTCAAAATATCCAAAGATGTGACCATAAGGATTGTCCTCCTTGGCAACAGTTAGCAGGAGCTGAGTCATGTCACTCCATTCATGCTTTTGAGTATTTATTGAGCACTAACTGTGTACCACTTAAAAATTTGAAAATCTTTGCCTTCCCAGCATCATACACACTTCTGTTAGGTGCACAGGCCTCATACACACCTGCATTTCCAGCCTTTCTAGATGGGGAAAGTGGGCCCCGGGGAGAGAAAGGGATTTGGTCCAAATCACCTGCAAATTAGAGATAGATCTTGACTCCAGGCCCTTTGACTCTTATTTCCACAGAACCAGGTGATTAGCACCTTGGGATTAATGTACTTTCTTGGTTTCCTAGAAGAGAACCTGGGAAGGGCTCCATAATGGTGTGGTTTCAGGTAAACTCTCGGCTTCCTCCAGCGTGCTCTGCTTGCAGTCAGAGGGAGAGGGTACAAAGGCCCAGCAGTGGCGGGGCCCAGCCTGTCACTGGGAGAAGAGGTGTCTATGCTGTGGCTGCTGGCAGGACTGTCCTGGCTGCCAGCACTGCCTCCTTTGATTGCTCGGCCTTTGTTCTGCATTTCAGGGCGTTCAGCTTCCAGGCCTGGCGCCAGACTCCCTCCCTTATCCCAACACAGGTCTGCCACTACTGCCCGGCAGGTGGAGGTGGCAGCCTGGAGTAGCTCCAGAGGGACAATGGGAGGAATCCAGAGAGGGAGAGGTGCTTAGCCAGGGTGGCAGAGCAAGGACACAGCCTCAGCCCCCAGCCTGGCAGCTCCTGAGGCCCCAAGGTCAGGAACAGCCCCACATCCTGGGACCTCCTCAGTGTCTGGCCTCCTGTATCACATCCATCAGCCTCCACCAGAATAGAAGGGCCTTGAGGGCAGGGATTTTCCTGTCCTGTTTGCCACTGCACTGCTAATGTCTAGGATAGCCCAGCACCTGTGCTCATTAAATCCCTGCTGAATGAATGAACAAACTGGTGCTGACCACAGTGCCATGAGATAGCTACTGCTGTTGTGCCCATTTACAGAGGTCAAAGTGAGCTTCAGGGAGGGAGTGTGGCTTACCCACACAAGCCATACCAGAGAGCTGCTGGGAAGGGAACCTGGAGCCTGGGCCTCATCGACAAGACTTCCTGAGGCAGCCGAGCCCCATGTCCTTGGCTGGTATTAGCCAGGGGCAGCTGGAGCCTGGGGACGCATTTGTATTAATCAGGAGACTGGGTGGGCTCTTGGGGGGCTATTGTCCTGGGAAGTGGCTACCACAGGTGTGATGCAGGAGTTAGTGGTAAAAGGGAGGCCTGGGGAGACACAGATGTTTGGGCGGAGACACATATGTGTGGTAGGGAAGTATGGGAGGGCCCCAAGCACCCCCAGACTCTGAGAACTCCACACTGACAAGGGAGCTTGGCACCTCCACTGCCCATGGCCTGAATGGGAGACTCCACTGGGACCGGCCCTGCCCTACCACCTCCCTGGCCCGTCCTCATGCCCTCTCACCCCCTCCTCTGTCACCTCCCTATTAGAACCTCCAGACCCCCCTTACTCCTTATCACATTCTTTCTACCATCCCTCCTGGCCCTAGCACTCCTGTCATCTCCCCCTTCCCTCCTTCATGACAGTGCTCCCCATCATGGCCCCTTTATCATTCTCCCGCACAGCCCTCCAGGCCATAGCTCCCAGCTCTCCCCACCTTCCCTATCACCTCCCGCTTCCAATCCCCACACCTCCCATCACCTCCCTTGTCTCTAGGTCAGGCTGTACAGCTCTCCTGGAAAGATGAGGCTGAGGCCGGGAGGCTGGGTAAAAGCAGGAAAGGATGGAGAGGGGAGGAGGAGGGGCAGGGACAAAGGAGCATTGACCCAGTACCTCCCACCTCACCCACATGGAGCGGCCAGGGCACTGGTGGTGCTGTCCGAGGTGCTGGGGTAGCCAGGCCTGGCATAGGTGGGTGCTGCAGACCTGGATCTGAATCTCTGACCCATGTCTTCTTAGCTTGGACAGGTAGCTCTCTGCCCTGAGTCTCTCAGCTTTGTTATTTGTAAAATGGGGTGATGCCTGACAGCTGGCTGGAGGAGTCCAGACAGACTGTAAGGAAGTGCCGGCATCAGCCCCTGCCCAGCCCAGTCCCCTGGCCTCTGAGGGCCTGTGATTAATGAGTCAGGTCTGGCAGTGTGGCTCTAGGTCCCCTGGGGCCTAGCCACTAAAGGGCAGCAGCCTGCAGCCCAGCAATGCTCAGGGGGACCCAAGAGGCCTCCCTTACCCCCACTCTGCCTCTCCCCTCTTTTGTCACAGCCCTCCTTTTCCACCAGGCCTGAGGTCTCCTCCAGGACCTGACAAATGCTGTTTCCTCCACCTGGAAGTATTCCTCAAAACATACAGAGTCTCAGAGGACTCGTCCTCCAGGAAGTCCTCCCTGTCAGAGCCCTCAGGTACATGCTGCCCACATCACCTGGCCAAAAGCAACCCGTACCTTTTTTTATGAAGCATTTAAATCCTTGCCAACCTGAGAATGAATGCTAACTATGTGCAAAGTAATAGTCCTTGTGCATTTACTTACATCATCTCATTTAATCCTCATAACAACCCTCTCAAGTAGGGGCTATTCTTATTTCCATGTTACAAAGGACGGAACCAAGACTCAGAGAGGTTAAGGGGCTTGCCCATAGTCACACAGCCAGCGAAAGGCCAAACTGGCAGTCAGATCTGAGTCAGAAGGTTCAACTGCTGTTCCCATGATATGTATCTGCCTTTGCCTCCATTAGACTCTGAAATCAACTTGGCAGGGGTTCTGTGCTGTTCTCTGAGTCCCCAGGACCCAGCCTGGGCCCATTACTGATCAGACACCACTGTCAAATAAAAGTGGTGACAAATGTATGGTATCATAAGAGGCTCCTAGAGCCAGACAAGCAGCCAGAGGCCAAAAGGATGGGTCCTCATGGTGAAAGTGTAGACAACGTGACAGGTGGTAGTGGGAGACAGCCATATATGGATTATTGGGACCTGCTGCCACCAGGGGATGGACCCCTTCCCACCCAGACACATAAAGTGCTTGTTACCCCTGTGGTCAGGCCCAGCACCAGGAGCCCACCAGATTGGCTGGGCGAGGGTCCCAAGGGATCCTGTCACTAGGGAACTGGCCCTGGAGGCTTCTGGAGTTGCATGGGCTGTTCCTGCGTTGGTACAGACCCTGACAACAAGCCCCAACAGAGCTCTCAAGGTAGAAGAGGGAGGGGACTCACTCAGCCCAGCACCGAATGTCACCTGTTCTCTATCCCTGAGACTTGGCTGAGAGGCCTGGGCTCCAGCTTGGGCCTGACTGGCTGTGTGGCCCTGGGCAAGTCACTTATGCTCTCTGGGCTTCAGTCTCTCTATCTGTACAATGATCTCCCTGGAGTCTGCCTTCTGGCAGTGCATTCCTTGGTGATGACTGCCCCTCCCTCTGGGTGGCCCCATGGGTCTCCAACAGTCTCAGCCTGTCCGCAGACAGAGGCTCCCATGAGATCAGGGAACAGGGCTGAGTGGAGCCCAAGCCACCCAGAGGAGGGATGATGTAGGCTTGGGTGATGCTGAAACCTGTCACTCTAGCCCAACAGCTTGGAAGGGCTGGCACAGCTGTGCTTCATGCCTCAGGGACAATAGCTGTGGATTGTCCCCAGCCACGCCTTTCCAGCCTCAGACATCCCATCTACAGAATGGGCAGAAGGCGGCTGTAAGTCCCTCCAGCAGCAGAGGGAGAGGAGAGTGGGAAACATCAGTCAGCCATAAAGTCACCCACCTCTTTGCCCCGAGCCATGTGAGCCTAGGGAGGAATCTGAATGCTGCGTGAGAAGTGGCCAAGTCACATCTCTGTCCAGCTGTGGGGACTGTGTGGAAAATCCAGGAAAATTGAGGGTAAGGCCCTCAGAAGCCACTGGCTCAGTGGTGGGGTCGGGGATAATGGCTCTCAGAGAAGTTTGGTCTCTCATGGGGCGGTGGGCAGAAGGGTTCCCAAATTTTTGTCACACACCTGGTGGGAGCCAATCCCTCTCCCCAAGATTCTAAGGGCTCCTAGGCCCAGCCCTGCCACCAGTTGCCCTGCCCAGCTGGGCAAAAGCCTCAGCCTTGGTTTCCCATTTGTGAAATCTCTGTGCCTGTGGTAGGGGCGGCTGAAGACAAAGGACAACGAGGAAAGCTTCAGGGTAACAGCATGTGGTGCAGTAAGATCACCCAGCCGTCAGCCCATACACCTGCAAAGGGAGTGCTCACCTGAGCCCTCGCCAGCCTCTGGCTCACCCCCCCCAACTCTCTGCCCGGGACCCCACTGGGAGTGCCAGCATCATGTGGCCCGGGTCATAGCATTTCCCTCCACGTGGGCTCTGGACCTGCAGGCTTCAAAGGGAACCTCACCCGCTGTGGGAGTTATGAAAACAGTGTAGCAGGGGAGAGGTGACGGGGCACCAGCTGAACAAACAGCAGCCCCCTGGGACCAGGCCTGGCCTCTCCCGGTGTCCAAGCCCAACATCTGGGCTTTCTTCCCCTGGCTGCATGACAGCACATAGAAAGGACATTTGTGTGTCAGCAGCGTAGAAGAGGGTTGCTGCTGTGTGCATGTACGCACACACGTGTGCACCTTGGCACATGCCATGAGGTGTGTATTTCCATGTGGGGCATGCCTGGTACCCCATGAGCAGGTAAAGAACATAATAGGGCAAGGACTGTCAAACTGTAGCCCAAGGGCCAAACCCACCCACTGCCTACTTTTGCAAAGTTCATGAGGTAAGGGTGTTTTTTACATTTTTAAATGGTTGGACAAAAAATAAAAGCATATTTCATGACCTATGAAAGTTATATGAAATTCAAATTTCAGTGTCCACAACTAGTTTTATTAGAACACAGCCACACTTATTCATTTGCATACTGTCTACAGCTGCTTTTATGCTACAGAGTTGAGCAGTTACAACAGAGACCATAAGGCTCACAAAGGCTAAAATATTTACTATCTAACTTGATTGGAAAGTCTGCCAGCTCCAATGTTAGGGCACTAGCAAAGCTGGGGCATGATGCTACTCCTCCCGCCCAGATTAAAGTTCAGCTTCAATGAATTTATCAAGAATTTTACAATTAGAAAATCTAGATAAATGCTGTGCTCATTTCAGTACATATGTGAGGGCTTAGGATTTTACAATTTTGTCTTGTTTTGTGTGTGCACATATGCATGTGTGTGTGAGCGTGTGAGAGAGAGAGAACAGAGACAGACAGAGAACCATGATCTTTTCAAGATTATGCATCAGTTCTGCATATTCTAGACACACAGTGGTGTTCATTTCTTCAGCATATTCTAGGCACATGGGGTGATTAGTCAAGGTAAGGTTTGCAGGATAATATAATAGTCTTGGTTCTTTCCATCATCCTGCTAGCCTGATTTCCAAACATCCTGCTAGCAAAGCCATGCTCTTGCTCACTTCACAGAGGTGCAGCTGAAGCCTGGGAGGTGAGGACACCTGTCTGAGGCTCTTCCCTGGACCACTAACAATGAGGAAAAGATGTTCTCTCTTGACACTGTTTTGCTCCTGGCAGAAGTGAGGGAGCACGTGATAACATGTCTGGTGGGGGGCATCTTGCCCCCGCTGCTAGCAGTTTTCTAGGCATCCGAGGTCCCATGCCAGCCCCACAGGTTTCAGGCTTTCCTTCCTTGCCGGGGGGGTCCTGGCAGGCTCCCAGGAGCCAGTGAGGGATGAGTGGTTTTCCCTTTTCCGGCAAACAGGGGGCAGGTGTGGAGTGAGTAGCTCCGGGGAGGAAATGTGGGGAGGATAGTGGCTGAAGCTGAACTTTTGGAGGGCCCAGTGAGGCTGAACCATAAAAGGGGAGCCATTGAGAATAAGAGGAAAGGGGGAGTTTGTGGGATCCAGGTACCCAAGTGAGGTTGCTGCGAATAGAAAAGGGGCCCCTAAAACAGGGGGTGTCGAAGACAAATTGGCCAACTTGGCAGCCTTGCTTAGGGCTGTCCCTGTTTTTAAGACCCAAGCCAGGCCCTGGAAAATTTGCACAACCAGCCCTAGCTCGGAACCTGCAGAATGCCCAATATGGAACCAAAGAGAAAACCAGAGTCCTGCTGTTGTCAGACCCCCACCCCCCACCAGATAAGGCTTCAGGATAAACCAGAGAGAACAGGGCAGGGGCTCCCTAGCACTTCTCCTTCCTCCCTGGGACTCAGCTCCTATCTGGAGGAAGGGCATGAGGACTCCATGGTGACCTCTATTTTCAGGATAAAATTCAAAGCCCTTTTCATGGCTGTCCAGGCCCTGCTCCAACCTCATCTTGTACCACCTTCCCCTTATTCACTGCACTCCAAACACAATGGACTTTTCTCTGTTCCTTCCCACCACAGGGCCTTCACACTGGCTGTTCCCTCGGCCTGGAACACTGATTTCCTCACTCATTCTTCAGATTTCTGTTCAAACATCACTTCCACAGATAAGCCTTCCATGACCACCCCTAGACCAGGTTTATTTCATGTTCTCAGACCTGCCACTGATTACCTGTACAATTATGTGTTTCCTTGCTCCCCAACTGCACTGGGACCTCCAGCATAGGTCCTAGAGACTCAGGACCCTGTCTGTCGTGCCCCTTGCATACTCTAGAGCTTAGCACAGAGTCTGACATACAGCAGATTAATAAATGATTGTATGATGGCATGAATGAATGATTGGCACCTACAGGGACTACAGTCAGTGCTTGGAGTTAGGGAAATTGTACAGAAAAGTAACATCAGTAAACTATTTGTTTTGAGTTCACCTATGTTTCCACACTTGATGACCAGTCTGTAGGCACCATGCAATGTTCTAGAGCAGAGTTTTCCACTAGAACTTTCTGGGATGATGACAATGTTCTCTGGATCTGTGTTGCCCAGTACGACAGCCGTGAGATCCATGTGGCTGTTGAGCACTTGAAATGTGCCTAGTGAGAGTGAGGAGCTGAATTTTACATTTTAATTTTAAATAACACAAATGTAAATAGCCACATGTGGTTAGTGGCTACCAGGTTGGATCGCATAGCTTTAGAGAGAAGGGAAGTGTCCCACTGTCTCCAAGGCTGTCACATGCATTTCTGTCACCCAGGGATTCACAGGAACTCCCCCAGACCTCCATCAGCTGGTCCCCAGGACTGAACATGCCAAAGATTCTTTGGCAGCTTCCATGAGAAGAGACTCGCCATCCCCCACTGCTCACCAAGCTTGTCACAGAGACCACCAGGCAACAATGACTCAGGTTGCTCTCCACAGAGATGGCACATCTCCAGAACGAAGATGCTGAGAGGAGCTCTCACCATTTTTATCACTATCATCACTTATCACACGATCTCCAAGACTGCCACCAACCTCGTTCTCTCCACATTGTCAGCCCATCACGCCACCCCCAAGACAACCAACACAAGCATCACCTCCACCGCCACCAGCTCCAGTCGGTACCACCACTGACGTCACCACCACCATGAGCTCCCTCCTCATCACCACCCTGCCCCCACCATCACCACCACCAACATGCCCCCGCCCCCAGCATTACCACCACCATCAGACCACCTCAACACCACCAACTCTTGGAGCCATTTAAGATACCAGTCAAGAGCTTCAGCTCTGGAATTCCATTGCCTGGGCTTAAATCCAGAGTTTTTAAAATCTTAAATCTCAGAGCTTCAAGCGCTGAGTTTACATCACTCAGTTTTTGTGAGACTCAGTTTCTTCATCTGTAAAATTGGACTACCAATAATACAATAATAAGACTTACTGCCTGTGGTTGTTGAGAAAATACAATGAGGAAGAGCGTGGAAAGCCCTTTTACTATGATGACTGAGTGTTAGTGCTCTTCTAGGTTCTGTGCTCAGTGAGCACAAATTTATTTAATCCTCACGCAGCTGTGAAAGACATTGATCCACCCATTTTACAGATGAGGAAATGGAGAGTTGATGTAACTTGCTGAAGGCCCTACAACTAATAAGAGGCTGGATCGGAACCCAAGCCTTAAATTGGGCTAGGCTAGGCTGGCCCTTCATGGGGTGGGTGAGGGAGTTTGAGTCAGCCCGCTGGCCTTCCTGCAGTTCTGGGCTCCCTCCTCAGGGATGCTGGGGGATTTCGCCATCCCACCACGACAAGTGGTGTTGTGGTAGGGATGGTGGTGGTGTCTGTGTCTCAGCCTGGCCTGGCGGGTGGGGTGCGTGTGTAGCGAGTCCCCTCACCTGTGTCCTGGCGAAATTGGTGCATGGATTGCAGGTCGATGATGTAGGGCACCAGCTGGGCGTCCACCTGCCCCAGGACCACGGAACCGCGTGTATCCTCCTTCAGCACGTTCTCAATGTGGTGACACACGGTGGCCGTGTAGGGCCGCCAGCGGCTGTGCTCATTCAGCCACTCCCACACCACCACCCGGGCCACATTCTGCGGTGGGAAGCCCAACCCATTCACTGGCATCATCCCCCCCTGGCCTGGCCGTGACATGGCCGCTGCTGCCTCCGGGGCCAGGACCCCACTATTATGGGCCCAGCTCTTCTGGGCCTGGGATCAGGCAGGGAACGTCCTCTCTCCCCAGTGCAGCAGCAAGAACTGCCCAGCCTTTCTACCTCCTGACACCAAGAGGCCTCAGTTAAAAGGAATGTGGGGTGGTGTTCAGGCTCCAAGGACCCCTTGCCTGCAGTGCTGTCTCCGTTAAAGGGGGCTGCTCTGGACAGCAAATGCCTTTCTTACGATGGGTAATTGTTATAAATTCCTTGGCTCCCTGGGCTCAGGTAAGGAAGTAGGCAGCGCCCCTACTCTAGGTCATGCTGGTCTCTGTTCTCTGTCCTCTTTCTGGCAGCACAGGGCCTGTCACCCAGGAGGTAAAAGCCCAGCCTGCGCTCTCTGCGGCGCCCGGCCAGCCCTGTGAGCTCTTAACTGCGTCCCAGACCCTGTGCCTGCTTCCAGTGGGGTTGCTTGGCTTGTCTCGGGCCCGCCCCCCGGACGGCTCCTGCTGAAGGGGCGTCCCTGTCCCCCTTGTTCCTGCTCCACACCGTGTCCTGTAGGGCCTCTGTGGCTGAAGACCGAACCGGCGAGGGTGCAGCGCGTGCCCTGGCCAGCCCACCCTGCAGCAGCTCAGGAGCTGGGCGGGCGCCGAGGGGGGCGGGGGCCCGTGGGCACACCCCACCCCACTCGTGCTCGCGACCTGCCGGAGACAAGAAGGGGAGAGGGCCCTTTAAGAGGAGAGTGCAGCACCCCCTCCCCCTTCCCAAGAGAGCGATCGGCTGAGAACAATGGGGAACCGATGGGGGTGGGCAGCAAAGGGGGTAAAAGGGGTCGCCGCCCGCGTTCCCATGGGGCAGGCCCTAGAGGAGGGCTGGGGCTGGGGTCGCGATTTCCCGAGACCCCTCTCCTGCCGTGCACCCTCCTCACTCCCCGAGCGCTCCCCTTTCCCGGGGGCCGAGCCCAGCTGGGGGATGCAGGGTGCGCGGGGACGCGCGGGGATGCGCGAGGATGCGCTGCGCTGCAGGCGAGGCCCAGGGGCCCTCGGGGGGCTAGTCACCGAGGACGCGACGCCGGGGGCTGGATGGTCGCTGCCTCCTGCCCTGAGGGTGACAGCCCACCTTCCCCAGCCCAGACCTCCCCAAAGCGTGCGCTGCCGCCCTCAGGAGCCGGGGGTGGGGTCCCTAAGCGCCCCGCTCACTCACCGCCTCTCCTCTGGTCTGCCTTCTTCGGCTCGCGCTTTAGCACCGCCGCCTCCGGGGCTCCCCCCGGAGTGGGAGGGAGCCGCGGTCCCGCCTCCGCGCCCTTTTCCTCCCCGGCCCTGAGGCCGCCGCGCCGGGGCGCTGGGTGCTCCGCGCGCGGACAGACGACCCCGCCGACCGACGGACGCGTGAGCGGCTGGCGGACGCCGGGATCCCGCGGGTGGGAGGCGGCTGTGGCCGCGCTCAGGGGAGGGAAGAGGGAGGGGGCGGAGAAAGAGGAAGGGGCGGAGACAGATCGTGGCCCTGGGTGCCCGCCGCGCTGACACGCGAGTCCCGGGGCGCCCCAAATCCTCAGCTAGGCCCACCTGGAATCCCAGGAGGCGTCCCGACCCCACGCAGGGCTCAAGGCATGGAGTAGGATGTACGCGTCGCCTGCTTGAATCCTAGTCATCTTCACATTCGTGGCTCTGTCCAGGGCCTGGCACACAATAGGTGCTCAAAAAAAATGCTCGAATGAATAAGATCCAGAGATTTTCTAATGAAAGATCTTAGAGCATTCTAGGGCAGCATTTTTGTCTCCTTCCACACTATTCTGGGAGATGGTGTTTGGAGGGCTGGCAAGGCCCATTTCAGAGTCTAATGCAATCATGGAATTGGAAGTATACAAATGGAAGACTGAGGCCCAGAGAGGGTAATAAACAAGCCCAGGATCACATAGCAGCTTACAGCAGTGCCCAGACACCAACTTAGAGCTGATTCTCCTCCCAGTACCCAGTTAGGCAGCCCAAAGCCCACTTCCCCAGAGCACCCACCTGCTCCAGGCGGGTGGGATAGGAAGAGCATCCTGTCTCCCAGGTGGTAGGCAGACCTAGGCCAGAAGGCAGAGACCTCTGAGGAAGGTAAGGACAGCCCCTCCACCACCTCATTCTCAGATGCCTGTGAACAACAGGTGCTCAATAAATGCTGAGTGAGGATTGGCTGGATGGAAAGGGAAGTAGTTGATGGCAGCAGCTCAAGTATTAATGAGATGGCCAGCTCTCCTTCCTCCAGCAAGCAGAGGACACACATCAGCTGAGAGGGTGATAGACTCCCCACGGTCTGTGGGTGTTTGCATTAGGGAAGATGAAGGAAGGATTCATCCGGGAACTCCAGCCTGGGCTCCAGATAGGGGTCAGCGGCCTGTTTGGGAACCTGCCCAGGGCAGCCCACGCTCCTCTTCCTCCCGAGGCAGATGGTGATAAACTAGGCGAGGTCAGGGTTGGGCTGCTTAGGGATGCTTTTCCAGAACTGCTGCCAGATAGAGTGACCTCCCCTCTGCAGACCCTTGTTCTGTCCTGCAGCCCAGTGCCTGATGGGCTTTTCCAGATTGGGGCACTGATTCTGCTTGCTTGAGCCTGCTGCAGTCTAAACAGAGAGGCTGTGTCTTAGGGCATAATGATAATGCTCCAACAGGATAACCGAGCTCTGGGATTTTAGCCTAGGGCCCCCGATGGCTTCCCAGGAGTCCATGAAGACCCCTGCCCCTTTACAGACAAACTTATGTGTCTGTATTTTGGGGGGAAGAAGGGCTCTGGCTTTCAGAGGTTCTTCCAAAGGAGGCTGTGACCCAAAAGATTCAGAGCTGATGTTCAACAACCTTATATTACAGGTTGTTGCAACCTTATATTATCTGGAGGCCCCACAGTGGGGAAGAGACTAGCTCAAGGTCACAAGGAAACTTAACAGCAAGTTGGAAAGAAGACCCAAGACTCCAGACTGTATAATGCTATTTAAGGCCTGATTAAATGTCACCGCCTCCAGGAAGCCTCCCTGAACTCATCCCATCCTCTTCTGTGTTCTATTGCCCATACCTTGGTATGACACCCTGTATCACAGTTAACCAATTCAGTGTTGTTCCTGCTAGAGTAGACCTGCATGAGATCAAGGACTGTCTTATCTTGTGTGGTGTGGCTGGTTATCACTTGCTGAGTGCCTATTATGTAATTCTCACTACTTACATAATTCTCACTACTCTTCACAATTGCCCACAAGGTAGGTAATATTTTCCTCATTTTACAGATGGGAAAATCTCCTCAAGCTCAAATGGGTTAAGTGACTTTTCCAAGTTCCCACAGGGAGTAAGTGGCAGGGCTGGGATTTGAATCCCAAACCCCTTTGCACCTCCCACAGCACCGTGGTATGCTGCCTCTGTGTTGGTTCAGCAACTAGTGAATGGAATCCAGGATCTGGTCCAACATGGCCCTCCTGGTCCCTCTCAACTGGGCTGTGTAAATTCTTCAAGTGCAAAGCCCAGATCCCAGGGCACCCTGGGAGAAAAGGATTCCAAGGAAGGGAAAGGAATTTGGCCTTCAAGGAGCCCATGATCCACTGGGGAGATGGATCAGACACTAATGGAGAAGCCAACAGAATAGAAGCAATCAACCACAAACTCTTTTTCAAAAAATTAAAATTTGTTTGTATATACTACATCCCTAGGAACAGAATCCCAGCATTTTCTTTTGTGTACTTTTGTCTTGCTTCCTCATGGCCATGATACTAGCTGAGGTCATCAGTACAGTGAAATCACACTGATGAGTTGGGAGAAGGTAACTGTCACTTTTCTAGATCTTTTGAGTTACACATCAAATCTCAGGCCAGTCACACTTATTTAACCTGCCTGTGGGGTTCACAACTATTTTCTCACACTGTGATAACAATGATTTCAAACTTGCTGAAGAAACCATGCTTCATCATCACAATTAGGCACTAGACTTTGGAGCGTGACCTACAGGAACCTGGAGTTTGCCTCTCTTCTAAGCATTGTTGATGCTGAGAACACCAGCCAAGACATTTACATGCATTAGAGTGGCATGCAAAGATGGCAGAAAGAGATGAACTCATTTTTTTTGTTCTCTTATCCATCATCTCCCTATCCACCCATCCATCCATCCATCCATCCATCCACCCATGCATGCATCTATTCATCTATACATCCATCCATGTCCTTATTCATTCACTATACATTCATCCATGCGAGTACTCTTTCCTTGTTTCTTCCCTCCTTCCTTCATCCCATCCAACCATCTTTCCATTTATCTATCTACTCACCTACCTGTCCACCCATCTGTCCAAAAAATACTGGACCCTGCTATGTGCCAGGCACTGGGCCATGTGCTGAGACATAGACATAACTAAAACAGAATTGGTTCCTCTGTTATTCAGAGTATAGAGTGAGAGTGAGCCATGAATCAAAGAACCACACAAAGTGAGATTACAAAATTTTCCAAGAGCCATGAATGAGTTCTTGATATCATGAAGGCCTCCAACAGGGGTCCTGCCAGGTCTCAGGAGCCAGGGAGGGCTTCTTAGAGGAGGTGACATTTCAGCTATATCCATAGCTTTGATGTGGCAAAGCAGGGTGGGAGGAGGAACAAAGGGAACACAGATATGCAAAGGCCCAGAGGTGGGAAAGAGCCTAGTGTTGCAATTTTTTTAGAACAAAAGGGTTGAGTGTGGGGCAAGTGGGCAGGCCCATCATGTAGGATCTTGAGAACCCCAACATGGGTTTGGGATTTTTATCCCAAGAGCCATGGGGAGTAACTGAAGGTGAAGCCCCACCCTCAGAAACTCTGAGTTGTTAGTTGGTATGCAGACCCAAGCATCGGTAGTTTTGGGCCAATAGTCCTGTCCCTGGACTGGGGGGATTGAAACCAATTGTTAATATTTTGCCACATTTGCACTCTCTCAATTTTCCTCTCTCTCTCTTCCACCTCACCATTTGACAGTAGGTTGCAAACATAAATTGTCACCCCTAAAACTTTAGCATATGTCTCCTAAGAACAGGGCATTCTTTTGTGCAACCACTATGCAGCTATCAAATCCAAAAACTGAACACCGATACACTATTATCTAATATATAAATTTATATAAACTACATTTGCTTATTATTATATAAACCATATTAAAATTTCACCCATTGTCTCAATAATATCTCTGTAACATTTTTTTCTGACCCAGGATCCAATTCAGTATCGTTCATCAGTGATGTTTCTTTCTAACTTTATAGGCCCGCCAGTTATTCATGCTGAGTACGTTTCCTTAGGAGCACGTGTTACAAATGCAATTCAGTTTACCTGTGCAATTATTTTATTAATTTCTGTAAGTTCCTTAAGAGCTTGGATCTTGCCAGTTGCTTCACCACTGTGTTCCCAGCCCCCTGCACACAATAGGTGCTTAATAAAGATCTATGGAATGAAATGAGTGAAGGAAAGCAAAGCTGGCACTTTCTTGTGTGCGGGGGGACTTTCCACGATTCTCTCTAGATTTGTCCCAAAATCTTCATATTCCAAACCTTCCACTCCAGCACTTGCGTTGCACACAATAGGCGCTCCAGCATGGTGAGCACGCTCCTGCCACGCCCGCCGGCCGTGCGCCCCAGGGTAAAAAATACCACCGCACGCCGCGAGGGGGCGGCAGCACTCCGCTCAAACTCCACTAGCTCCTGAGCCAGCGCCTACAGCTCCAGAACTCAACGGGTGAGCCTTTACCGGGCGCCTCCCGAGTTCCCCCAGCTGCACTAGGCTTTCGGGGACACAGATGCAGTGACAGGTCGGTGTCCATGGCGGGGGATTCCGGCCGGAGTCTAGGGGTCGCTCCGGCATCGCGGGCTAAGACCATGAGCTTGCTCTGAGTCGGGCGCTGCGGGGTTCGGCGCTCTCGGTTCGGGAGCACTTCCGGGAGAAGTGTCCCGGCAGAACTCGCGACCTCTGACCCGCCAGACTTCCCCCGGGTACCTCAGCCAGCCGCCGAGGGCGAGTGCCCCTGGCCGCGCTCGGCCTCGGGCGCCTCCGCGCAGGCGCCACGGCCGCGGTTCCCATGGCGACGCTGGGGCACGTCCCTACCCGAGGCCCCGCCCCCAGCAGGCTAGGCTGCGCGGGGCGGCGAGCGGCGTGGGCGGGTGGTGGCGCGGGCTGGCTGCGGCGGCTTCACGGTAGGTTGTGCGGCGGGCGCGAGGGTGAGGGCCGGCCGTCTGCCTTCGGTCTCAGACTAGGGAGGGGGCTGGGGGCGGTGGCGGGCCATGGTCGCCAAATTTCTGCTCGTCTGAGGGAGAAAAGTTGGCAAAGTTGACTGGGGAAGAGGTGGGGACCCAGCGGACCTCCCCGGGCTCTGGGTCTGCGGGGAGAAGGGAATGCCGCCTTGGGAGCTGGAGGAATCATCTTCCGAGACTTGGGAGTGGATCCCGCGGGAAGATCCGGCACAGGGCAGCCAATAGATCCCTCGCCGCCCAGAGGAACATTTGGGAGTCGATCTCGGGAGTGGGTCGGGCTCTAGTGGCCTCCGGTCCCACCCGATCCCCAACCTGGGGGTGACGGTGGACCGTGATTGGAGACTGGGAGCTGGTTGACCCCTCTGCCCCCACGCTGGTCCGAGCTTTGGGAGCAGATTCCAAGGGGAGATCTGGTGGCCTGAGCTGGGGGATCGCTGGAGATCCGGTGTATCCAGACTGGAGCTGCTAGGATCTGTACATCCGTGCGGGTGGAGGCCCTCCCCGGAGGTGGGCATTGAGGAGCGGGCTTGCACAGCGCGGCGGAGCCCGGGACGAAGGGATCCTGTGGGCAGCGGGGGCGGTGGAGAGAGCGGCTCGCCGGGCCCTTGGCGTGCACCCTCCCCGCCCTTGGCGTGCACCCTCCCCGGCGGGCCTCGCTCCCTTCTGCGCGCCTTCTCAGAGCGGAGACACCCTGATGGGATTAAGGATCAGTGTCCCTGCTCCCAGGCCAGCTCGAGGGTCCCCCACCCCGTTGGCGGCGTCGCCTGGGGCTACAGCGGGGCCACCGGGAAGAGAAGCGGTCCGCTGAACCCCAAGCCCCACCTTTACACATCCTCTGGCTCACACTAACCACAGAGCCGGGGCACCGCGTCCTGAAACCTGCTTTCCTTCCATAGTGGGGTGTGTAATCCCCACGCGCTGCCAAGGTGGCCAGGGCTTCCTGCTGGCCGGACTGAACTTTCCCTAGCCAGGAGCAGCCATTAGCCTTTGAATGGAAAGGGTTGTACATGTTGCGCCAAGAAAGAGCTTCTTTTTGTGACCTTGGGCAAAACTACTAACTTCTTTGATCCCTGGCCTCACTTCTGGGCGAAATTGGGTGGGGGGTAGGGGGCCACAGCCCTTCCTTCTGGCAGGATTCTTGGGTAGGAAACAGGTAGAGGCACTGTAAACATTAGTGGCCCTCATTCTGTGGCCCAGTGCTTCCCCTACAATGCCTGAGGGAAGGCTCCAGAAACCCAGATTGCTGACTTTTTAAACTGCAGGCTTCGAGAGAGATTTAACTTGGTCTTTCTTCCAAAGGGGTTTTTTGCTCCTCCGATTCCCCTTTGGAGAGAAGCTTTGCGGTTTGGCTAATAAGTAACCAGGACATTTGGACAGGGCTTCTCCCTTGGCCCAGCTTTCCCTTTGCTAATCCATTAAGGCTCCTGGACAAGCATGCATTCCCCTCCAGACACTGGCATCTCATCCCTGGGACAGTGCCCAAGGGAGTTGTGCAGACAGTAAGTAGCCTTGGTCTTGGTGGTTTTAGGAGAAATTCTTTTAAAGGATTTGCATGTATGAAAAGGGTGTAATTACCTGAGAGAAGTGCAGGGTTGTGGTGCATCTTCTGGGCACATTTCAGCTGGACACGTGAGCTGGCTTATTCAGTAACCAGTGTGTGTACGGAGTACCTACTATGTGTCCCACACTACAGAAATGGTGTGGCTGGGCAATATAGGATCTGCCCCCCTGGTATTACATTCTAGCTATGGAGCAATCAGCTTGCCCTGCCGTCCAGAGGGGCAGCTGTGCTGATTCTTGATGTGGGGGGTGCAGTTCTCACCCCAGGTTCTGAGGCCCTTGGGGGTCCTGGGGGCTGGCTTTTATCCAAGGCTGACCTTGGCAGGACAACAGAGAGGCCCACTGTCTGACCTGAGCACTCCTTCCTTTCAGCATCACCAGAATACCTCCCTGACCAATTCAGACAGACAGTCCCGGAGGAGTATTTTAAATATTCATTCATTCATTCATCATTCATTCATTCATTCATTCAGCAAATATTGTGACCATGTGTCAAAGACCATGTGTCAAATATTCTAAGACTAGCAGTCACTCAAGTTTACCCAAGAGGTAAAGCTTTTGTGGAAAGAGGCAGTTGTCTAGAACGGAAGAGCTAGAATAAGGGGAGGTGGGTTGGGGGTCAGGAGGCTTAGTTCCTTGAAGAGCTTGCTGGTGGGAAGAGGATGGTGTTATGGGCTGAGAAGAGGGAACAGGGCTGCCCGGATGTGGGAGGGGGCAGGGCGTGTTGTCAGGGGATGCTGGCTGCAGCCAAGGCAGCCATTCTCAGGGGTTTGGACTTTATTCCAGGGCAGTGCGGCCCTGTTGAAATTTCTCTGCAGAGAGAGATAGGGTCATATGTGCATTCTGGGGAGTTTGCCCTGCTATTGTGGGGAGGCTGAATGGGCGAGGGTTCTGGAGGAGGCTTTGAGGCCAGTGAGGAGACTGCTAGAAAAATCCAGGTGAGAGGTGATGATGATGGACTGAATTTGGAGGGAGACATTGGTCAGTGTTGTATTTAGAGCCACTAATTTGAAGACCCCTTCCTGGAGCCTTAAGAGTCTATGTGTAGAGGGAAACCCCCCAGGGGAGGTGGCCTGAATATTGTGTCAGTATTTCATCCAATTCAGCAAACCTTCCTGAGCACCCATAATTTGTCTGCCCCGGGATGGTCATAAACTTCCTTAGGAACTTTGCCTGTCAACCCTACCACCTTTCTGTGTGAGGAACGGGGGCTCATTATTCCCCTTTCACAGATTGAGGACTCAGTGGTGTAGCAGGTCTTTGCTGGCCAGCAGTGGCAGAGCAGGGATTTGCAGTTGCAGACGATTGGAGTAGGTGAGGTTGAGTGGGGAAGCCACAAAGTGTGGTGAGGTTGAGTTGGGGTGTAGTACAGGTAAACCCAGGGAGGCTTCCAGGAAGAGGCAGGGATAGAAAGGAGGGAGCCAGCTAGGGAGACTTGAGGCAAACCCTGGCCCTGCCCCTTCCTGGCTGTGGCCTTGGGCATGGTACTTGTTTTGAGACTCTGTCTTGTCATCTGTAAAATGGGCTCAAGCTGAGTTCCTCTCCTCCCTCAAAGGGTGGTTATGTGAGCTCCGTGAAGCAGTGCATGGAAAGTGCCAGGCACGGTGTCTGCACTGGTCCATGCTAAGCCACGGGTATGATTACCATTATAACTTGTCATCAGGACGTGCTTCAGGCAAGCTGTGCCTCTCCCATCACGGTGTGTGTGTGTGTGTGTGGAGGGGGCAGGGGAGCGCCCTCACAGGTGACACTTGAGCTGATTCCTGGAGGATGAGTAGGAGGCAAGGAGGGAGGGCACTGCAGGTGAAGGAGCAGCATAGGCAGCCGCACATTGATCTGGATAATTGCATGCTAATCGGTATGCTCAGAATGCAGCATGTGTTGAATGAATAAAAGTTAAGACCATCAGCTACCAAAATTGTCTTTATACCCCCTGGCTCTCCATAAATACCCAACCAGGAAGGCTTTGGAGGGTTTGGGATAGAGAGAGGGCAGGAGGAGCCCTGCCTAGCCGTTCCATTCCTTCCCTGACTCACCATCCACATTATAGGAGTGTGACCCCAGACAAGCCCCTTCCCTCTTGGAAGCTGTTTTTACCTCTGTAAAAAGGGAGGATTGAAATGAATGTGGTTAGAACACCTAACTTATCAGAACACCTTCTGTTCACTGGACCCTTTATATGTGCCTGACTGTGGGCTAAACTAAACTCTTGTTCTTTTTTATTCTTCACAATAAACCCAGTCAGTGCTTGTTTTGGGACCCTTGATTTTGCAGTTTATGAAACTAAGGCTTTGAGGTGTCCTTCTGCCCACTTCCATGGCTCCAACTTCTGTCACTTAAAAGGAAGCTAATATGTTGAACTGAGGGATAAACATACACATTTTTTTTAACTCCATTGTGATAGATAATATTATTCAGTATCTCATGGGCAATTCAAAAAAGCCCTTGCCCTTAGGACTCCAGTCCTTAGGGATTTCGGTGACTGGGTGGGAGGAAGGCGAGGGGGAAGGCAACAAGAACAAGTATGCAAGTGATCACGCATTGGCTTCTGGGAAGGAGTTATCATCCTGACATTTGTTAATTGCTTAGGTAAAGGATCTTTGAATGTTCTGTAGACTTGTCTCCATTAAGAATATAAAATATTCCCCAAAGCATGACCTTTGGATGTTTACATCACTGAGTCAGAAGTGCTACACATACACATTATATTTATCTAATACACCAAACACTTTAAAGATGGCAAAATGATATTGGTTAAGTGAAAAGGGAGTCTCCCTACCCCAGCCCTTTTATCACACTCTGCTAATTATCTAAGTTACTCTTACGTCAACTCTGGAACCAGATGGAAGGAACTGAATCTTGGTTCTGCCACTTATCAGCTGTGTGACCTTGGGCAGGTGACTAAACCTCTCTGAGCCCTGGTTTCCTCATCACTATATGGAGATGATAACCGGTCCTGCTTCGGAGGACTCAGTGAGAAGGGCCTGGCACACGGTCAGTGCTCGGTGTGTACTGACCACCATTGTTCTCTATCTTGTTACTTGTGGTGGTAGAGTTACTGTTGCCTCCTTCCCTCTAGACTTCACTGTCCCAGAAGGCAGAGAACCTGATGTGTCTCCACTACTTTTTCCACTTGTGGAATAAACAAAGAGTCAGCACACGCAGACATATCCTTTTAACAACAGCGATCATAAAGCAAGGAATTTCACACATACATTATTAGATTTATGTGATACATTTATGTACTAAATTAATAGCCTTGGACACTTTCCCATTTCAGAATGTGTTGACTCAACCCCACACTTTTAAAAAGCTGAATAAAACTCCCAAGCATGAAGTTGCTGTTTGTTATTGAACAGACGCCCCACTGATGGGCATTGAATTGTGTTGGTTTTGCTGGGACACATAAACGCCATGAGCATCCCGGTTCACTGGTCTTTGCGGAGTTCTTGCTGTCAATTGGAGGAGAGAGTCCAGGACCGGGACCTGGTGGGATACAAGGCGCTCAGAGTGTTGCTCTAGCCTGCCCAGTTTCCCTCCGAAGTGGTGCCTGTTGTGTTCCTACCACGGCTGTGGGGCAGAGCTCCTGTTTGTCTGGGTCCGAGGGAGGGAACAGTAGATGACTGTGTCTTAGCAGGAGCCATGGCACTGAGCCTCTGGCATTACAGTAGGGAAGGTGACAGTCCCTGCATGCAGCACGTTTTGTGGCCCTTGGGTTCTAATCTGGCCAGTTGAGGACTGTGCTTGGAAGATATTTGCCCATGTACACACAAGTGCACTTGCTTCCTTCTGGAAATATCTAGGCCTTGTATTAGTCAGGTTTTTCTGTAATAATCCTGTGTAACAAATGTCTCCCAAATGTCAGGGGCCTTTGACAGCAAACATTTGTTTCATGCTTGTGGGTCAGCAGCTGGCTCGGCTGATCTTGCCTGGGTTTGGCGGGCAGGCCGGACTCCAGGCTTTGCGTTGGGTTCACCTCTGCCCTGCTTACCTTCATTGTGACACCCAGCAGCCAGCAGGGCATGCTTTTCTGTGGTGGATACTTGCCACTCAGGAGCTTAGTGGGAATCCTTAGTGCCTTAGAAAGTCTCCTCTTGGAACTCAGATGGTGTCACTTCCGCCCTCGTTCTATTGGTCAGAGCAAGTCCCAACATCTGTGAGGCAGAGACATGTGCTGCTTTTATGGAGACTGAGAGGGGGCAGGTGTGTATTTTCTGAGCAGTAGCCCAGCCTGTTTTAATGCAATACATCAGCTTTCTGATTGGCCAGGGCAGGTTTCAGGGCTGGAGGGGCTCCCGGGAAGGAGCAGTAAGAAGTGTGGCTCAGGATCTGTGTGGGGCATGTCAGAGCAGGGCTCTGGGGAAGGAGGCCTGGTTTGGCTCTATCACCCGGCACAGGCAGTTCGCTTCTCTGAGTCTCGGTTTCCTCTTAATGAATGTGGCAATCATGTGCCCTCTCAGACTGCCTTGATGACGATTTTTGGTCTAGACTTGGTGTGCAATTCTTCGACCTGTGGTACAGGTAGCCAGTGGAGTGGGAAAACACAGTGAAGCCAAGGGAGGCTGTGGAGGGAACAGATGTAGGTTCAAATCCCATCTCTGCCTCTCATGGGCCACATGACCTTTGCCCAGTCTCATTGCCTCCCTGAGCCTCAGTTTTCCCATTTGTAAAATGGACTCAGGGTCCATGTTTGGCTGTCAGCAAGAAGGACTGTGAAACACTTGGCACAAAGTAGATGGTAAACAAATGGTGGCTGTGAGCCTGGAACAGAGGGGGTCCTGTTTGGGATGGAGTAAGGTATTCTGCAGAATGGATGCTGGTTCTGCTGAACTGGCTGTAGAGTTGGGATATTCCCAGTAGCCCTTGGGAATATTGCAGGGAATCTGGATGCAGACTGTCTGGGTTCTAATCCCAGCTCCACACGTACCAGCTTGTGACCACGGGCAGTTAACAACTTTGTGCCTTAGTTTTCTTATCTGTGAAATGGGGGTAGTAACAGTGCCTGCCTCATGAGGTTGATGAGCATTAAATGAGTTAGTACATAGTGCCCTGTGACGGATGCACATATGTTAGCAACTATTGTCGTTATCCACTTGTGAAGGCCCAAGGAGGTTGCCCCTGGCCCTGGGAGCCACCAGAGTCTTGGGGAAAGGAGGGAGAGAGATGCTTTTAGGTCCCCAGCTTCTGGGCAGGTGCTTTCCCCTGTCTGCTGCAGCTGTCTGTTTGCATGACTTTCTCTCCGCAGGACAAGCCTTTCTACCCAGGGAGGATGGAGTGTCTTTACTAACTGCCCAGCACTCTTGGACCTGAAGCTGCCTCAGTCCAGCCAGGAGGAGTCAAGGAAGCTCTGTGTTTAAGGAATAGTCACTCCGCCCCACTGTGGGAGCCCTCCGCTTCAGGGAGCCCGCGGCCATGCCTGTCCTCTGGAGGCCACCCAAGCTGGGTGTGAGGTTAGAGGTCACTCACTCCTTCATTTGTTCATTTGATAAAAATTTATGCTATGTCAATCATGCGCCCAGGCCATGGGCAAGATGGCTATTCTGCTGGATGTCAGGTGGGTTTCTGAAAGAAGCTGGGTGGGTGGTAGAGATCCTTCAGATACAATTCCTGTGTGACCCTGGGCAGGTTGCTTCACCTCTCTGAGCATTTCCTCATCTGTGAAGGGGTCAGGTGGGTCACAGTGTCACCGGCAGTGAGAGAGGACAACACTTGACCTGTGTGTACCTGGTGACTTCTGCCTTAGCCCCTGTGCCTTCAGAATTTTGGGGTGGGGGGGATAAATGAGGGTACCTCTCCTCTGTCTGCTGAGACCTGGCTTTTGAGAACACTAATATTATTTATAGTAAAATGAAAATAGTAAGTAGAGCGTATTCATTCTGTCCTAGGCACTGTGCTGATCACTTTCCTATGTACTGTTTTAGTGATTCTCATGTGCCCATTTTACAGGTGAAAGAACTGAGGCTCAGAGAGGGAATTTTTTCCCCAGTGCCATTACTGGGAAGGGGGAATGTGGATCCATGTAGCCCTTGTGTCTTGAATCCCTCTCCATGCTGCCTACCTGGTGGTGAAGTAGGGCCGAGCTGGACAATCCCAGTGTTTTGTCCCATCTCTACCATCTCATTGCTGTGTGACTTTGGGCAAGTGACTTTGCCTTCTGGGCCTCAGTCCTCATCTGCAGAAAAATATGCTGTGGGAGTAGGTGAGGTAACTGTATAAAGCCTCCTGCACATAGTAGGCACTTTAAACATGGAAGCCCTTCCCCATAAAAAGATCAGCTTAGAGTTTTTAAAAAATGTATGTAAGTTATGCTAAAGAATTGCTTTATAAATCACAATATAAATCTTCCTTGTTTGTAGCAGAAATAGTAGCAGTAGCAGTGATAAAAGATAATTAAGTAGCATTGATTGATTGCTTCTTACATTCCAGTTCCTCTGACACATGGATTTGTGCATTAGTTTATTGGACCCTTTATCCAATCCTTTCCTTAATCAATGAAGAAAGGTAATAATGTCATTCCCATTTTACAGATGAGGAAACTGAGTCTCTGAGAGGTGAAATGCCTTGCCTAGAGTTACCAGCCCGGGGCAGGCTGGGAGCCCTGAATATCTGCTGGAAACGCAGCCATATTTTCCAAGACTCCAGATCAGGCTGTGGCTCCCAGCCGGCTCTGTGTTGATATTTCTGTTCTTTCTGTATTGCTTCCTAAGTCACGAAAGCCCTTTCTGGGGACTGTCCTTTTTACCCATGGCGTGGTGAGGCACTGCCGGGGGCAGGAAGCATGGGGTATGCGGGGCTCCTGGCCGAAGGGGAGGCCAGTGGGCATGTTGAGTCTGCTGAGGTCACCCTGGGAGCTCAGGCCGCTGGGCTGGGCCTTGCCTCCACTAGCCCTGGCTGGTGCTTGGGGCTGGGCTGCGGAGTGACTTGTCTGGGGAACTCTCAGGACCCTTTGGCCTGGGAAGGCCCCCCACTGGAAAACTTTGGTCTTTGTTTCTAGAACTGATAGCCTGTATGCCAGGGACTGTGCTCGGCACGTGAACGGGTCCTAGGCCATGGGAGAGAATAAGGAGGTTTAAGAATGAGTTCTGGGCCAGACGGCAGGACTTTTGAGTTTTACTACAGGCGTTTCTGCTGTGTGTCCTTGGGTAAACCCCTTACCTCTCTGGGCCCTTTTCACAGCAGGAGGGAGAACTGGGTGAGTAGATCCCAGAGCCTCTTATGCACCCTCTGAGAAGAATCACCACCAGAAAGGCAAGCCTGGAAAAGCCCCTATTTGCTGAGGGCCGACTATGGGCCAAGTCCCTGGCTGGAGAGGTACTGTGGATGTGTCTTCTTGTCAGTCCTCAGAATTACTTAAAAACTAACAGCTTTATTGAAATATAACTCATATGCAGTTTATCCATTTAAAGTGTATAATTCAAATTACACTTAAAAATAGAACTGCCATTAATACAGCAATTCCATTCCTGGGTATTTATCTGAGGAAAATGGAAACACTCATAGGAAAAGATATCTGCACCTCCATGTTCAGTGCAGCACTATTTACAGTAGCCAAGGTATGGTAACAAACTGTCCACTGATGGATGAATGGACAAAAAAGATGTGGTACATATGCATACAAGGTAATATTACTCAGCCATATAAAAGAATCAAATCTTGCTGTTTACAACAACATGGATGGACCTTGAGGGTATTGTATCAAGTGAAATAGCATAGACAAAGACAAATACCATATGATCTCACTTATATGTAGAATTAAAAAAAAAATCAAAACACCAAACTCATAGATACAGAGAACATATAGATAATTGCCAGAGATGGGGATATGGGAGGTGGGAGAAATGGGTAACAAAAGGTACAGATTTCCAGTTACAACATAAGTCTTGGAGAGGTAGTGTACGACATAATGAAGGCAGTTAATTATACTGCTTTGCATATTTTAAAGTTGCTAAAAGAGTGTCTCTTAAGGTTCTCATCTCAAGAAAAAAACTGTTGTAACTGTGTAAGGTAATGGATGCTAATAACTAGACTTAAGTGGCAATCATTTCACAATATGTACAGAAATTGAATTACAAGGTTGTACACTTGAAACTGATAAAATACTACATGTCAATTATACTTCAATAAAAATATAAAAACTAGTAAGAATTTAAAAAGGTATTACAATTCAGTGATTTTTAATATATCCGTAGAATTCTGCAACCTTCACCACAATCAATTTTAGAACAGGTTTATGATGACAAAATGAAATTCCGTACCCATTCACAGTCATTCCCTGTTTCCTTCTAATTACTTCTGTCCTAGGTAACCACTAATCCACTACTTTCTATCGCTATGAATTTCCCTGTTCTGGACATTTCATATAAATGGAATCATACA
Source organism: Manis javanica (assembly GCF_040802235.1). Lineage (NCBI taxonomy): Eukaryota > Metazoa > Chordata > Mammalia > Pholidota > Manidae > Manis > Manis javanica. Next base: position 70,687,048 of record NC_133170.1, on the reverse strand, counting down.
ATATGTGGTCTTTTGGGACTGACGTCTTTCACTTAGCATCATGTTTCCAAGGTTACCCGTGTTGGAATGTATATCGGGACTTCATTCCTTTTTAAGACTGAATACTACTCCATTGTATGGTTATACCATGTTTTGACTCATTCTTAAAAACTTCAGTAAAAAAAACATTTAAAAAGATGTTCAATGGGCTAGTTATATTGGATATAATACACATGGAAATACGTCACCTAAAATTAAGCATATTTATCAGTACGTCCCCACAGTACACACGCGTCTGTACCCTCATATACTCGGGACCTTAGCTTGTAAATTCTAACGGGCCACCCACAAGTGAGCAGTTTGGTTTTGTGGAGGTGTGGTTGTTGTATGCGGCAGGGGTGTGCCACGGGATGTTTTACTTTTTGTCACACTGAATGAGAAAAACACCTGCTGCTGCTGAACGGAGATCTAAGTTCCTCTTGGGTTCCACTCTTTCTGCTGCTACTGTAGAGCAGCGATCCTGCTGTCATGCCCAGTTCTGACCAGCACCTATTACTGCCCTCTGTGTGCAGCACCTGTCCACATACTGGGCTGAAACATGAAAGCACCCCATTTGTAGGTCGACGGTGGTAGAATATTGCAATTACATATGGTTCAACCTCAGGATGTAGACGGTATCAATCCCTTTTTCCAGATGAGAAAACTGAGGCTCAAAGAGGGAGGTGACCTAGGGAACACCGGCTGTGCACAACTGGGATCCAAGGTCCCTTTAATTTCATTTGGCCTCCCTGGTGTCCCTTGGCCATTGGCCACACACTGCTGACTCACCAGCAGAGGATGGGAGCTTTAGGCTCATCAGCAGCGGGGATGGGGCCTCCTGCACTGTCCACACTCCACTCTGTGTAGTGTGGGCTCACTGTGTGGCTGCCACATGCCCGGGGGTGCCCCGAGGGAAGTGGCGAGCGTTACTGGGGCAGCTAGCTGGGGACTGAGCAAGTTCTCCAATCTCTGGGCTCTAGGGCCTCTGTGTCCTGGTCCTCACTCTCCCCACGCTGGGCCAGGCTGTTGGCCCAGCTGCAGCCCGGGCTGCTGAGCCGGGTGCGCATCCCTGGGAGGGTTGCTCTACATTAGCAATTCCTGGGTTATGGAGCAGCCCAGCGAATCCCCAGGGGCGGGCGTTGGATCCTGCACGGCTGGAGTTTCGTGCCATGCCTTTGGAGGTTTCCCTTTCTAGGGGAGGGAACAAAAGGCTTGGAGGGGCTGAGTGTTTCGCTCAAGATCATGCAGCCAGCAGGGAGCTGAGCAGGACATGATGTCAGGGTTCCTGCTTCCTAATTCATGTTCCTTTCCACCTGATACCCTTGCTGCCCCCCTTGCTCGTGTTGTTGGAAGGACCTGTCCATGCTGCTTTGCTAACAGGTGTGAGCTGGCTTAGGGTGCTAAAGCTCCGAGCTGTCTGGGTGGAGTTTGTACCCCAATGGCTGCCTGCCAGGCTCAGGCACTCCCATGGGTGACACAGGGAGCCCACCCAGCAAGCAGGTCAAGACATGAAGATGCCCTCAGCACCCAGCACCCCGGCAGGTGAAGGAATGGGTTCCGCATGCCGGGACCTACCCATGGCCACCTGCCTCTGGCTGGGCCTGAGTCTGCCAGGCCTTATAGGGGAAATGCTGCCTTGACCTTCTCTGCCCCAGGGTGGGCAGTGCCTTATGGGGACCCTGCCAGTCAGAGGTCGGGAAGGCAGACATGGGACAACTGGATCCCCTGGAGTCGCAGCCCATTGAGCATGACCACAGCGAGACACCCGAGCTGCAGTCTTGCTGCTGGACAAGTCACGTCAGCTCCTACTTTTATTTCCTTATCTGCAAATTGGGTGTGATAGGGATGCCTGCTTCTGAGGACTGTTCTGGGGTTGGGCATGTAGTAGGTGCTCTGTAAGTGGCCAGGGTTCCAGGGAGAGGATAGAGCAGAGCAGGTGGGCTCTTGTGTCTGGTAAGCCTGGGTTCAAGTTACTGGCCTCATTACCTGCTGCTTGAATGACTCTGGGCAGGTTCAGTCCTCAGCCTCAGTTTCCTTGTCTGTACAGTGGGAATGTTAGTAGCACTGCCTCACAGCAGGCTGCTGTGAGAATTAGTTGACATGCTGCCAGTGAGATTTTTATTAGCCTGGTGCTGGGCATGACTTTGGCGGCTATTATGATTATTATTAATGTAATGTTTCCACAGTATCAGCTTCAGATATTTCCGTGTGCATTTATTGATGACCTTGCAATACTAGGGATGTGTTTCTTCAGAAAAAGGGAAACAAGCAGGGCAGTGGAGGCAGGGGATGGACAGTGTGACTCTCTAGGAGCTCTTCCTGTTCAGGGTTCTGGATAAAACGTTTAGTAAAAGGCCAGGGACTCTGTTCTGCTCCTCTGGGCCCTTGATAAAAGCTGGTTGGTGGATGGTCGGGGGGTTCTACCCCCAACTCCCTCCTGGGGAGCAGCTCCCAGGTCTGGCCTCATGGAAGCTGGTGGTCAGGAGCAGAGAGGCCTGGGTGTGTCTGAGACCCTGTAGCCCTGTGCCCACCTGGGGGCATCCACCTTCCCTCACACCTCGCAGTGGGTCCTGGGATCTGAGGTGGTGACAGTTGGGGCCATGGAGCAGCTTCTTAGCCTGTGATTCACTGGGCCATGGGGCAGCAGAGCAGGGCTTGCTGGAGCCCAGAGAGGGCAGGCCTTGTGACACCAGCAAGCTGAGGGCAGAGGGCTCCAGGCAGGGCCACCTTATTTTGCGCCAGGTGAGTCTGTCTTCACTGAGCACCATTCCTGCACTTTCCCACACATGGCCTGTAGTCTGCAATCCTTCCTCACAAATGTGGCAGGTACTAAACCACAAGGCCCCAAACTCAACCCTCCAGACCCATGTTTTCTTCAGGTGGGTGTGCTCCAAAACCTCAGAGCCCCGGTGGGTGTGCAGGGGAGCAGTGGTAAGATGACTACTCCAGGGACGGAGCTGCCGGCACATTGAACGCACCCCAAACCAGGCAGTCTGCGCATGCTTTATACTCTTAGTGCATTTCACCCTCCCAGGGGTCCCCTGAATGGGTATTACTGTTTTTATACCCATTTACAGATGAGGAAACCAAGGCCCAGAGAGGCAAAGTAGCTTGCCCATGGCCACCTAGCTGCTAGCACATGGGAGAACTAGGATTTGAACCCAAGCCTGTGCCCTGGCACCAGATTAAAAAGATGTTTTAATCTATTTTAAAATTGTAGTGAAATCTACATAACATCTTACTTATAATTACCATCTTAACTATTAAACGTACCATCTTAACTATTTTTTAGTGCTCAGTTCAGTGGCATTAAATACATTCCCGTTGTTTGGGCGACCATCACCACCATCATTTCCAGAACTTTTTCCATCCTGTAAATCTGAGACTCTGTCCCCATTAAACACTAACTCTCCACCTCCCCCTTCCCCAGCTCCTCGCAGTCACCATTCTGCCTTCTGCCTCTATGAATCGGACTTCTTTAGGCCCCGCATTTACAAGTGGAATCATTCAGTATTTGTAATTTTGTGACTGGCTTATTTCTCTTAGCATAATGTCCTCAAAATTGGAGCATGTTTCAGTATTTCCTTCCTTTTTATGGGTGAATAATATTTTGTTGTATATATACCACATTTTGTTTATTTCCCTTTCAGTGGACACTGGGTTTCCTCCACCGTTTGGCTACTGTGAGTGACATTGCTGTGAACATGGTGTGCAGATATCTCTTTGAGACCCTGCTTTCAATTCTTTTGGGTTGTACCCAGAAGTGGGATTGCTGGGTCGTATGATAATTCCATTTGTAATTCTTTGGGGAGCTATCACACTGTGTTCCACGGCATCTGCACCATTTGCCGTCACCCCCAGAAAGGCACCAGGGCTCCTGTTTCTCCACATCCTCTTCAACTTGTTATTTTCTGGGCTTTTGATGCCAGTCACCCTATTAGGTTTGGCTGGTACCTGATTTTTTGTGGAAGATTCTTAGAATCTGTATTTGTTGGGCCTTAGTTCTTGTTAGAATGTCTGTTGCATCGTGATGTTTTTTTCTGGAAATACTTCAGCTTCCCCCACCCGACTGTGAGCTTTCTCAGGACGTACCCCAGTGGCTCACAGAGGGGTGGCCTGGGTTAGACGCTGAAGGAATACTGAAGGACTCAGTGACCCAGGGCTTCTCAGTGACCCAGGGCATGCCCTGGCACAGGTCTCTGTTGGGAGAACCCCTTAAGGCTTGGATCTAAGTCTCCAGGATGCTCTGCAAACACCGCGGACCCAGACCCTGGCTCACCGGAGATGAAGCAGCACCTGAGTACCTTGGACTTGGCTGCTTAGAAGAAACTCCCTGGGGGGCTTTAACAAGCACAGGTGCTGGGACCACCACCCAGAGGCTCAGATGCAGTGGGTCTGGAAGGGGCTCAAGCATCGATATCAAAGAAGAAATCTCCCCTGGTAATTCTTAGGGGTACCTGGCACACTGGGCATGGCCATGTCACATATTACCTGACTCTGGCTGTAGTGGAGGAATTCATCATAGAGCCACTTGAGGGGCAGGTGTGTGTCTGCATCTTTGCCGGAGTGAGTGGGTGAGCAGGTGAGCAAGCAAGTGTGTGAATGAATGAGCTCTGCCACTCACGCACCGTCTTCGTGATTTTTGCCATGCCTGTATACCTCCTGTGTTATTATCCACCCAATATTTTAAAATCATCCCAATTGGTTGTACTCAAACAAATCTATGTATCTTTCCTGTAAACTGACAAAACCAGCAGTTTTGGCCATAAATTGAAGTTTACTTTAAAAATACAAACGAAGGAAGCCAGTGTCAGCAGTTTCCAAGTAAGTCAAGTGCTGCTGTCCCTGTAGGTTTTAAGCTGGAGGCCTTGCCCGCTCTTCGTTAAAGAGGGTGCTGAGCAAGGGTTGCAGAGGTGTTAAGGATGGCTGACTCCCAGTGGAGGCTTTCACCTGGCTGGACCTCCTTGTCCTCTATGAGTCAGTTCTGTGTAATGTCCAACCCTTGGGCTGTGTGTCTCCCAAGCTCCCTAAGTGCAGTTGGCGGTATTGGGGTAACCCAAGCCCAGGACATCCCTTGCCCCACAGTGGCCCCAGAGCCCTGGAGGACTGAGGAGACTTTTATCTACAGGTTCATTGAGCTGAGACGGGACCTTGCCAAGGAGGTCAGGCTCGTGGTTGGGTGCAGAGCCCAGCGGGCACAGGCCTGGCAGCTGGGAGTCAGGAGCCCATCCTGCAGGGCCCAGTCCTTTAGGGTGGGTATCAGTGTCCTGGCTCCTCGGACCTCTGGTGTGGACGCCGGTGATGGGTGCTGGTCCCTGTCTCTTCCAGGTGTGTGACCTTGGATGAGTCCCTTGACCCCTCTGAACTAACCTTGGTGCGTCTGTCAGAGTAATTCATTGGAAAACACCAGTCAGTGCCTGTGTGAAAACACCATTCAAGGCCCGACTGTGAACTGGTTGCTGCAGGAAGCCTGGCAGCCGACATCCCTTCTCTCTGGGAGTTTGTGGGCTGGAGAGGAGGGGTCCTTGCAAGGGGAGGAGCAGGAGCGGGAGGCTCTGAAGGAAATCTGGGGTGTACATTAGCTGAGAGGTCAGATTGGGCTTTTCTGAGTGTATTATAACAAGTAACCTCAGTCTGGGGGCACTTAAAACAATAGAAATTTATTCTCAGTGTGGAGTGTGAAGTCCAAAATCCAGGTTATCGGCAGAGTTCTAGGGCAGCACCTTCTTCCAGCTTCTGGTGCTGTCTGACAGTCTTTGGGGTTTTTTGGCTTGTATCTGTACATCTGGCTCTCCTCCTTTTCTCTTAAGCATGCTCGTCACTGGGGTAGGGCCCACCCTGTCTGGTATGACCTCACTGAGACCTAATAATGCCTGCAAAGACCACATAAGGCCACATTCTGAGATTCCAGGTGGATGTGAATTTTGGAGGGACACTATTCAACCCACCACACACTGAGGAAGAGCCATTGAAGCTGAGCCCTAAAGGGTGTGTGTGTGTGTGTGTGTGTGTGTGTCGGGGTGGGAGGTACAGAGCGCGTGTCATTCCAGGTGTGTGTGTGTGTGTGTGTGTGTGTGTGTGTGTGTTGGGGGGTGGGGGTGGGGTACAGAGCGCGTGTCATTTCAGGTGTGCGTGTGTGTGTGTGTGTGTGTGTGTGTGTCAGGGTGGGGGGGTACAGAGCGTGTGTCATTCCAGATGTGTGTGTGTGTGTGTGTGTGTGTGTGTGTGTCGGGGTGGGGGTTACAGAGCGCGTGTCATTCCAGGCCGAGGAGCAGAGTGTGTGAAGGCTGTCCAGGGGGAGTGCAGCACAGACCAGTGACTGGAGCAGAGGGAGCAGAGGGGGCAGAGGGAGGCCCTGAGGGCAGACAGCCTGGGTTTGCAGCCCTGGACAGGGGAGGGGTTTAATTCTTAACGTCTGCAGGAGATTTAGGCAGGGGCATGATGTGGCTGGATTCCCTTTTGGACAAGGTCATTCTAACTACAGACTGGTAGGGGGCACGGCAGGGACTAACAGTGTACATGCTTAAGGTTTACCCCCAAGCACATTTGAGTGTTTTAATCTTCAGATGCCAGGCAGGCAGGTAGGGCAGGACTAGTATCTCCTGAGGAAATGGAGGCTCAGAGAGGATAAGCAGTTTTCCCAGGATCACATAGGTTGAAGAGTGCTCAGGACCTTTGGTGTCTTCTGTTACATGAATGCTTGATGCATCTAGAGGTGAATGTCCTTGGACTTTGAAGATCCATCCTCAAAGGCAGGTGGATTCTGGGGCAGAGAAAATGCCTAGAACAAGGAGCATTGGTTTTACCCCAGTTCCCGCCTGTGCTGTGTTACTTGCCCAGCCAAGGGAAGGTTTAGCTATGGAATGGAGGTAGAGTAGATTCAACAGCCCAGTGAGTGTGGAATTCATTCTCTTATTAATCTGTGAGCTTCTATGATCCTCCCCATTCAGAACAGGGCTCCAGAGGAGAAAAAGCAGGTAAAGAGCAGTAAACACTGACCTGTCCACCAAAGAGCATTTTGGAGGGTTGTGATAAGATCTTGGGCTGAGGCCCAAAGGAAATGGCAGGACAATTACAAAGGGTCCAGAACCTTTGAGCTGACGTTTCTCTGACTTTCTGAATGTAGATCCACATGGAGAAGAACTTTGTTCTTCTTGGAAAGTAAAAATACATGTCTATTCAGACAAAACATATCAATTTCCCTGCACTGGAATTTAAGACATAAATTAGGCCCCATCTCCCAGGTATTGAGGATGCTAATATTCTCCTAAGAGAGGAGCTTATTTGCTGGATCTGAAATTCCCATTGTAGTGCAGGTTGTTATTTCCTATTCAGCCTCTTGCTTCTTTAGTTCCCTCTTTGGTGAGATGAGGGAGAGAGGAAGGGCGGGAGGGAGAGGGAGGGTTTACTCTGGGATACCCGCTTTCCATTGAGGACTTTTCTTCAGCTGTGGTGAGAGAGCTGTGTGGTGCTCCTTTGGGAGAAAGCCGAGCTGGTAACTGCTGGTGCCATCCCCCAGCCTGGCTGCTGCTGGACTCCTTCCCCACCGAGGCGGAGAGATGCTCTGTGACTGTGTGTCCGTGTGTTCATGTGTTTGGGGGAGGGCGTGGAGGAGAGGAGTTAAATTTGATTCTGGATCTGAGAGCTCCTTTCCTTCCTCTCCTGGTGAAAGGCCCTGTTGAATGAATCACATCTTCTGTTTAAATAGAGTTCTGGGCCTACAGAATCACAAGGCCAGGCTGGTGCTGTTGGAGGGACACCTGCCCGGGGGATGTTAGACTGTGGTTTGGGACTCCGTGGAGGAACTTGGGGCCACCCTAATGGATGACACCTATGACTTACCTTTGAACTGTATATATTCATTCATTCGTTCGTTCATTCGTTCGATCGTTCGTTCATCCATCCATCCATCCATCCATCCATCCATTCATCCATCCATCCGTCCACCTATTGCAAGCCTAGGTGACGCTCACCTCCCTATGGGGGTGGGCCTTGTGTTGATTATGCCCCCTTGGTTATCTGAGCACCTGCCTTGGGCCTGGCCCTATTCAGGCCCTAAGAGAATCACCCATGGAAGTGACAGACAAGGTCTCATGTCCTAGGACAGGGGCCGACCTACTTCTGTAAAGGACCAGATAGTAAAAATTTTCAGCTTTTTGAACCATCAGACCCCTATCGCAGCAGCTGACACTGTGTAAGCAACCAGAGACTGTAAGCGAGAGAGCATGGCTGTGCTCCAATCACATTTTATTTATGGAAACTGAAATTTAATTTTCATGTAATTTTCGTGTCTCATGAAGTTTTATTCTTTTGATTTCCCCCCCACTCCCCCATGATTTAAAAATGCAAAAACCGTCCTTAGCTCAGAGGTCCTACAGAAATAGGTGGTGGGCCAGATTTAGCCCATGGCCCAATGTTGTAGGCGGATAATAAAGTAAGTAAGCCAATGAAAAGATAATTTCAGCCAGTGAAAAGAGTTGTGCAGAGAACACAGCTGAACACTGAGATGGGTGCTCTCGTTTGGTGTTCAGGGAAAGCCCCTTTGAAGAAATGACGTTGGAAGAGAGAACTGAAGCGGGAGGGGAAAGTATCCCCTCATTCTGGGGCCCCAGAAGCATCAAGGGCAAAGGGTCTGGGGCAGGAAGTCGCTGGGAGGAGGAGACTGGTGGCGAGTAGGAAGTTTGTGTGGCTGAAACATGATGAATGCAGGGGAGAGAGGGACAGATGAGAGCACAGACCATTTTAGATTTTTATGAAGACTTCGACTCTCCAAGCCTCAGTTTCCCCATCTGTGAAACAGAATGATGATACCACCTTCCTCCAGTAATGGGAAGACAAGATAATACACAGGAAGCTTTTAAGGCGGCACGTGGCACGGGGCGGAAGTAAGTGGGGTGGGTGATCTTGTTGACATTCCCGGGCCACGGGCCTCTCGGCTTTTGGTCCCTACGTGGGAGATGCATCACCTGCGTGGGTGTGCGCTCCTCAGAGCAGACCCAGACACAGCGATTCGAGTGTGAGTAGTGTGGGAGGTGGTCCCAGCTGCTCAGTGTGTTCCTAAGCAGGTTTCCTTGGTGGGCAACAGGGGCTCAGCCCCACTGGGGACCTCTGGGGTCTGTGTTGAACATGCGCCTGTGTACATCAGTTAGGATGTACTTAAGTACATTTGCAAGGATCTTTGTTGCCCTATGTGGAAAAAGGAGCTTGGCAATTTTTTTGGATCCATTATTCAGCATCAGGCCCCCCGGGTGGGGAGCTGGGGTATTTATGCACTGGTGCCTCTGGATCACTGGCTGGGGACCGCTGCCGGGGTGTTGACTCCCGGCTACTTCTGGCCCATCTTGTACCCAGGTCCTGAGGGTGGGGGAAAGCTCTTGGGCAGAGATGGTAGTGCTTTGGGAAACTTTTGGAACATACAGGGTTTTGGATGGGGCACTGAAAGTACCCACTGCCCTGGGATTTTGTGTCTTGTCCAAGACCTACCTCAGGATGTCTCCTCTGTGGGACGCCTTCCCTACTTGCCCTCTGGCAGCATCTGGTCCTCCTTCCGCTGGCCTCCCACAGGTACACCTCCCAGCCTAGAGCTTCAGGGCTTGATGCTGTAGTTCTCCTTGGTCTGGATCGGGACCATGGCCTGTTCACTTCTGTGAGCACAGTGCTGCGAGAGATGGAGGAGCAGGCCAGGGGCCAGTGGCTGTAGTTCTGGGGCTGAGTGCTGGGGAGGCTGTGCATTCAGGCTCCCCCAGCTCCTAGACCCATGCTTCTCACCCCAGGATGGTCTCCGTCATCCCTCTAGGAGTTCTTCAAGGATACCCACGCCTGGGCTCCACCTGCAGAAATCCTGATTTAATCCAGCACTGCACCTCGCTTTAAATACGGATCCAGTCCTTCTGGCTTTGAATGGTGGAGACCTCTGTAATTGGTTTCCTGTGGCTGCTGGCACAGATTGCCACAAACTTGGTGGCTTAAAACAGCAGAATTTTATTCTCTTGGGTCCCTGAGGTCAGAAGTCTGAAAGCCATTGCACTGAGCAGAAACCAAAGTGTTGGCTACTTCCAGAGGTTCTAGGGCCGAACCCACTCCCTTGCCTTCTCCAGCTTCTAGAAGCTGCCACAGTCCAAAGTCCCTTCCTGCATCTTGAAAGCTAACAGCTTTGCATCTCAGTGTCTCTCTGCTGAGTTGTCGTACATTTTTTCCTATAAGCATATCTTTGCTTCTCTCTTGGGACACATGTAATTACATTTAGCTCCCACCTGGATAATCCATCATATCCTCCCATCTCAAGATCTTTAATTTACCTCTGCCAAGAGCCTTTTTCCATGTGTGGTAAGAAGGATCCTGCTTTCAGACATTATGGTCTGGATATTTTGGGGAGCCGTCATTCAGCGACATGCTCTTGGTCCTGAGAATAGGTCTTCTGATCCCCTAGCCTCTGCAGGCATTTCCTGACAGCTTATCTTACAGTCTTTGCAAGGCTGAGCTCATTGTTTCTGTTTTACAAATGGGGAAACTGAGGCATGGGTAGGAGGGTGATTTTTGGAAGCTGAGCCTGGATGTGAGCCTGACCTTGCAGGCTCTGGTTTCCAGTGATGTTTACCTTCTCTCTACCTGTTCTGGGGAGGAGGGCGATGTGCTGCTCGTAGAGGTGGGCAGCTCTTGCTGCCCTGCCCAGCTCCATCTGCAGGTCAGGGGACTGTGAGACTCTTGTCCTGGCCCCAGTCCTGAAACCGGAAGTGTGCTTGTTATTTTTAGGGCTTCTCTGTTCCGACCCTCCTCAGTGGGAAGGATTTCCATTTCTGCTCCTTAGGATCCTTTAGGAAGAAAGTCACTTCAAAGTAGTTCTTCAAAAATAGGCTTGGGGGGATTTACTGCATCTGAGAATTGCAGCTGGGCATCAGGCCTGAGGATAGGGAAGGAAAGAGAAAAGACCAGAGCCAGGTACTGTGTGGGACCTTCCATGTCCATCTGGGCTCGGCATCATTATCCCTGTTTCACAGGTGAGGAAACTGAGGCTTGAACGGGAGAACTGACTTACATAAAGTCATGCAGCTAGCACTTGGGGCCACCATTTGAACCCAGGTCTCTCTGACTCCTTGCACTTTGAGCTGGTGTTGAATTAGGAGGCCCAGCACGCTCACTGCTTCTGCATGGAGGGAGTTTTGTATTGATCTTTTTTGGAGTCCTTTTTGTTCTGATTTCTCCTGGCTTTGTGGTGGTGGTGGTGATGGGGGGTGGACCACATTCTTCTTCCCACCCTCGTGCTCAGTCCTTGAGCAAGCCCTGTCATCTGTATCTAAGCTCCATTGTCTCTCCATCTCCACTGTCACTCATCAGGTTAAGGTCACCCCTGTCCATCACCTGGGAGGTAGAAGCCCCTCACTGGCTCCTGGCCTCCATTCTTGCCCTTTGCAAGCTATGCTGTGAGCTTCCGGACCAGTCACAGCCTGCTAAAGTCCTGCAGTAACTGCCTGTCCCCACCCGGCAGCGTCCCCATGCTCTTCCTGCAGAGGCTCTGCCTGGCTCAGCTCCCACTACCCCACCAGATTCCCTTTTCTCCCCTAGCCTTGCCTCCCATGCCTTCTTCCTGGAATGCTCTTTCTCCAGCTGTTTCCATGGTAGGCTCCTCTTCATTAAGGTTTCAGCTCACATGTCACCTCCTCAGAGTTCCCCCCATCACTGCCAGCCTAGAGTTGCTCCCCCGACCCCTGCCTCTCATCACATTACCCTGGTTTGCTGCTTTCATAGCTCTGAATGACTCTGAACTCATCTTCTTTCATTTACTTAAAGCTCTGCCTTCTGAGCAAAGAACTCATCAGTTTGCTTTGTGGCTGTATCCCCAGTGCTTAGAGCAGTGCTTGCACACAGTGGGTGCTTAATTTATGCACATTTGTTGAGTGAATGGTCCTGGTGTGGAGGTCCAGGTTCAAGTGTGGACCTTGTCCCAGCTTCCTGGATGTCCCTGGGCAACTCACATCCTCTCTTGTAACTCAGTCTTTTTGCTGGTGTAACGAGGGGGCTTGGGATACATGGTCTTTAAGATGGAAGATTCTGGGCTTCCAGGCTCAGGAATTCGGGGCTGGTCAGGGCTCTGCTGGGACACACTGGCCCAAGGCAGGAGTGTGGGAGGAGAGCTGACCCTGAAACCACAGGAAGGGAGGTGTCTCCGGGTGGGGAAGAAACTATTTGGGATAGGTTCCCAAGGCTTAGCAAGAGTTCAGGAGCCTCCTCCCCACGCCCCCCACGAGAAAACACTCCCCCTTGTCTTAGCTGCAGTGCTGGTGCCGGCAGGGTGTGCTGGGTGAACTTCCATCCGCCAGGGACCTCGGCCAACTGGGCTTGTGTTACTTTTGAGATTTGGTCAAAAAAAGGTCTGTCCTTGTAAAAACACAGCTTTAGAAACCTCGTTGGGGTTTTGGGATCTGAGCAGAAGATGGCCAGGAGCTTTTCTCACTCTCTGTTAAACATTCAACTTTTTTTGCTTGATAAAATATTATAAGGGCCACATAGCAGGAAGAAGAAATATCATCCAGAAGCCCATCACCACTGGACAAGTGCTGTGAAATTTTTGTTGGGATGTATTTGTTTTACATATAGATGGAAATTTTGTTTTACTACTTTTTTTCTTAAAACCCTGTATGTACACAGCTTTGCAGCTTCCTTTTTTTTCTCCTCACTTAACATCATGCTATTAGCTAATTTTCTCTGACCACCGGTGTTTGTAAACTTCATTGGGACAAGTGCCAAAGAATAGAAAGAATACTGTAGTCTGTTTTACCAATCCCCAGTCATTGGACATTTAGATTGTCTCCTGTTTCTTAGTCCATCTCTCCAGGCTCATGCACCTGGTGCCCTCTGGCCTTGAGGTGCTGTGTACTTTTGGTTCCTCCCAGGGATCTCCTACCCCAGGAGTTTTACACATGCTGTTCCCAGTGTCTCTCCCTGTGTTGACCATCCTGATGTGCTGCTTTTAGTCTGAACACATTTGTATTGAAATCTTTCTTGGGTTTCTCTGACTTCAGCCTGGCTCCCCCTACCCCTCACTGATGGCTGCCTGAGGGCAGGGATATTACCTGCCTGCCTCAGTTGCTGTCTGGAAGGGTCAGGAGGGGACTGTTAGTTTCATTCCTGAGTGGTGGAAATGGAGCCTCGGCTTCCTTTGTGTTTTAACTCCTGAGTGGTGCGTAAATAAGTTATAGATGGGGGTAGGGAATACACTTTTTTTATTAAGTGCAAGGTGATATCTCATTGTGGTTTTAATTTGCAATTTCCTGATAATTAGCGATGTGACGTATCTTTTCATGTGCCTGTTGGCCATCTGAATGTCTTCTTTGGAGAAGTGTCTCTTCATATTCTCCTGTTGAGGCATGTGAATTCTTTGTATATTTTGGATGTTAACCCCTTGTCGGATATGTCATTTAACAAATATATTCTCCCATACTGTAGGATACCTTTTTGTGCTGCTGATGGTGTCCGTTGCTGTACAGAAGCTTTTTAGCTTGATGTAGTCCCACTTGTTCATTTTTGCTTTTGTTTCCCTTGCCCGAGGAGGTGCATTCAGGAAAAAGTTGCTCATGTTTATATTCAGGACATTTTTACCGATGTTTTCTTCTAAGAGTTTTATGGTTTCATGACTTACATTCAGGTGAGAATGCATTTATATTTTAGACCCCAAAGCATGAGGCAAAGATGAAAATGACCCTTGCAGACACATCATCCCATCCAGTTCCTCTGTTGACAGACTGCACACACACAGAGCCACAGAACGATGGCTGTTACCACAGAGATCCACAGATGTCTTGATAATAGTAAGAGACGCCCTTTATGGAACATTTAGTATGTGCCTACATTGTGCTGGTGCTTTTCATGCATTTGCTCATTTAATCCTCAAAATCACCCCCCTGAGAGGTGCTAATATTATCCCTGTACTACAGATGAGGAAACTAAGGCTCAGAGAGATATTGTAATTTGCCCAGGATCGCACAATATACAAAGCCAGGCAGGATAGTTCCAGGGTCCATGCCCTTAACTGCGGTTCTGCCCTCCAACCCCTATGCCCCACATGTCTCTGTGCACACAGACACCTTACAGACCCACAGCCGCACAGCATGCTGGGAAGCCCCCACAGTTGACCCCCTCTCCCTCCCACTTCCTGGACCTCACAGTTACATGGCTGCCTCATTCTGTGCCCCTGCTTCACGAGCGCCAGTGGGCGCAGCTCCGCATCCACCCTGCACGCCACTTGCCACCTTCACAGGTGGAACTGACCGGCGAACCTTCATACCATTGACCATCCCACCGGCCTTGCCCCCAGGCATCCTACACAGAACCTGGCTCCCCCAAATATGCATGCAGATCTCATACACCTGGAAACCTGTTCCTTACATCTGAGCATACTGTGTGCACACATGCACACGTGCGAGCTGGAGGTGTGCACAAGCCAGCAGCAGCCCTGGGGCATGATAGTGGAGTTATAAGACTGTTGCTCCCCACCCAGCCCCAGTGCTCACAGGCCACGTCTGGAATCACCAGGCACGGTGCAGCGGGCGCAGGGTGACGTCATGGCCCTGTGTGCCCCAGCCATGGACTCCTGCATTACTCTGGATGTCAGGTCTTCCCTCCTCATCTGTGAGAAGGGCCCAGGGCTTGGTGGGTGTGCTGGCCCCTGTGCTAAGGGAGGCTGAGGCTCAGAACACACAGGCAGAGTCACAAGCCAGGACCACAGGCCTTCCCTTGCCATCTGCCTTGCCGCCTTGCTGCAGGGCTGGTCCAGGCACCCCCTGTCACCTATGCTGGCCTTGGGGACCCAGCCCTCCATGTTTTTCGATTGCCCCTCTCTTCATTCCTTCCAGTGCTGGGGAGTGGTTCAGCCTTTTGGCCTCTGGTATTTGACAGGATGAGTGACCTTGGACAAGGCAGTTAATCTCCTTAAGCTGGTTTCCTCCTTTCTCAAGTGTTGGGAGCCGGGGCTATGTCCCTTTGTCTGTGTTTTTTGTTCTCTCATCAAGCGCCCAAACGTGGAGCATCCTCTCAGAGTGAGTTGTACATATAATCAGCTCCATGCCTCCCCTTCAGAGACTGTTTGACTTCGACGGCAGGCTCCGTCACTCAAGTGGGGAAAAAAATAATACCTATAGTTTTAGGGCACCTGACAGGAGTCAAGGCGCTGATCTCTGTCCAGAGTTTGAGAGCGGGGGAAGCGCGTGGCAGCCTCTGTGGTTGGGGCTGTTATTTGCACCAGTGGGTGCTGTTGGGACCCAGGTTTGCCTCAGCCACTTGCACCTGCCCCCTCTCCTCCCGCTCCCTGCTTGACCTGCAGCGGAACGTCTGTGTTTTCCGATGTGGGTCTGGCAGACCCCTCCTCCTCTATAGAGCCGGCTGGGATGTGATTCATGCCTCTTGGGCTGAGTGACTGGCCGCACCCACACTAATCTCTGGAGAGGTTTTCTCTGGGGCTTAGGGATGTTGCCATCTGGGGTGAGGGTTGGGGCTGGACCTTGGACCTTGAAGCAGCTGAGGGTGGACCCTAAGGAGCTGGGTTCTTTAATGATGCCTGTGTGTGGCTCTGCCAGGGGACAGGAGACTTCACTTGCAAGGTTTCTGTTGTAGCTGCAGGCTCTGGGCTTTTAGTAGGGATCAGGGTCTCAGATTGAAGTACGTACCTACTGTGTGCTGCTACAAAGTCTTGTCTTCGTGATTACTGCCTTGGTTAAGCATTGTATGTCTCCTCTGTGATGCTCGAGTTGGCGCATCTTGCTCACAGCTGCATCCTGGCTCCAAGTAACAGTGCCTGGCACATAGTAGGAGAGCAGTAAAAATGGCATCAATATGGAGCTAGAGGGTATTATGCTCAGTGAAATAAGCCATGTGGAAAAAGACAAGTATCAAATGATTTCACTCATCTGTGGAGCATAAGAACAAAGAAAAAAACTGAAGGAACAAAACAGCAGCAGACTCACAGAACTCGAGAATGGACTAACAGTTACGAAAGGGAAAGGGACTGGGAGGATGGGTGGGAAGGGAGGGATAAGGGGAAAAAAAGGGGCATTACGATTAGCAGACATAATGTAGGGGGGCACGGGGAGGGCTGTACAGCACAGAGAAGACAAGTAGTGATTCTACAGCATCTTACTATGCTGATGGACAGTGACTGTAATGGGGTATGTTGGGGGGACTTGATGATGGGGGGAGTCTAGTAACCATACTGTTGCTCATGTAATTATAGATTAATGATACAAAAAAAATGGCATCAATAGTTAAACAGTGCCAAGTGCTTTTACATGTATGTTCTTAGCAAATCTTTCAACTTCTTTTGTAAGTAGGTGGGATTATCAACCCATTTGACAGGGGAGGAAATGAGGCTAAGGAAGGTAAGAAACTTGCTCAAGCTCATAAGGCAGGATTTGAACTCAAGTGTGTGCAGTGAACCGCTACCTGAAGCTCTCTTTCCAGTTCAGATGCTCGCCTGCCAGGAGCTGATCTCCCAGTGGCTCGCACTGCCTCCCCCTCTCCTGACCCTGAAGCCAGCAGTTCTCACCTGGATGCACAGGATGGAGGATGCTGATGGGCGAGATGCCCGCCCCGAGTGCAGGGGCCTCAGCGAGGCTCCTGGCAGGCAGGCAGTAACTCCACCCTTTCTCACTCCAGAAAGCAGATCAGAATGCAGGGGAGGCAGGGAGAAGGTGATTCTGTGAGAGCCCCAGATGCACTTTTACAGTGTGCTTAGAGCTTTACAAGATTGTCCCATCTCCAGACGCAACCGTGCCACTTTCTTCTACTCTCTTCTAGCCACGCTACAGAAACTTGTGTTCTTTCAATGCCCTGAGCTCTTCTCTGACTCATGGTCTTCTCTTGGCTGGCTCCCTCTGATCCTTTTGCCATGCAGCTGAAATGTCACCTTCTCCAGGAAGCCTTCCTTGATCACCCAAACCATGTGACCCAATGACAGACCCTGTTCATTTCACTTAATCTTGTCACATGCTGCCATTTTTGTCCTGGTGCACTGGCTTATCCATTCCCTGTCTTTTGCTTTCCCTAACTCTAAGCTTTCTAAACAAGGACCCTGACTTTTGACTTCATTGGCACTACCCCATCACTACATGGGGTCAAGCCATAGTGAGCCAATATATCTTTTGAGTAAATTTGGTAAAGAGTAACTCTCAAAACGTCAGCCAGTGCCAATGTTGGAACCTCACATAGTCTTGGTAGTCAGTGGGTAGCGGCCCCATTTCACAATATGTCTCCCCATTGTGTCACCACACCCTAGGGGAAAATGGGTGTTCTGAACAGGCCCATCTTTTGTGACTCAGTGATTCTAGGAAAGAGGGGTGTCTTAGGTTGGGCTTCCCCGAAGAAGAGGCAGAGCCTGAATCAGGGGTGCAAGGGCAGCCGGCTTATTTGGGTGGTGGTTGCCATTAGGGTGTGTAATGAGAGGTGACCACCGAGAGCAGTGGGGCCCAAGTGCCGGGGCTCTTGGGGTGGCTGCAGAGCATGCCTCTGTATCATCACACCTGCCGAGAGGATTTGGGTGGGGACTGCATCTGCTGCTTCAGGGTAGCTCTTCTGGGGTGGCTGACACGCCCAGGGTCGGGAGTGCTGGCGAGGGCGTGGCTGGGTCCAGCAAGCAGAGGGCGTCTGGGGAAGGTGGACCAGAGCGCATGCTCTGAGGCTGCGGTGAGGGACAGGCTCCCTGTTCCCACCTCTGCCTGAAGTCTGGTGCTTTTTGCAAAGTTGCCACTTTGAATAAAAGGATCTCTGAATCCAGAGAGGTCACTTTCTTGGGTTCGCCTTCTGAGGAGGAATTTTATAGTAAGTAGAGCTCCAGTATACTGAGCACCTACTGTATACACTTTTCATGCCTCTTTGCCTCCTTGTGTTGAGTGAGATGCTGGTCAAAGCCTGGCCCTGCTCTTCCCTGCACATGTGCAGAAGCCCAGTGAATGGTCTGATCTGCAGGCTTCCCCCTTAACCCGGTCTCTAAATCATTAATAATAATAATGTTGATGAGGACAGTAACTGACACGTGGCATCCACAGACATTGTGCTGAGCACTTCACATATGTGATCTCGTCTAATTGTCACATGAACACATGAAGTATATATCCTTGGTTCCATTTTATTGATGAGGAAGCCAAGGCCCAGAGAGATGGAGTGACTTGCCCAAGGTTACACAGCTTGTAGAGGTCAAGGTGGGATCAAACACCCAACTGGCTGACTCTGGAAGTCCACTCTCTGAAGGGTCAGAGAGAGGGACACAAACAGGGCAAGGAGACCTGGAGCTCCTGGTCGTCAGCCTTGTGTGCTAGCCCCAAACACCATGTCCTTGGCGGTCATAATAGCTGGTGATTACACAGTGCAAATGTAGGGTATGGGAGAACTGAGCAGGTGGTGGTCTCCAAATTTAGAAGATTCTATAGTGTTTTCTATAACCTGGCCGGTGAAGTTGCCTTCAGGGAGGGGCTCACAATGATGCAGCAGGGAACTGCTTTTGATGGGGTCGTCCTGTGTATCTTTTAGAGATTACAGTAAAGGACACCGGGAGCGGAGGGTGCAGCCACCCCAGCACACAGGCACACACCTTGTGGATACCACCTCCCCTTGCACCTGGGCTCCTGGCATGTCCTGGGTTCATCGCTGGCGTCGTTCATTTTAGACTTACATCCGGGAGTCAGAGCCTCCTCCTGGACTCCAGGCAGGTAGGTAGTCCAGAGCCTTGGTTTCTGTCCAAGGTAGGGTTCCTGAGAAGCTTGGATGTGTGTGCTGGGGAAGAGATAGGGATGCACTTGCAGGAGTCGGGGATAGAGGCCCGCAGAAGGTGGCAGAGCAGGAGACGTGGTCTCAGCTGTGTTAGCTTTAGTGTGATTCCCCAGCGGTCTCTGGAGCTGCACAGTAAGTCTTACCTTGAGGCAAGGGTAAGCAGCCTTTTGTATCCCTTATAAGTCAGTCATTGGCAATGGAGGCCCTGGTTTGTGGGGGTTTCCAGGGAGAGTTGGGGATCTTGGGTCAGCCTGTTGGAAGACAGCTATCCTGGAAAAGGATGTGCCCAGGAACGGTGAGCAGACCTCTCTGGTAGTAGGTGGGGGCAGGGTCCAGACCAGGAGAGGGGATCTGGTTGTGGGGGAGGGTGCAACAGTGTCTACTGAAGATTCTATGCTGGATTTGTCTCTAATTGGCTGTGTGACATTAGCTAAGCCACTTACCCTCTCTGGGTCCCAATTTTACCTTCTGGGTACCAAGGAGGTTGTATAGAATCACTACTGACCCTATCCCATTCTTGTGTACCTTCAAATGGCTCATTTTCTCATTCAAACATCCATTTGTTTTAGCAGTTTTTTATTATGTACCTACTATGTGCCAGGTACCTTGCTAGGCTCTGGCTCTACAACAGGGAACACAACAGAAAGGGTCTCAGTGCTCTGGGAGCAAGGCAGACAAGTAAACAGGTTTAGAACAATAGGGTAAATATCACAAAGAAGTAGAGAGTTGTGGGAAACAGAGCCTATGTGGCGTGGGTATCGCAATCTGGGAAGGCTTTCTGAAGGAGGAGGCATCTAATCAGGGAGCTGTTGCTGCATTAGTGCATGTGAGTATCCACATCACTCAGAAAAAGAGAAGGTGATTGGCAAATCCCTGCAGGTCTCCTTCCCATCTGAAGGTGGGATTCTTACAGTTTCCAACTCCTCTCATGTCAGAGCAAAATGAGGTCTCCAGAATGGGTAAGTTGGGAGCCAGGAGAAAAGGGAGAGGATTCGGCCAGAGATGAGGTTCTGGGGGTGGCTTGGGGCAGATCACGGAGGGCTATGGTGAGGGGTGTGGCTTTATTTCAGGAGTACCCGGATGCCACTGGGAATTTTAGGTTTGTTTCCTTAGGCATAACTTATGTACAGTAAAGTATACAAACCTTAGGTATAAACTGAATACATGGTTACATGTGTACACAGCATGTAAATGCCACCCATATCAGTTTATAGAACATTCCTAGGTCTCCTGAAAGGTTTCCTGGACCTCTCCTAATCACTAATCCCCAAAGGTCATTGCTTCAGCCACTGCAGGGTAGTTTGCCCATCTCTTGAACTTCATGTAAATACCGTAGTATGATGCTTATTTTGCCATAATGCCTGTGATATTTGGGCATGTTTTTGTGTGTCACGGTAGTCTGGTGGTTTTCCTTTGCTGTTTTCTATCCTATCCTATGAACATGCCACAATTTATTTATCCAGTCTACTACTGCTGGACAGTTAGGTGGCTTCCAGGCTATTATGCATTAAGCTGCTATGAGCACCTGTGTACAGGCCTTTTGTGGACCTGAGCACTCGTTTCTGTTGGGTACACATCCTGCAGTAGAATTGCTGGGTCGTGGGTTAGGTGTAGATCGGCTTTAGTAGGTTCTGCCAAACAGTTTCACAAAGTATGTCGACTAACACCAGTTCCACATCTACATCCTTGTTAGCACTTGGTAATGTCAGTCTCTGTAATGTTGGCCATTATGGTAGTTGTGGAGTAGTATCTCACTGTGATTTTAATTTGTGTTTTCCGGATGACCAATGAAGTTCAGCATCTTTTCATGTGTTCATTGATGTAGAGATTTTTTTTCTGTGTGTGTGTGTACGGTGCCCATTGAAATCTTTTGTCTTTAAAAGCAAATAAACTAACCAGATTTCAGATTGTCTTTTTCTAATTAATTTGGAGTTCTTTATATATTCTGGATAGAGTCCTTTGTGAAGGTTGTATATATATATATAATTATTTCATGTTACAAATTTTATTTATAAATGTTATGTAGGTAAAATACTACAATTTATATATATATATATATTTTATTCCAATCTATGCCTTTCCTTTTCACTATCTTAAGGTGTTATCTGATGAACAGCAGTTTTACTTAAGGGCATTTATCCCGTATTTTCTTCTAGAAGCTTTATTTCTACCTCACTGAGACATTTTTTGTTCTGTAAAATGGGGATAAAATCCCACCTGCCTCAGAGGTTGCTGAATAAAATGAATTTTTGTCTGTGAAGTGTTTTACATTCCATAAATAGAAACCACTTTGTTGTTATTCTTACTATGTAAAAATTAGGGTGAAATGTTTAGATTCGCCTTTTGGAAAGGTCATGCCTGTTGCAGTGTGGGGGAGGCCAGGAGGGATGCTGGTGGGGTCCTTCAGGCCCAGAGGGTGGTGGTCTGGTCTGGGGGGAGGAGGATGGCCCCAGGGAGTAGACGGAGAGAAGTGCAGGATGTGGAGAGATGTCAGTCGGATGTGGAGAGAGATGCAAGTTGCAGATTGAATAGAATTGGATGCCGGGTGTGATCTTGTAGAATTCTTCAGAGCACTTGCTGTTTTCAAAAATACTAACTCATGAATCCCTGGACGAGACCATCTTGCCAGGCCTTTCTAGCGTTTTTCCCAATCCAGTCAGGCTTGAATGGTTGTTTTCAGATGATGCTTGCCTCAAGGTCTGTTCGGCCGCTAACACAGGATTCCCATAGCTGAGAGAACCTGCTTTATAGAGTCCTTGGGCCAAAGCAATTTCTACATCATATAAATAAGTGTACATTTGTATATGCCTTATAAATATGTCATAAAATATGCAGTACATATAAGTATATAAAATATATAATACAATAATGTATAATACATATAGTAGTTATATGATTATGTTGTGAATCAGGAGCTCCAAGTGCTACTTGTAGCTCTGACTGGCTTGTGTCCTGCCTCTGGGATAGGAAAAATCCCCCCCACCGGCCCACGTGCACCTGGGATTACCTCTTTCCCATTGTCCTGCCTTAAAAACCAAGCAGAGCTTGTGTCATTTCTGCACTCAACATTTGTCATGGAGGTTCTGTGATTTAATTATCCAGGAAGAAAACCACTTAGGAGTTTCTTCCCATCACCCCAAGGGAGTGCTTCTGTTTGGTTGTCACCTTGACCTGAGGGACGGGGCTGCCCCTGGTTACCATTAATAACTGCTGAGCAGGGGCAGAGATGCCCAGCACCCACAAGGGCTTCTGGTTGGGCTCTCCCAGCAGCAGGCCCTGAGAGAAGGATTGAGCATGCGTGGTTCTTTAGGGATGTGACCCCAGGAAGCACTGTTGGGCGAGTGTGGAGGTGACACAAGGAAAGCAAGGAGTTAGCACTGGGTGTGTTGTCACGACAGTGCAGAATATCTAAGTCAGACTTTTCCCCCAGGGAGGGAGGGAGTTGGGGTATTGATACACCCCTGCCCTCTGTCTTTGGCGGAGGGCTGCCCTGGGGACATTGACTCACTGATGTCTCTGGCATGTGCTGCCTGCTAACCGAGTGTGCTTCCCCAGCCGGAAATCAAGCCCTCCGCAGAGAATCATAGGCATCTTCAGTAGGCAGCCTTCTGCCCCCAGGGTGAGTACTGAGGATGCCGGGTGGGACACTGAAAGTGTCTCCTTGGAAAAGACTTGGATGCTATGACAGTCATATATTCAGAAATTCAGTCTGTTTCACTTTGTGCTTTCACTTACTTAGCACCTTTTTTAAAAACTTATTTTTAAATTGAGGTACATGCAATAAAATGCACCAAGCTTAGTATACAGCTTGATGAGTTTTGACACATGTGTATACACTCATGTAACCGTCACCCAGATGAAGATAGCAAACGTTTTGGAAGAGACTAACACCTCAAATTAAGCGTAACATATGTGATACATTTAAAGTAAGGCTCTAGAGCATGTCATGTATTTCAGCTGTCTTCGTTGCGTTTCGCAACAAGTTAAATGAAAACCTGAGAACCATGGGTTTGTAGGTTTGGGAAAGACTTTAAAATATTATTTAGCTGCCCGCTGTAGTGGTTTTTCTAAAGTTTTTTTTTCTTTTGTGGATTTATTTACTAATTAATTTATTGATTCATTTTTGCAAACATTATTTATATACCAGGTATCTGCCAGGCATTTTAAATGGGAGCTTGAGAGGAAGCCCAAGATGTTAGACATCAGAAAACAGTGACCCTGTTCTGGTTAAGAGGGATGTGGTCTTTGTCATCTTTGCCCTTTTCCTTCCCTGCAGCATGGCCGCTGAGGTGGGCTCAAGGATCCCAGAGTAGGCCAGCGTTTGTGTACCATTGATTCTAATTCAGCAGCGGTTGCCCTTGGTGACTCTCCTCCCAGGGGAAGCTGTTCAGAGCAGCCTTCATTCACAGGCGGGCGGATGAGCAGGCGTGCTTGTGTGGGCTGAACGTGGTCACTGCAGGAGTCTGACGCTGGCCTGTCCTAGACAGTGGAGCGCCTCCCTGTGGTCCAGTGAAACTGATGGGGCCTGGTGGTGGGGCAGGCAGGTGGGCTTCCAGCTGTGCGCTGTACAGTTCTTTGGTTCGTCCTCCAGAAGCCACTGACCCATGGCCACCCGAAAGCTTGCCAGAGTCAGTGTCATTCCTCTGATGTCATGACTGCTTAGTGTCATGAAACTCATGGTCCCCCCATTTACTCAGTATCTTAGAAAAGTGGGGAGCAGGGCCAGAAGAATATTCCTTCCTTTATTTATTCACTCAACAATTACTTATTTATATATTCAACAATTATGTATTTGCCAAGCCACTGTGCTAGCTGCTGGGGACTCAGGGTGCCCTCTGGGGCTTGCTGCTGAATGAGAAAGACTGATGAGATGTAAAGGATCACTCAGTATTAAATATTGCTGTGTAGCGATGATGAGTCCCACCACGTGTCTTGTGCTCCTCTGTGGACGTGGAAAAGGGATCTCGTACTAGGTTGGAGGGGCACAGAGATGTCTGTGTTTCTTAAATAAGACTGTCAATTCCCTGAATGTGGGAGATTTTTCTGGTTCATCTTTGTGCACATGGCAGGTGCCCAATGAGCATGTATCAGAGGAACAAGGGAGACTTTTATTGAGCACCTACTGTGGACTCAATACTCTTTATGCTATAATATTGAAAAGCCAAAAAGACTGAGTTTTACAAGCTGGAGGAGATGCCAGCGGATGCAGTTGGAGCTCGAGAGCTTTTGTGCCGTCTGTGCACATATTGCCAGAGTTCCACAACTGAGGCTGTTGTCCTGTGTCTCTCTAGACCTGATGAAATTCAGCCCGCAGAGACGAGTTTCGCCTTCCTGGCGGCTTCTGCCACAGAAGTTTACAGACAGCCTCATTTGCCATGAGACGTGATGCCATTGGCTTTCTCAGGTTGTCACAGCGCCCCAGCCAGGGCCTGCCAGCTCTGATAAGTGCGCTGGAGTGTCCAGGGGATGGAGGGCGCCTGTGGGTTCTGCCAGGGAATTTCCTCTGTCCTTTGAATCCTGTTACTGTCCTGTGTCTCATGTCCAGGCTACTTATGTCTCCCAGAGCAGGGTTTACAGGGGTCATGGGGGCTGCCTGTAAAGGTGAACAGTCCTGATTTTGGGCAGGACCCTGGGTGTGTTGGAACCCTGCCTGAGGTCATTGCAGATGGAACTCTCCTCTTCTCTGATTCTCCAGTTCTCCGTATCTGTTTCTCCGTTCTGCCTCTAACCGTGTCTAGACAGTGTTCTCCGGTTTGGGGAGAAAGAATCTGTTAGCACCATTGAGCGTGTTAGGAAGAGAAAATATCAAAATCTGTCTTCCCTTCTTTCCTGCAGGCTGCTGAGTGAGTCAGAGCCGGGGGCGCAGTATGGGGCCCCCAGAAGGGAAGCAGGAGGCTTGTGTTTAACTAAAATACCTTCTACTTTTAGTTCACCTAGAGGGGGGCAGGCTGGGGGACATTTTTCAGGGAAAGGGAACATACTGGCATGGAGGGTGGGGAAGGATCAAGAACAGCAGCTTGTCTGGCACTTTTTAGATCAGAAAGGAGTACAACGTAATTTTTAAAAAGACCGAGTTGAATGGGTCGAGGACTTGAAATCAAGTGTCAGCTGTGTGATGTAGGCAAGTTGGGTGACCTCTCTGTGCTCTTCCCCTTCCTCTCCATAATGGAGACAGGGTTAATCCCTGCCTCTTGGGGTTGGAGGATTAATGAGAGGAGGCTCCGTGCCTTGAGAGAGCAGAGCTCATAGCTAGATGACCAAGGGGCTGGTGCCTGAGCCCCTGCACAGTGGGGTCTGATAACCCTCATGCCCACTGCACAGGGCTGTGAGGAGGAGGTGATTGATCAGCTATAGGAAGCCCTTGCTTACCTTGAGGCCTCACTCGTGGGAGGCCCTCACCATTAGCCTTTGCTCTTCTTATGGAGACTCTGAAGGCAGCCAACACAATACTGTTGTTCAACAGAAAAGAACCAAAGGCTGACAAATCACAGCAGTGGGTGGCATACAAAGTGAAGATTTTTTAAAATGGCATCTGGAAGGGTGGGGGAGGGGAAAGTAAGGGACAGCCCGTGGGGTAGGGAGCTGAAGCCCAGGTTCTGGGGCTACTAACCAAGTCTGTGGCCCCGGGGACTCCAGCGTTGGGTAGCTGTGTGAGCCGGGGCTGGTCACTTAGCCTGTCTGTGCCTGGCGCCCCACACAGGATTATCGGGAGGATCGGCTGGGATGCCTGATGTGGGCAGGCTCTGACCTGGGAAAGACTTGGAGTAACAGCAGTGAAGGGATCGCAGGCAGGGTGCACTCGCCGTGCCTGGGACTGGGAGTGGTGGTGTGTGTTTGGAGTTCGATGTGGGTTCGAATCCTGACCTTTTTTGTCTCTTACTCTTGAGGGACTCCAGGCCACTTCCTTGGTCTCTCTGAGCTGGTTTCCTTATCTGTATAGCAAAGATAATCATTTTCTACCTGAGGTGCTGCCTTTGGTCTTAACTGAGTCAGGCGAGCGCTAGAGAACGTTGGCACCCTTTCCCCCCACCCTTGGAACTGGAGCAAACCTCAGAAAAGCTTATCTTCTGCCCCTGCCGGGAGCTCAGAGAGACGGAGACACTCTCCTAGGCTTGGTCGGTAAGGGCAGTGGAGAGTTGCTGTCCAGAAATAGTCTGTCACTCAGTCCCCTATCCTCTTTGCTTCCATCCTTAAATTTACCTTCTTCTTTTTTTTTTTAAATTTACCTTCTTTTTTTAAGGTGGTTGCTTCTCCATTTGGTATGTTCCTGATCCCCATGGATCCTCAACTGTAACCATGGTGATGCACGTTGAAGTTGGCTCCATAACTTCCTTGGCTAGAGTGCCCGGCCTGGGTGAAATCGCCAAATAGGAGACCCTGCAGCGGACCTACTTCTGCCAGGCCAGTGCTGCCCCCTCTGCAGCGCTGCTCCTGGAAGGGAAGAGCCCCCTCAGGAGCAGCCCAGCCTGCCTCCTCCCTCTGCCACGGCTCGCCCCCAAACCCTTCTCCACAGGCAAGGCCCAGGACCTGAAACCCCCCGCCACGTCCCTGCAGCCCAGCCCGTCCAGGCTGTCTTCTCCTCGTGGCCTCTCCCAGGATGCAGAGGCCAAGCATCTGGGCGAGAGGATGCCCAGCCTGGTGGGGCAGGAGGCGGGGAGCAGGGAGGGCCTGAGGAGAGGCTCATCTCTGTTCAGCAAGGCTGCGATTCTACAGCCAGGCCCCAAGGCCGTGACTCTTGGAAACTGCCAAAGCCCGCCCCACTCTGGGGAAGGAGAGCGGTGAGGGGGCTCAGGAGGCTGGCACAGGGGAGTCTCAGGAGTCCTCTCTGGGCTCCTGGCCTGAGGTGGCCCCCAAGCCAGCCCTGCCCTCCAGAAAGCCTGGGGGGACCCTTCCCCAACCAGCCTCCCTGTCACAGGACACAAGGCCAGCTGCCACTCCAGAGGAGACAGGCCCAAGTGAGCCTCTGTCAGAAGCCAGCAGCATGGAGGGCTCCAGGGGCCCCACTCCGGAGCCTAGGCCTCACCTGAAGAGAAGGCCTGTGTTGGCTGTTTTCACTGAATCCATTTAGGCTCAGAAGCCAAGCCCCGGCGGAGTGGCCGCTGTGGGGAAAGTGCCCCCGACCCCTCCGGAGAAGATGTGGGTGAGGAGGCCCAGGCCTCTGTCCATGGACCTCATGGCCCCGTTCGAGGACAGAGTTGCTGTGCTGAGCAAGGTGGCCGACGAGGCTGCAGGTTTCACCGCCCAGTGGTGGGTCCCAGGGAGGTCCGACCCAGAACCCAAAGCCGGTGTGGAGTGTTTGGTCAAAGCAGGGGCTCCCCTTCATGACACAGTCCAGACTTTCTGGAGGTGGCCAAGAAGATCCGAGAGTGGAAAATGCTTGTTAAGCAGATGCAGACGGGGAGCCTCAGGACTGCTGGGGGCTCAGCCACGGACAGTCCCATGGAAGACCAGAATCCTGGGGATGGGAAAGCCAACCTGGTTGGGGAGCCCGAGAAGGTGCCCAAGTCCCCTTCTCCCAGGCCTGGCAATGACCAAGAATTTGCTGAGGTCAAGAGCAGAGCGGCTGATGGAGAAATCCGGCTGGAGGGAGGATGGACCCCCAGGGGCAGCATCAAGCAGCGCCTCAACCTCTTTGGGGAGGAGAGCACCATGGGAGCAGGGTCTGAATCCCCACTGGCTGCCTCCGAGTCCCCGTCAGCTGCGCCAGGGCCAGAGAAAGCAGGTGTGAGCGTCCAGGAGCGGATCAAAGGCTGGGCTGCTGAGAGCTCTGAGGCAAAGCTGGGCACCAGGAGGAAGGCATTCCAGGCACGGCTGTTGTCAGCGGATTTGACCAAACTGTAAGTGGGCACGTCCCATGGGCTTCAGCCAGACCTGGAGCTACCACAGACTGCCCACAGAGGCGCCATTGCTGGTCACCTTACCAGCCCTCTCCCAGTTTACCTACAGCCCTGAGAGGAAGTAGCATTAGCTCCCCTCTGGTACAGTGTGTGCCAGCATTGGGGCCAGGAGCTCAATTCCCTGTCCCTTCTTTGCACCTTACAGAGTGGGAGGTATTATGCCCATTTCACAGCTGCAGGTAGGAAAGGTGAAGTACCATTGAGAAGTCAGGAGCCTGATGTAATTCCTGCTCAGCCTGTCTCCATAGCTATGCTTTCCTTCCCTGAAGTCTGAGGACACGTAACATATGGCCCACACCTCCAAGAGTGGCCAGCAAAATAAAGCAGGTGGGTCAAGATAACCTGGGCACATTGCTTCCCCTCTTGAGCCTCTGTTTTTTCATCTGTAAAATGGAAATGACACTAAGACCTCCCTTAAAGGATTAAGGCAAAGACTCCGAGAGAGAATGCTGGAAATCTCTCTGCCATGGGAAGCCCTCAGTACCCGTAACTCCACGTGGTATTATTAATCCTGTAGGCTAATGATGATTTCCTAAGGTTGCCAGGCTTCTGACATTTCTTGCACCTTCGCTTTCCTGTGAGTGTTGAGTGGCTTCTTAGCTACAACAGGGCGATGCCCCGGAGTGTGTCCACCAGCACATTAATGACATGCATGCCACTGACATACTTGGTCCAGGATGGAGCTCCCAGGGGGCAGGACCTCTGGGCAGACTGCCCTCCCAGCCATGGGAACCAGGGCAGCCAGCTGAACCGGAGTGACACCAGTGACCCTTAGCATTTAGAATCACCTGGAAAGAAGACCAGTGTTTGGCCTGTATCAATATTGACATCATCAAAGCAACGCTGCCCAATTTCCTTTGAGAAAAGACATGTTTGTTCCAGTCACCAAACCGAGAAGGGTCAGGTGGGGACAGCCTACCTGAGACACAGCATCATGGGAATAGCCGGAGCCCCAGGCTTTGGTGTTAAATACTGTTTATAAATGTAATTGTCAGGTATGTATTATTTTCTGTGCACAGGACATGGCTTTCCTATGTACGAATGCCTGCTTAATTAAATTAAAATTTAGGTTAAAAATTAGTAGAAACTCCCTCAATTTTCCTTGTTAAGGTCTCTGCTCCCTTCCCCAACCTGACTGGTCACCTAGCAGCAGGGTGGTGGACCCCCTCCACCAAGCGGATCCATTTCTCTATGGACAATTATTGGCATGATGTTATGATTACTACTGGCCTTCTCTGCCTACAGACCGTGTACTCAAGAACTTGCAAGGACCCCCTATTATGGCATCAAGTCATTCCTAAATCATCTATTTTGTAGGACCTTCTACTAATCACCACCCTACTCCCTGATAATTCTCTCCTGTTACTTCCAGGTTCTTATCACCTATTTCCAAAGAGTCAATTTTGTCACCCGCGCAACCCTGCCTCCACACCTTTGCTCCCACCGTCTCCCCTGCCTGGGGTTCCCTGCCTGCTCCATTTTTAGTGACTGTTCTTCCTTACCATTTGGAGGGGGCTGCGAAAATCAGAACCTTCATCCTGGACTTGCGAATAGATTAAGGAGGTAGCCATTGCACCCTGTTGTCCACAGAGGCCACAGACCCCAATCTGCTGTGATTTAACTATTCCGCTGGAGGTGATTTATTCAGTAAATAACCAATTGTGATTGAATCTTCCTGGCTTGGTGAGCTCTTTCATCTAAAGGCATCTGCAGGTGAGACCCAAATCAGGCCCATGGGGCCCAACTTAGCCTTTAGACAATGTGGCTACGCGCCGGAAAGGGCCACCCTCAGCTCTGTACAGCCCCAGATAAGGCTTTCGTCTCCTGGGAGGACAGAAGATCGGGTTTTCTCTGGGAGCTGGGAACACTCACCAATGTAATCGTTGGACTTGCCGATGTCATAGTCCCAGACTGAGATGTCCAAGGACTTCTTAGCCAGGTCACTGTGTTTGATATCGTAGAAAAACTGGATGCAGCAGGTGAAGACATGTGAATGAGAGGGTGCTCTGGACCCCCGGCATCGGGGACTGAGGCTGAGCCCTAGGGGCTTGCGGGCGGAAGGGTGCGAGAGGGCCTTCCCACTCTGCGCCTGGCAACCTCCGTTCAGCAAACACTCTATTATAAAGACCCCACAGCCTGTCATTCTCTCTTCAAGGACTCTCTGATGCTGGGGAGGCTGCCAGGGTTTTTCTAAGAGAACTGGTCCTGGTCAAGTTTGCTTAAAGGCAAATGGCCATGAACTCGGTCTTTCCATTCCAGTAGCTTCTGAAGTGGGTCTACCCCTCTCCCCATCATTTACAGATTAAGGCTAATTGAGGGGACTGAGACTGATTTGAGGGTTAAGTGCTTATGTTTCCAGACAATCTGATTTCTTACATAACTCTTCTGCTTAATTATAAAATTCATTCATGCTCATCATTAAAACAAATAAGAAAAAAACCCCAAAACTTGTAATTTAACTATAAGAAAACCACTGTCAACCTTCTCCATGTGTGACCACATTGATATTTTTTAATTTTAATATGAATATTAATTTGAACATTATTTGAAATATTTGATTATGTGAAATAAAATATGAATATACCTTTTTATGGCTATCTTTTCCATTTTATAACATAGTAAAAACCAACTTAACATGTTAGCAAGTATTTTTCTATTATCACCATTTTAATGGCTTCATTTAATAGCTGTGTGGCTATACCATAACCTACTGCCCAACAGTTGAGTATTTAGGTTGTTTCCCATTTTCCACTGTTATAATGATATGATAAAAGGCATCCTTTCAGGTAAATCATTGTGCAAGTCCATGGTGATGTTTTCAGGATAAATTTCAAGCAGTGTTCTTCTGAGTTTGTTAAATTTTAAGAGGGGGAACAGTGGGTGTAAACTGTGGTGCCGTTTGTGTGTCATAAGGAAGCTGGCCACACATTTATTTGCTTTGTGTATACATAAATCCTGGAAATAGACAATATTCTGGCTTCAGAAGGGAAGAAGGCTGGGGAGGGTGGAGCGTTTTGACTTCGGTACTTTTGGAATTTTCAAGTATGTGGCTGTATCGCCTGTTCCCAAAACAAATGGAATTCAAATTTTAAAAATGTAGAGTTTTTGACAAACTTCCCTTCAGGAGTTGAATCAGTTTGCTCTCTCACCCACAGTGTGTTCATTTCCTCACCAGCATTGGCTACCACAATTTTACAATATTTGTGTGCCAGTCTGTAATGAGATATGGTGTATGGTTTTGATTCATATTTTTGCTATTACTCATGAGTTTATTAGCTATTTGGATTTCTTATTTTGTGACTTGTTCAGATTCCAGGAGAGGGGGAGGCAGGACAGTAGTAATTGGTTCCTTACTCAAAGTTCATGAGTCAGAGTTGGGAAATCGGGGTCCAGATGAAAGAGGGACCCAGAAACAGGACAGGCAGACCTACTAGCCAGTGACTGTTCTGGGCTCAGTTTACACAGAACATTCCCCCTATATGCACATATGGGTGCATGCCCTTTGAAAATGAAACACTACAAAGCTGACTGTATTGTAGCTTTCCTTTCCTACTGTACAACATTTGGTAAAAACCAGTGCTAGCTGACTCTGCCCAAACATTCACCAGATATTTCTGGATCCTTACTAGCTGACAGGTTTGTTCAAATAATTGAAATCCATGGTCAGCACAAGATGGAAGGCTGCAAAAACCCTATAAGCATAGAGGGAGCAGATCTTCAGGGGTTAACGCTTACACTGACTCTTAAGGGATAACTAGGAGTTTGCCAGAGAGGAAAAGAGAGGGGAAAGTCCAGGGAAGGGGAGAAGCAGGGGCAGAGGTTAGAGATGTGCCAGGCACCTGCGTGGAGTTTAGTGTGACTGGAGCGCGACATGGGACAGGGGTGGGTTATGAGTCTGAAAGGGCCTGATTGTCATGCTAAGAAGTCAGGGAGCCATTGTTGGGTTGGACCAAAGGGTGAGAAATTCAGATTTGTGTTTTAGAAAGCTCACACTTATGTGGAGGATGGACCAAACCCAGGAAGGGAGTCAACAGTCTACTGCAACTGTCTAGTCATGAAATGCCTGACGAGTAACAGTGAGA
Organism: Manis javanica; assembly: GCF_040802235.1. NCBI lineage: Eukaryota > Metazoa > Chordata > Mammalia > Pholidota > Manidae > Manis > Manis javanica. The sequence goes on along the minus strand of NC_133170.1, from coordinate 70,655,298 downwards.
ACAGAGGAAGGAGTCCACTCAGTGGGTATCTAGGTAGTGGCTTTAGCAAGACTCCCTGCACTGGATGGACCTGCGGAGTGGGAGACAGGGAGAGGGCTGTGACCACTGGGTAGATCGTGCCCCATGTATTTCCTCAGATTTCTGTATTATTGACTATTAGAACTGGTAATGATATTGGAAATGACTTAATTCAATCTCTCTCCAAATGCATAGATTATGACATTCTTAAACTATGGTGTTTTGTTTTAGGCTTGATACCCTCTGGTGACAAGGAACTCATTACCTGTCCTTTAGCTAATTCAACCTGACCTGTGAGAGAAAGCTCTTTCTGATATGCTTCACAGCATTCTAGCAGGAAATTCGTCCCTCTCTCACGTAAAGGAAATACCCCAGAGCACGACACAAATGGGGCAGTCTTACCTCATTAAACTTGGGATTCAAGGTTTTCTTCTTAATTTGAGTCTTGTGTTTGTCTTTCTTTCCCATGTCTGGTTTCAGCCACCTGAGAGAAACAGGAAAGGCTATTACGGATGAAGTTAAATGAATAAGAGCAGCTCCTTGATGACCCCCATGTGAGCATGATGACTGGCACATAATAGGTGCTAATAAAACAATTCTGGCCAAATAAATAAAATGGGCTAAAAACTCTTAAGAGTTGGAACATTTGGGATCTGAGTCAAACTGCCTCTAGCTGTGTGACTTTGAACAACATGAGTGTAACTTTGGCGTGCCTCACTCTTCCAATCTGCAAAGAGGGCAAACATTTCTTCCTCATCCACAGAACTGCTTTTGAGGATAATTTTAAGGAAGGGGCCCAACAGGGGAATTGGAAGGTACCAAGTCCTGAGAAAAGAGAAAACGCAATTTTGACTTTCAAAATCTTTATTTGATCTTAAACTGATTAATGGTTTCCTGTTTCCTTCTCCACCACATCCGCCAGGGCAGCTCTTAGGTTGGCAACCACAATAACTCTTCTTCTGGAGATACTGGGTGGGTGGGAGAAGGCGTGGTGGGGAGAATTATTTAAGAAAAACCATTTGCACGTGGCTGGGATTTGATGCAGTGCAGGACAGCAGCCCATGAGCTGATTTCTCCAGTGGACCGTATGAGAAAACAAAACCAAATTGCTCCTAGAAATCACACTCATCCCTGACGTGTGTGTTCTTCTGTCCACTAACTCCTCATTCAAAGAAAATCTGAAGCAAAGCCCTGACTGGCCTGATTTTTAGCCATGATCTTAAGAGAAGCATTGCTTTCTCTTAGCAGTGGTAGTGGAGGGAGGGAGTATCTCACAGGCTGCAGAGAAGATTACTAACACTCTTTGCCATGAGTAAGCATAGTGATGGTAGTTATTTATAACCATAATGGCAGTATTTATTGAGCACTTACTGTGCATGAGACTCCATGACATAGCACCTCCCAGATCTCCAACTGCAGGGGTGAAATTGACTGACAGGCTGCCGGGCTCTGAATGCACCACTATGTTCTTACCTGGCCATGCTCCCCATGGGCCGCTCTCAGCCATCCTGAGCCAGCAGAGACAGTGTGCAGCACAATTTCTGGGACACGCATGGCTCCTTTGACGCTCTATTTCATCCTCAAGGATTCCCCAACGCCCCGCCTGCAACTTCCTCAGAACTGCACCACAACCTAAGACCCCTGCGCCCTAACCGCCCTCCCTCCCGCTCTCCTCCAGGGGGGTCAGACCTGCTCCAAGGCCTGCTGTCCCTGCGGTTCTCCTCAGGCTCCCTTCCGATTTTGCTTCACAGGCATTCTCCCCAACAAAGCTTTTGTATATCTCATCTAGTCATTGTGTGTGATTGGGACTAATGACCAATCTTACTCATCCCACTTTACAGATGAGGACACTGAGGCCCAGTGATGTTAAGGCACAAACCCAAGGTCACACAGCTAGAGAATACTGATGACAGTTGGATTTGGGATCCAAACCTAAGCACAATTCTAATTGTTTTTTATATGATGGCTCATGTGAGCCTTATGCCCATTTTTGGAAATGAGTGGAACTATGGTTGCAGTTTTACCAATGAGGAATCTAAGGCTCAGAGGGGTTAAATAACTTGCTTATAGTGATACAGCTGGAAGGTGGAAGAGATGGATGTTGGGCTCCGGGTCTGCTTCAGTGGCGGCCACAAAAATGTGCCTGGTGGGCCTCCAGCTACAGGAGCAGAGCCGACCAAGGCCCCAGCCGCTGTGGGTGGGAATCCATGCCATGCTGGTACCAAGGCCATGCTCCCAGCTGATGACTGGATGTGGCAGGCCTACTATGGCAGGCCCACTCCTAGGAGACATGGGACCTGTCTGATGGCCACTTTTGGCCAGAGGACTCCCTGATGGCTTTGCTGACCTTGTGTCCAGGGTGCTTCCACCCCCACCCCTCAGGGCCAGACTTGGGTTGTGGTCTCTCAGCTCCCCCACTTCCCCAGCTCTCTCCCTACTTTCCCTCACACAGGCATTTCCCCAATAAAACCCTTGTCTCTTTAAAATCTTCTCACAGGCTCCAGAATAATACAAAACAAAGTCTTTCTTATTCACCTTGATGAGATTACTGGAATAACCCCAAGGTCTAAGGCCTTTGCACATCTCCAGGCTGAATCTGGAAACAGCTGCCTGGGTGGTGGGGCTCTGGACTGTTGAATGGGGTGTACTGCTGATTTCATCACATACTCACCACAGATCCACACTATGATGATCGGCCTTCCTTGGGCAAGAAGAAGGGGTTAAGATCCACATACCTTCCTACGAGACTGTCAACACAGCTAATATTCCAGAACAATGTGATGCTATAAACTAGCATGAATTGACTGTTTCAGTACTAGAAAATTATATTGCACACTCCAGAATATTACATGACTTTTCACCTGCACGCACATCAGGAATAGGAAAGGGAGGCATCCTGTGGGTGCTGACGGGGGCTACACAGATGCCTCCTATGAGAAGCTTCTGCAAAGGACTGGGTGTGCCACATACACAGTGATCTCTGTAAATACCACAGATACGCCAAGCTTGTTACGTAGCACCAGCCTCTCAGGTTAGCTCAACACTAAGGCCAAGCGGGAGGGAAAGCCCCCCCCGCCCTGCCTTTCACCCTGACAAACCCACGTGGCTGCTGCCAGACTCCAGCAGGCTCTGCTGGACAGCAAACTGCATTATCTCCGATTCTCCATCTTGCAACTGCACGTTTCTGCCATTGTCTTGAAGGTGGTAAGATTCGGGAATTTCAAACACAGACTGACCTACCTCCAAGTCTGTGACGGGGGAAGCTGAGACCCAGACGGTGGCAGTTCAGTTACTCAAGTCAGTAAAGTAATTTCCACTTCAAATACAGCATTTAAAATTTATAAAAACATTTTAAGTTAAAAAAAATGATTAATGAATAGTCTAAATTCACAATTTAGACTGGAAAAAGAAGAACAAATGAAGCCCAAAGTCAGCAGAAGGAGGGACAAAATAAAGATTAGAGAAGAAATAACTAAAATTGAGAAGAATAAAACAATAGAAAAATTAATGAAACTAAGAGCTGGTTCTTTGAGAAAATAAACAAAATAGACAAATCCCTAGCCAAAGAAAAAAAGAGAATCTACACACACACATATACAGAATCAGAAATGAGAAAGGAAAAATCATGACGGACACCACAGAAATATAAGGAATAATTAGAGAATACTATGAAAACTATATGCTAACAAACTGGATAACCTAGAAGAAATGGACAACTTTCTAGAAAAATACAACCTTCCAAGACTGACCCAGGAAGAAGCAGAAAATCTAAACAGACTAATTACCAGCAATGAAATTGAATCGGTAATCAAAAAACTACCCAAGAAGAAAACTCCCAGACCAGACGGATTCGCCGGTGTATTTTATCAGACATTTAAAGACACAATGCCCATCCTCCTTAAAGTTTTCCAAAAAATAGGAGGGAATACTTCCAAATTCATTCTATGAAGCCAGCATCACTCTAATACCAAAACCAAGCAAAGACTCCACAAAAAAAGAAAACTACAGACCAATATACCTGATGAACATAGATGCAAAAATACTCAACAAAATATTAGCAAACTGAATTCAAAAATACGTCAAGAGGATCATACCCCATGATCAAGTGGGATTCATTCCAGGGATGCAAGGATGGTACAACATTCAAAAATCCATCAACATCATCCACCACATCAACAAAAAGAAGGACAAACACCACATGATCATCTCCATAGATACTGAAAAAGCATTCGACAAAATTCAACATCCATTCATGATAAAAACTCTCAACAAAATGGGTATAGAGGGCAAGTACCTCAACATAATAAAGGCCATATATGATAAACCCACAGCCAATGTCATACTTAACAGTGAGAAGCTGAAAGCTTTTCCTCTAAGATTGGGTATAATACAAGGATGCCCACTCCCCACTTTCATGCAGCATAGTTCTGGAGGTCCTAGCCACGGCAATCAGACAACACAAAGAAATACAAGGCATCCAAATGGCAAGGAAGAAGTTAAAACTGCCACTATTTGTAGATGACATGATATTGTACATAAAAAACCCTAAAGACTCCACTCCAAAACTACTACAACTAATATCAGAATTCAGCAAAGTTGCAGGATACAAAATTAATACACAGAAATCTGTTGCATTCCTATACATTAACGATGAACTAGCAGAAAGAGAAATCAGGAAAACAATTCTGTTCACAATTGCATCAAAAAGAATAAAATACCTAGGAATAAACCTAACCAAGGAAAAGACCTATACCCTGAAAGCTATAAGACACTCTGAAGAGAAATTAAAGAGGAAACTAACAAACGGAAATTCATCCCATGCTCTTGGGTAGGAAGAATTAATATTGTCAAAATGGCCATCCTGCCTCAAGCAATCTACAGATTCCATGCAATCCCTATCAAAATACCAACAGCATTCTTCAATGAACTGGAACAAATAGTTCTAAAACTCATATGGAACCACAGAAGACCCCAAATAGCCAAAGCAATCCAGAGAAGGAAAAAAAAGCAGGGGGGATCCTGCTTCCCAACTTCAAGCTCTACTACAAAGCCACACTGATCAAGCAATTTGGTACTGGCACAAGAACAGACCCATAGACCAGTGGAACAGAATAGAGAGTTCAGATATTAACTCAAGCATATATGGTCAATTAATAGATGATAAAGGAGCCATGGATATACAATGGGGAAATGACAGCCTCTTCAATAGCTGGTGCTGGCAAAGCTGGACAGCTACATGTAAGAGAATGAAACTGGATTACTGTCTAATTTCACACACAAAAGTAAACTCAAAATGGATCAAAGACCTGAATGTAAGTAATGAAACCATAAAACTCTTAGAAGAAAACATAGGCAAAACTCTATTGAATATAAACATAAGCAACTTCTTCATGAACATATCTCCCTGGGCAAGGGAAACAAAAGCAAAAATGAACAAATGGGACTATATCAAGCTGAAAAGCTTCTGTACAGCAAAGGACAGCATCAGTAGAACAAATAGACATCCTACAGTAAGGGAGAATATATTCATAAATAACATATCCAATAAGGGGTTGACATCCAAAATATACAAAGAGCTCACGTACCTCAACAAACAAAAAGCAAATGATCCAATTAAAAAATGGGCAGAGGATGTGAACAGAACAGACTCTTCTCCAAAGAAGAAATTCAGATGGTCAACAGGCACATGAAAAGATGCTCCACATTGCTTATCATCAGAGAAATACAAATTAAAACCACAATGAGATATAACCTCACACCAGTTAGGATGGCCAACATCCAAAAGACAACAACAAATGTTGACGAGGTTGTGGAGGAAGGGGAACCCTCCTACACTGCTGGTGGGGATGTAAATTAGTTCAACCATTGTGGAAAGCAGTATGGAGGTTCCTCAAAATGCTCAAAATAGAAATACCATTTGACCCAGGAATTCTACTTCTAGGAATTTACCCTAAGAATGCAGCAGTCCAGTTTGAAAAAGACAGATGCACCCCTATGTTTATCGCAGCACTATTTACAATAGCCAAGAAATGGAAGCAACCTAAGTGCCTATCAGTAGATGAATGGATAAAGAAGATGTACATATACACAATGGAACACTATTCAGCCATAAGAAGAAAAGAAAAACCCTACCGTTTGCAACATGAATGGTCCTAGAGGGTATTATGCTCAGGGAAATAAGCCAGGCAGAGAAAGGCAAGTATCCAATGATTTCACTCCTCTGTGGAGTATAAGATCAAAGCAAAAACTGAAGGAACAGCAGGGTGCCCTGGGCGGTGCTGCCGGGCCCTGGCGCCTCTGCCCGCGGGGCCCTGCCGGGTGCCGCCGCTGCGCCGCCTCGGGCGGGAGCTGCGCTGCCGCTGCGACCCCCGCGCCCGCGGCGGCCGCCGCCGCCCCGTCCGGCCGCGCGAGCTGGCGGCGCACGTGCCGCGCTGCGCCCTCCGCGCTGTCCGCCGCCGGGGCTGCAGGAGCGGCTCGCACGAGGCGCGACCCGCGCCCGCCGCGGCGCCCTGGACCCGGATGGAGAATACAAGCCACTCACCATTGTGTTAGGAAGAGAAAATGACACATTGGGATTCAATATTAGAGGAGGTCAACCAAATCAGAATAAGGAGGAAGAAACATTACCAAAAGGAATTTATGTGTCAAAAATTTTGGAAAATGGACCTGCTGACAGACCAGATGGCTTGGAGATTCACGACAAAATCATTGAGAACAAGAATAGAGATGCATCCATGTGGAAGAAATGATAGATTCCATGCAAAACTCATTCATTTGTTCAGTGAGTCAGAAAGATGAAAATATTGTGTGCATATCATAATTAGAGTATAAAAACTAAATAAATGCAGTGGGAGAGTAACATTTTGAGTGAGAAGGACTCTTTCCTAAAGTGTTCTCATATCTGTGTTTAGATTTAGTGACAATATTGTATTTAAAAACAGGAAAGTAAAGTAAAATTGACCATTAAAAGGTCAAAGCCTTTTTAGTTATTACAGGTTGAAATTATTATTTTAGAAATCTGAAATATAAAGTCTATATAGCATTACACGTAGTTTCCCAGTCATTCTCTTGACTTAATAGAATTTGTTTTTATATCATTTTCCTCCTGTATTCTATGTTACTTATTCCTCAAGGTGTAAGATATAATCTTACCTCTTCAGATTAAAATAATATAGCTATTTGCACTTGAATGACTATATTTAGTGATTTTTTTAAAAAAAGCTGATTTAAAAACCCACACCCCTCCAACAAGCAGTAAACAGAGAAAGGATACATTAAATATCTTCCAAGTTTATTGTTTTATGACTATCTGATCCTCATTATACTTAGCAGCTTTCCCTTGGGTACAGAAAATATGGGTAATGCTGTATTTTCATGGCCATATTAAATCACAACTACAGGTAACCTTTTTAAGTATCCATGGCATTGTTTTAAAGATACCTTTTACATAAATGTGGTTTTTGAAAACAAACAAACAGACAAAACTGAAGGAACAAACAGCAGCAGACTCACAGAACCCAAGAATGGACTAACAGTTACCAAAGGGAAAGAGACTGGGGAGGATGGGTGGGAAGGGAGGGATAAGGGGAAAAAGGGGCATTACGATTAGCACACATAATGTGAGGGGGTGGGGCACGGGGAAGACAGTGTAGCACAGAGAAGACAAGTAGTAATTCTACAGCATCTTACTACACTGACGGACAGTGACTGTAATGGGGTATGTGGTGGGGACTTGATAATGGGAGTTACCTGGTAAACATAATGTTGTTCATGTAAGTGTATATTCATGATACCAAAAAATAAATAAATTAAAAAATAAATAAATAAATATACCACTGTTAAAAAAAAGAGAGAATTCAGGGCTTCGGGTCAGACTGTCTGGGTTTCCATCTACATTTACAGGCTACATGACCTTACACAAAATTATATAATCTGCTTGTCTCCTCCTCTATACAAGTGCAGAAAAAAATACCTACTGGAGTGTTTCCTCCTCTTTAAAAATGAAGACAAAAATACCCACTGTAGTGTTTTTCAAACTGTGGTAAAGGGCTAGTTTTTGTAACTTTTAATCTGTCCCAGGCCACTAAATAGTCCTACTGTGCATGACTAATAAGCAGCTCTGTGTACCTGCAAAGCATTCCAGTTCAGGGACACCTGTAGCTATCTACTTGATTGGATGTTGCAACAATGTCAAACTGTTAAATTTCTAAACATTTCATCTCAGTTTCTGTGGTCACCTCTTTGCAGGTAACAAACCACTCTTTGAACAGTATTTCTACAGCAGCAGTGGTTCTCAACCAGAGGGATTTTGCCCCAGTGGACATCTGGAGATGTCGGGAAATATTTTAATCACCTGGAGTGGGAGTGTGGTGCGCTCCTGCCATCTAGTGGGTAAAGGCTGAAATGCTGCTAAATATCTTAAGAGCTCTTAAGATAGAACGTCTCCCCTCTCCCAAAAGAATCACCTGGTCCAGAACAACAGTATTACCCAGGTTGAGAAACCCATTTCTAAAGGATTAAACAGGATGTGTGGAAAAGACTTAGCAAAATAGTAGGTACAAAGTGGTCAATATATGGTGGACAATGAATTCACGTAGAGTCAAGATAACCCAAAAGTGACCCTGGATGACAAGCTGGTAGAGATACAGATGTACCCATGCGGTATAAGGGAAAGGAAGGGCTTCCATGGAAGGAACAAGAGGCAGTTACAGTGCAGTTGGGCAAGCTTTCATCTCCAGGGTTCCTCCCGAAGCTGTGCACACCCGTGTGTATGTATGTATGTGCATGTGTATATATGTGTGCTTTAGGGATCCTCCCAAAAGGTCGGTTTCAAGCCCCACAAAAACTAGGTTCTAGTTCCGGTTTCTCCCGATACCTGAAAGTAGAGTGTATGTATGAATCCTTCTGTAAGCCAAAATGATGTGAAGCAGAATTCAATTACCATTCATTCATATGGAAATTTTTTGAGCATTTGCAGACCCCCAAAAGAACCTAAGGCTTTTCTGATACCTTAGGGTGCATCTTCTTAACGGATGCACAAAATAAATGCAGGTGAAGCACAGATGCTCACAGACACATCTCAAAACTATGGCAGCCTGATGCTGATGCAGAGCCAAGGGAAGGGGCCTTGCGGTGCCACTCTCCCTGCTCTGGCTGTGGGCTCACTGTTTCCAGTTTGAGCCCCAGGGGTCACGTGACGATCTATGTGAAAATGTGTAAAGCGCAGCCGTCAAGGAGGCTGGGGGTGGCGGCGGTCGCACCGCACCTGAGGCGGCAGCCAGGCCATTGGCCCGGGCCCTCTCCTGTCCTCTCTGAAAGGCTGATGGAGGCCAGGGGCACATGGCCAGTGCACACATGTACATGCAAGCAACCAGACACACGCACATGCACATGCCATCGTGCAGAGAGTTGTAGGTAGATACTGTGTCTATATCTCTGGCCACGTTAGCGTCCACAGCACTGTCACACCTGCCCCCGTGAAACCCAGAGCCCTTCTGTGTATATAAGCTGTGCTCAGAAATAAAACTGTATCATTTGTCTGCCACCGGTGGTCAGTGAGCGATCATCCTAACTTTGGTTTCTGTGTCTTTCTTGTATCTCTCTCTGCGTTTTTCTTGAATCTCCTATCCACCCCTCTCAGGTTCAGCGGGATTATTGTCGAGATGGCCTCTGCAACAATGTACACATTTAATCTTGTGGTTTGGGGGCTATTCAAAATTTTTCATTTAGAAAAGCATTAAGTATAAGTTTTTCACTTAATCAGCCTCAAAGAAATGCAGTGGTGAAAAATACAGAGATTTCCCCCTTCATTATTTAGTGAAGGGTCACCTTTTCACAGACAAAATGACCAAGCAATTGCTCAGTAAATTCACAAGATTAAGAGATCTAAGTACATAGTCTTGGCTCACACAGAGAAAAAGTAGGTAGGATACAGATATGATGAGAGGAAAAACATATATTTTGATGAATATATGCTTTAGAGAAATAAAACTTTCTAAACTGAATTTCGATTAATGCTCTTTATTTCATCTGGAACTGACTTTAAATCATTCGAGAAATGTCTGGTGACTCAGGATGCTAGAAATAAGAAGGGATGGTATTTCACAGAAAAAATGGACTCCTATTTATTCTCAAAATGCTCTGTCTTTCCACTTACCCCTGAAATTTTGGTTATTGACTGTATCTGGGGGCTGGTCATTTCCCCTTTAGTAATGTGTTTGGGAAATGGAGAATAATGTGTGAGACTAGGGTTCAGTTCTCGAAACAGAACTTCCTTTTAAGTGCCACACTTGTCCACTGAATACACACTTGTCTTGACAGAGGTAGTGGGACCTGAGGTGGGCAGGGCTAAATCCACTCTCAGGCTTCTGTGATGCGCTGTGGCCACGGTAACGTGGTGATGCCCACCTTGGGTTCTGTTTCATCGGCCACACTGTGAGCTGAGTAGTTCACTCTGGTGAGAGGTGAGAAACTCTCAGCTTCATACCCAGAGCCTTTTGAGATGGGAAACCTCAATTGTTGTACAGGTATGTTCACAAAGATGTTCTCAGAATACTGTTGTTACTAATGGACTTGTCAGCTTTTTCTCAAAATATTTTTCTCTTCTTTAAAAAATTTCTTTCTCTAATTTTGTCTGTATACAGAGTTATAAATATGTTGTATAGTTTTGTTTATTCCTCAATTTCTATTTTTGGTTTTTCTATCAAGTTGGTTGCCTTACGTTTTCTCCATTTAGAAAAACATACCACTTCCTCTTACACTCTGCACCTCTCACTTCCCACCTCTGGGGGACACATGGCAGTTTTTTTTGCCTCATCAGTTAAAATCAACTTCAGAAATGTGGAACGGTTGAGACGAGTCCGGAGGCATTTCCCACAAGGAAGGGAATCTATCACCATCGCAAACCTTCCCTGCGCTCCTGACACTGAGTGTGTCCGCACACGGTCGGTCCTGTTACTCCTGTTCATACATAGTTGACCCCTGGACAATGCAGGGCTGGGGCCGCTGACCCCCACCCAGTGCAGCTGAAACTCAAATACCTTTTTTTAAAATTGAAGTATAGATGATGTACAATCTTATATTAGTTTCAAATGTACAACACAGTGGTTCACATTATCAAATTCTGACCCCAACTAGCGCAGTTACTGTCTGGCAACAGAAAGACGTGAGAGAATCATTGGCTATATTCTCCATGCTGTGTTACCAGTCCCACGAGCAACTAGTATTATGACTAAGAACTTTCGTGCCCCTTTATCCCCTTCCTGCTCACCACCCACTATCCCAACCCCTCTCCCAAGGTAACCACCAGTCACTGCTCAATGTCTTTGCATCTACTGCTATTTTGTACACTTTGTTTTGTCTTTAGATTCCACAAATAAGTGAAATCATATAGCACTTGTCTTTCTCTGCCTGGATTATTGGACTTAGCATGATACCCTCTAGGCCCATCCATGTTGTCACAAATGGCAGGCTTTCCTTCTTTCTATGGCTGAGTAATATTCCATTGTGTATATGTACCACCCCTTCTTTATCCATATATTTATTGATGGATACTTTGGTTGCTTCCATATCATGGCTATTGTAAATAATGCAGCAATAAACACAGGGATGCATATACCTTTACAAATCAGGGATTTTATTATCCTCAGGTAAATTTCTAGAAGTGGAATTACTGGGTTGTGTATTTCTATTTCAATTGTTTGAGGAACCTCCACCCTGCTTTCCATAGGGGCGGCACCGATTTATATTCCCACCGAGAGTGTCGGAGGGTTCCCATTTCTCCACATGCTTGGCAGCACTTGTTATTTCTTGCCCTTTGGATAATGGCCATTCGAATCTTCCCCCATCCAGCACACCACCCCAAGGTCAGCCACCTTCTGTTGTCCCGAGGGGCCCACATGCTCCCCTCCACACCCAGGGCCCAACCCTGTACCTTCTCTAGGGACTCTCATCCTCTGAGCTCATGGCTCTGCTGCCTTCAGCCTGAGATTCACCACATCCACCCCTGGGGGCCTCACCACCCCGGGCTGACAACCCCACAAGTCCAGGATTCACACAAATTTGGGGGCCTCCTTGGCCCTGCTGCACCCATGTTGGTGACAAAAAGACCTGAGCCCTCTTGTCCCCAATGAATCCTGTCCCCTGGATGCTCATGCCTGGGGTCATGCTAGACATGCAGCCCCTGAAGAGTGGGACATCTCTGGGTCCCCTCCCCCAGGTGGACTCAGCCCAGGGGAGCCTCCCCAGCTTTGGTTGGAAGCCTGGGGCAGCGTGTCCTCCTCAAAATGTGGGCTGGGATGGCCCACACCATGCGCTAGACTGACCTCATCCACGTGTTCACTCACCTGAGCCCTTACACATCCCAGATCACCCTAGTGTCCCAGGGAAAGGTGTGGCTCTGAATACCTGGTGGGCAGTAATGGGGGGCCTCTGCCTCGGTATTGGGGAAGGGTGCTGGCAGAAACAGAAGCGCGGTTGGGAGGACCTGCGGCTCCTGGAGCAAACCCCATCCGTGCCTGACAGTCGGTGCCTTCCAGAAGCAGCGGGAGCCTGGCAGGGGCACTGCTGCTGGGAGGGGGGCTCAGCTCTGCAGGGCCGCTGGCCACTGGTGCCCCCTCTTGGGGCCTCCCACGGGGCAGCTTGCCCCGTTAATGCACCACCACCCCTCGCTCTCGCACACAGCCCCCTCTTGGGATAGGCACATCCCTAAATCTAGGCAAGCCAGCACCCTGAAAATCAGCAATAGGTTACCCATCATGGATCACAAGCTGCCCATTCTCCAAGCAACAAATTGGTCCTCTGGCCCAATAGGTCTCCTTTCGTGGGGCCTGGCCTTCCTCCTCCAGGGGGCCAGGCTCGCACCTGGGCAGACACACAAGGACATAGGTTCAGGCCTTGGGGAGCTGTCCCATGGAAACATGCATGTCATGGAGGCGGTTTGGGGAGCTTGAGAAGCCAGTGGGGATGGCAGTGGCCTCGTGACCTGCTGGTGTTTCAGGTGTGACCTTGAGGCAGGTGAATTTTCAGGGGTTGCCATTCTGCTCTTAGCCTGAGGCCTGAGAATGATGGGGACCCAGCCTTCTGAGTGGGGGGCAGGGGGATATGTTGTCAGAGGAGGAGCCCAAGGGAGGGGAGGCAAGTGCGCATCCAGGTCCCAGGGTCCTCGGGCTGCAGGGAACTTGTGTCAAGAGCCTCTGGGAGACCCGTGCACTGCTGGCCAGCCGCCCCGAGGTCACCTGCCCTGCTCAGTGTGGCAGGAAGAGGTTGTGTGCACAAGCTGTGCTCAGAAACAAAACCGCGTCACTAGTCTGCCACCAGTGGTCAGTGAATATCCTGATCCCAGCCTTGGCTTCTGTGTCTTTCTTGTATCTCTCTCTGTGTTTTTCTTGAATCTCCCATCCACCCCTCTCAGGTTCAGCTGGATTATTGCAGAGAAGGCCTCTGCAACCAGGCACACATTTAATCCTATGGTTTGGGGGCTATTCAAAGTACTTCATTTAGGAAAGCATTCAGTATAAGTTTTTCACTTAACTCGGTGAGCCTCAAAGAAATGCAGTGGTGAAAGCACAGTGATTTTTTTCCCCATTCATTATTTAGTGAAGTTACCTTTTCACACACACAATGACCAAGAAATTGCTCAGCAAATTCACAAAGATTAAGAGATCTAAGTACATAGTCTTGGCTCACACAGAGAAAAAATAGGTAGGATACATATATGATGAGAGAAAGACATATATTTTGATGAATATGTGCTTAGAGAAATATGACTTTCTAAACTGAATTTTGATTAGTGCTCTTTATTTCATCTGGAACTGACTTTAAATCATTCTAGAAATGTCTGGTGACTCAGGATTCTAGAAATGGGTAGGGATGGTATTTCACACAAAAAATGAGACTCCTATTTATTTTCAAAATGCTCTGTCTTTCCCACTTACCCCTGAAATTTTGGTTATTGACTGTATCTGGGGGGCTGGTCATTTCCCCTTTAGTAATGTGTTTAAGAAATGGAGAATAATGTGTGAGACTAGGGTTCAGTTCTCGAAACAGAACTTCCTTTTAAGTGCCACACTTGTCCACTGAATACACACTTGTCTTGACAGAGGTAGTGGGACCTGAGGTGGGCGGGGCTAAATCCACTCTCAGGCTTCTATGATGCGCTGTGGCCATGGTAACATGGTGATGCCCACCTTGGGTTCTGTTTCATCGGCTACACTGTGAGCTGAGTAGTTCACTCTGGTGAGAGGTGAGGAACTCTCAGCTTCATACCCAGAGCCTTTTGAGATGGGAAACCTCAATTGTTGTACAGGTATGTTCACAAAGATGTTCTCAGAATACTGTTGCTACTAATGGACTTGTCAGCTTGTTCTCAAAATACTTTTCTCATCTTTTTAAATTTCCTTTCTCTAATTTGTCTTACCGAGTTCACTGGAAACCTCCATTGTTGTTGTGAAGGTATGTTCATAAAAATCGTCTCAGAATGCTGTTGTTACTAATGGACTTGTCAGTTTTTTCTCAAAATATTTTTCTCTTCTTTTAAAAATTTCCTTTCTCTAATTTCGTCTGTATACACAGTTATAAATATGTTGTATAGTTTTGTTTATTCCTCAATTTCTATTTTTGGTTATTCTATCAAGTTGGTTGCCTTATCTTTTCTCCATTTAGAAAAACATACCACTTCCTCTTACACTCTGCACCTCTCACTTCCCACCTCTGGGGAACACATGGCAGTTTTTTTTGCCTCATCAGTTAAAATTAACTTCAGAAATGTGGAACGGTTGAGACGAGTCCGGAGGCATTTCCCACAAGGAAGGGAATCTATCACCATCGCAAACCTTCCCTGCGCTCCTGACACTGAGTGTGTGTTGAGGTCCGCACACGGTCGGTCCTGTTACTCCTGTTCATACATAGTTGACCCCTGGACAACGCAGGGCTGGGGCCGCTGACCCCCACCCAGTGCAGCTGAAACTCAAATACCTTTTTCTTTAATTGAAGTATGGATGATATACAATCTTATATTAGTTTCAGATGTACAACACTGTGGTTCACATTATTAAATACTGACCTCAACTAGCGCAGTTACTGTCTGGCTACATAGAAAGATGTGAGAGAATCATTGGCTATATTCTCCATGCTGTGTTACCAGTCCCAGGAACAACTCATATTATGACTGAGAACTTTCGTGCCCCTTTATCCCCTTCCTGCTCACCACCCACTAATCCCAACCCCTCTCCCAAAGTAACCACCAGTCACTGCTCAATGTCTTTGCATCTACTGCTATTTTGTTCACTTTGTTTTGTCTTTAGATTCCACAAATAAGTGAAATCATATGGTACTTGTCTTTCTCTGCCTGGATTATTGGACTTAGCATGATACCCTCTAGGCCCATCCATGTTGTCACAAATGGCAGGCTTTCCTTCTTTCTATGGCTGAGTAATATTCCATTGTGTATATGTACCACCACCTCTTCTTTATCCATGTATTTATTGATGGACACTTTGGTTGCTTCCGTGTCTTGGCTATTGTAAATAATGCAGCAATAAACACAGGGATGCATATACCTTTACAAATCAGGGATTTTATTATCCTCAGGTAAATTTCTAGAAGTGGAATTACTGGGTTGTGTATTTCTATTTCAATTGTTTGAGGAACCTCCACCCTGCTTTCCATAGGGGCTGCACCGATTTATATTCCCACCAAGAGTGTCGGAGGGTTCCCATTTCTCCACATCCTTGTCAGCACTTGTTATTTCTTGTCCTTTGAACAATGGCCATTCTGAATGGTGTGAGGTGGTACCGCCTTGTGGTTTTGATTTGCATTTTCTTGGTGATGTGAAATATCTTTTCTTGTGCCTGTTGGCCATCTGTATTTCTTCTCTGGGGAAATGTCTGTTCAGTTCCCCTGCCCACTTTTTAATCAGGTTATTTTTTCTTTTCGGTGTGGAGTTATATGAGTTCTTTATATATTTCAGATGTTAACCCCTTATCAGATAAATCATTTATGAATATATCCTCCCACAATGTAGGCTGCCTTTTTGTTCTGTTGGTGTCCTTTGCTGTAGAGAAACTTTTTAGTTTGATGTTGTCCCACCTATTCATTTTTGCTTTTGTTTTTCTTGCATGACGTGTCCAGAAGAAATTTGCTTATACTTTTGTTCAAGAGATTTTTGCCTAAGTTGTCTTCTAAGAGATTTATGGTCTCATATCTTACTTTTAAATAGTTTATCCACTTCAAGTTTACTTTTGTGTATGGAATTAGACAGTAATCCAGTTTCATTCTCTTTCATTTAGCTGCCCAGTTTTCGCAACGCCAGTTACTGAAGAGACTGACTTGTCATCACTGTATATTCTTGGCTCCTTTGTCATATTGGACATACAGATGCATGGGTTTATATCTGGGTGATAACTGACTTCCCCCAAATTTAACTACTATTAGCCTATGGTTGATCTGAAGTCTTACTAATAACATTGTCTATTAGCATATATTTTGTATGTTAAATGTATTATATATTGTATTCTTTCAATAAAGTAAGCTAGAGAAAAGAAAATATTAAGAAAACGTTAAGAGAAAATCTGTTTCCTTTACTATAGTGTATTTGCTGAAAAACAATCCACTTATAAGTGGACCCCCACAGTTCACGCCCATGTTGTTCAAGGGTCAACTGGAAATAGTTTTCCAAAAGAGATCATTAGAATGTGAGAGCCCATTTGTGGAGTATAACAATGAAGCAAACTGAAGGAATAAAACAGCAGCAGACTCACAGACTCCAAGAAGGGTCTAGTGGTTACCAAAGGGGGGTAAGGGGAGAGGGTGTGAGGGGAGAGGGAGGGGTCGGGGAGGAGAAGTGGATTGAGGGGCACTATGACTGGCACACATGCCATAATGCCACTGGTGTCAAGGGGAAGACAGTATAGCACAGAGAAGACAGGTAGTGACTCTGTGGCATCTTACTATGCTTATGGACAGTGCCTGCAGTGGGATGTGAGGGGGGCTTGATAATATGGGTGAATGTAGTAAGCACAATGTTTTTCATGTGAAACCTTCCTAAGAATGTATTTCAATGATACCTTAATAATAAGAAAAGGAATGTGAGTGTCTAGGTTTCAATTTACTTTTATGTTGCAGGTATTATCCAAAATTACATCTTACAGAGAAATCAATTATATGCTACCACCCAACTCATTCAGCACCCCACATGTAAGCATGGTGAAATAGAGTGATTTTTTCCTCAAAGAATAGCCAGTCTTTCAACATACAATGAAAGAGACAATTGGTTAATGAATTAATTTAGTGACTGATAGATAACCAAGTACACTGATTGTTAGTAACACACAAAGAAAAATAGATAATGTACGTAGATGAGAGCAATGAAATTTTAGGTAACTAGACAATTGCATACATTTGCAGGGAGAATTATAGCTTTAAAAAAGAATGAGTATCTGTTAAAGTGGTTTCAGTGTAATGTGTTCCTCAGTTCCTTGACCTTTCGTCCAGATCTCTTTGTGAAAGCTAAGCTATGGTCTTTTCTATGACTTGCTTTTCTACGCCTTGGCAAGTATCTCAGGAATTTATGTTCTGTTTGGAAGCACTTGTATTTGTGAGGAATAAATAATGCGGGATGACATTGTTTCCCATATTTGAGAACACAGGACTTTCTACTAGCCGGCGACCTTCCCTTCCTGTGAGCTGGATGGAGTTCATCTCGCCTGAACACACTGTCTGCCCACCGGGAATCTGGCCCCTGGATTGTTCTGGAGAACAATGATGCATATGTTTAGTCTGGGGCCACAGGGTGTGGGTCCAGAGTCACCTGATATCACTGACTCGTGTAGACTGACTGTTTCACCAGGCCTCGGGGGGTCTTTACCTGGAAAGCCACAGGCTTTGATTCTCATGTCTCTCCTGCTCACTCTGCCATCCTTCTTCCAACAAGGGGACGGCCCAGCAACAGCTCGGTCCGTGCTTGTCAACCACCCACACCCGAGTCCCTCCTTTGTCCAATCACTCTCAGTTCCCTGAGGAATGCCCGAGCACCGCCACTGTACTGACTCAATTCCGCATCTCCCTAGTTGGCCCTGAGGACGTGGTGGAGCCCTGTGGAAGCAAGGCGGAGCAGCAGGTCCGGTCAGGAGCCACGGTAAGGCTGCCTTCCTCCAAGACAGAAACAGGGATTGCTTTCTCGGCTTCCTTTCCAATCAAGTTTAGATAGGAAAGCTGATCACATACAGACAGAAGATATCAGGTAGAGCTTATTTGGGAGAGAGGGATGGAGAAGAATCTTAGCCACTGATACTTGATTTAAAAGGACATCCAATTTTCCTCAGCAATTTTTCCTTTTTTTATTAAGGATTTTGTAATTGCCACACAAGCCAGACTGGAGAGCTACACTCTCCAGGAAAAGCTTTTGTCTTTTTCATATGTGCCCTGGATGCTTGTTTGAGGGACCTTTGCCTCCACCATGGCATCTCATCTGGTTTTCTACAGTCACCAAGAGAACAAAATTCCTGTGCAAACAGGACACAAAGTGGTCTCATTCTCACAGTGATTTCTCCTCTGTCATTGCAGGTGGCATCAGGAGCCAGAGAAAACCGTAAGTCTTTCAGAATTGCTCACTCGCAAAGGAAATAATCTAGATAAGTAATGCGGGGCTTGCTTGCTGACTTTAGTCTCTGGAGCCACCCTCCTTCCAGGTACCTGGTGGGGATGGGGGTTGGGGGTACAGTAAGAAATGAGTTTTCCAGGTAAGGAATTATGGCCAGTTCCACAATCCCTGGGTGCAGCTGCCTTCCTTTTATCTAAGCCTTATCCTGGGCTGCTCAGACTGGGCTCAGAGCAGGAGTGGGACATGGAGGGACCCAGACGTAATTCATGAAACCACTGAAGCACCAGCCCAAATGGCTGCTTCCCGGCTAATTCACTCTAGCTGTTCATGCAGGGCTGGTCAGCTGAAGGGAAGCTAATTCCTGGCAGACCCTTCATGGGGTGAGAAAGGGACAGAGCTGGGTAAGCAGACGAAGGCCTGAACTAGCTTGACTAGCCAGAGAGGGGGGCAACTGGAAGAGGGGTCCAAGACTGATAAACAAGATGTGGTGGAAACTGACTGGAACTAGATCTAGCCAGGATGATATCTGGTTTGATGGGGAACACATCTCTGACTTCATTAAAATCTTATTTACATAGTAAACATCATGCCCATCAGTGCCATGACAGTTTCTAATTGTCATGACAACCCCTGGAAGAGACTTAATAAGAAAACACCCCCTCTTTCTAAGGCTCTCCCCAGAGAAGTCACGACTGTTCCACCCTGTCCTTCAGCTGCTTGTTGTACTTCCAGTAACAGAGCTGACAGACCACCCGGGAGGGGCTCCTCTGCCTGGGGAGCACCCTCTCTGCTTTACTGCATGCCCTGCAACCCCTCTTAATAAATCTGCCTTCTGCTGCACCATTTGATTTCCATCCTGCACATGGCCCAGCACTCACCTCCCACATTCTCCTGTAATGGTCTCTTGGCACTTTGGAATGTCCCAGGTTCTGAGTCTGCTTGGGAGCCAAACAGAGCACTGGTGCCTCAGGATGGTCACCTGGCCATCAGGTGGCTCAGTGTGAGACAGCTGACAGTGTGCAGAGGCTGGGGCGGGTGCCCACAAGGACGTCCCCTGCCCCTTCAGAGGCGCTCCCTTTAAGGGAAACTGCTTTTGTTAGGATCGGAGATTGAAACAGAGAGAAAAGGCCTGGGTTAGGATCTGGGCTCTTCTCTGGGCCCAGTCACCTCCTCCAGGGCTTCCACTGTCTCCTGCAGGAGGATTTGAGAAATGGAGCAAGGGGAGACATTGGGCTCCAGGGCTGGATCTCAGGTGTCCTGGGCAGGTCTCAGGGCTTCAGGGATCTCTGTCCCCATGGGACCAACCCGTTCCTGTCCCAGATCCACCATATGTCAGTGTTGTGACTCTGGGCAAATCTTTTAAGATCTGATTTGCCATGCCATGAACCACATGCTATGGGTCCCAGACCCTGTTCTGCCCACCCCACAGGGCTAACATGGGGATCACAGGAGATGCTAACAGATATTCTCCATGAGCTGCAAAGCATCAGAGCTATGGAAAGAGATGAAAAGTAACCTCTCACCATCCCCCCTCCCGTAGCCATCCAAGTCCCCTGTCTGGATGCAGCCACTACCAAGCATCAACCTTATTTGTGCAGCCATTTAATGACAAAACACTTACAGTGTACTTCTGAATCACCAGTCTGTTTTCTGAAGACTTCTGCTACATTTAATCATTTTGAGCCTCATGCCATGATCCCAGGAAGTAGGCTCTAGTAACTTTTTCACAGGACAGTGCAGAGAGACCTGAGGCCCAGGTCAGCAGGCACTGGCCCCATTCTCTCAGCCCCTGTGCTCTGCCACTCTTCTATATTGTCCCACCAAAAATAAGATACTTTCTCACATAATTTGTCTCTTGGATTTTTTTTCTTTCATGATATTGGCACTCAACATAAAATCATATGATTCTTAGCAAATTTTTAAACACAAAATACAGTGTCTTTAATCATAGGCCCGATGTTGTACTTATTATACAAATGTATTATATACATTTACTTACAAGTAAAAAATGTATGCATTTGTAAAACAAACTCTGAGCCCTTGCGCAACATTTCCCTCCACACATACCCTGACAACCACCATTCAACTCTCTGCTTCTATGTGCTTGACTATTTTAGACTCCACACAGAGCTGATATCGTGAAGTATTGTCTTTCTATGTCTGGCTTATTTCACTTAGCATAACGTCCTCCAGGGCCATCTGTGTCATCAGAGATGCCAGGATCTCCTTTTTTAAGGCCAAACAATATCCCGGTGTAGATATATACCACATTTTCTGTCCCCATTTCACTGTCCACGGATACTTAGATTGTCCCCATATTTGGCGACTGTGACTAGTGCTGCAGTGTGCGAGGGAGGGCAGGGGTCATTGTGAGATCCAGATTCCAATGCTTTTGGGTATCTACCCTAAAGTGAAATTGAAGGATCAAATGGCAGTTTTATGAATATTTTGAGAAATTTCCCATATTGTTTTCCATAGTAGCTCTATTTGGTAATTAATAGGGCTGGACACCAGGGAGAGGTGAGCACTCTGGGAGGCTGAGACTCTTGTTGCTTCTGGGACACGCATGCTCCATTGGTCCCATGGGGACCCAACACAGAGGTGGCTGTTTGAAAGATGTCCCAGCAGCAGGAAGGGTGCCAGAGGGGCGGGGCTGGGGGGAGCTCTCTCCCAAGGAGAAAGGGCAGGTGGATGATGCTCCCCTAGCCCTGCTCAGCCCAAGTGTTTGGGGACCTACAGGAGCCAGCTCCAAATGTGCTCTGCCCTTCTGGGGGCACAGCCCTGCAGAGCACTCCCTTTCCTGCACGCAGTACCTGCCCCTCTGGCCCAGCAGTGGCTGCCATTTCCAACCGGTAGACATAGCATGGCTCCAACCACAACAAACCCCAGCAGAAGTGCCTCCAGGCACACAGAGGTGTGTAGAGGGTCGCTGACAGTCTCTGCCACTGCACACATATAGGCAGGAAGGCAGTTCCACCCACAGCCCACTAACAGCAACCGTGACCCCACCACAGAGGAGAACCAGGCACTGGTGAGCAGAGTCTTATGCTTCTGGACACCACAGGACACCTTATTCATAAAGGCATTACTTTCTAGGCCAGGTGGCAAAGCAGATCTCTCTGATACAAAGGAAGAAACACAGAAACCCACACAAAACGAGGAGAGAGAGAAATATGTTCCAAACGAAAGAACAAGATAAGACACCAGAAAAGGGGTTAAATAAAGCAGACCACCAATCTTCTTCATAAAGATTTCAAAGTAACAGTCATAACAGTACTCAGTGACCTGAGGGAAAGAATCAATCATCTCAGTAAGAACTTCAGCATAGAGATAGATTTGAAAAAGAGCCACTCCGAGCTGAAGAATATAGTAACTGAAATGAAAAATATAATGGAGAGAATGAATAGCAGACTGCTGGGAGTAGAAGGAAGAATCAGTGAGATGAAAGATAGAGACCAGGAAAGCAACAAGCTCAGGACCAGAGAGAAAGAAGAATTTCTAAAAACGAGAGGATACTTAGAGAGCTGGGTGACAACAAACAAAACAACATTCTCATCATAGGGGCCCCAGAAGGAGAAGAGAGAGACAAAGCAGTAGAATTCTCTTTGAAGAAATAATAACTGAAAACATCTGCAGTCTGGGGAAGGAAACAGATACCAGGTCCTGGAAGCACAGAGAGCCCCTAACAAGATGAACCCCAGGAAGACAACACCAAGACATACAGTAATTAAAATGGCAAAGATGAAAGATAAAGAGGGAATCTTATAGGCAGATAGTTACCTAGACGGGAACCTCCAGAAGGCTATAAGCAGACTTCTAAGCAGAAACTCTACAGGCCAGAAAGGAGCGGCATGACAATTCAATGAAATAAAAGGGAAGAACCTACAACCAAGAATCCACTACCCAGCAAGGATATCGTTCATAAATCCAGGTTCACCTACTCATCCTCTTCCCTTTCTCTATAAAATCCTAGCAACCACTGATCTTTTCCATCATCTCTATAGTTTTTCTTTCTCCAGAATGTCAAATACTTGGAATCATAAACTATGGACTTTTTCACACTGACTTTCTCACTTATCTCTATTTAACATTCATCCTTGTCTTTGTGTGTGTGTGTGTGTGTGTGTGTGTGTGTGTGTGTGTGTGTGGCTTGGTAGCTGAGTTATATTAATTACAGAATAATGTGTCATCGTGTGGATGTATCACTTTGTTTATCCAGTCACCTGTTGAAGGACAGCTTGGTTGCTTCTAGTTTTGGTGGTTACAAATAGAGTTGTTATAGGCTGACTTCCTGTTGTCCACCAAGGAAGGTGGCCCAGCAGCAGATGACTGCCATACACTCTCTCCCCATGTCTGTATCACTAAAGATCCCCAAGTAATTCCTGAGCAACACCACCAAGGGGCTGACATTTTCTCTGGGTCCTAGATCTCCCTGAGAGCCTGGATGAGGAGCTTCCTGCAGACGGGGCAGAGGGAAAGTCTCCATTTACTTCCAAGGTAAGCTTGCCTGTCTTTGCCTAAGATAGAAATGCTGCTTTCTTGGTTCCTCTCTGTTTGAGTTGAGTTCAGATATGAAAAAATGACAGCGTACATTCTAGATGTTAGATACTATTTTCTTGGTGTGGTGGAAGGGGAGGATGTGAACTGTGTGGTAGGGACCCTTTTACTCAAAAAACAATTTTTTTCTCCATGGATTAAGAGTTTTTCAATTGCTCCCTTGATGGACTGGACAGATACATTCCCCAGGAAAAGCTCATGCCCTTTCCCATTGGAGGACTCTATGCTTGTTTTGGGGGCCTTTGACTTACTACTGTTTCTCATTTCATTTGCAATAGTTGCCAAACCACCAAGGACACAGTACACACATAATGTGATGCAACAGTGTTTCCTCTCATTGCAGGTGGCCTCCAGACGGGGCAGAAACAGTAAGTATTTGGGGATTGCTCACGTGCTAATACAGGTGGTACACTCTTGCTATCTCCAATATGAAGATTTATACTGATTCCAATTTCCTGCAGAGAATAAGAATATGAAGTGTGGGGTGGGGAAATGGATTTCCCAAGGGAAAAACCATGTCCTTCTTTCTAAGTCACATGGGAACAATGGTGTTCCTATCCCCACCGAGGAAAGTGTTCACAAGACTGTCAAAGGAAAACAAATTGTGTTTTGGAGTCACCATGACTCAGCCAATAACAACTGCTGTTAATAATAAACCTCACCTCTGAGTAGGCTGTGGAATTCTCCTCAAGCTGTTTGTGCGATGGCGGTTAAAGACTAGCAGCCATAATGGTATATAACTGGCCTGTGAGAAAAGATGAAATAGAGTCTTGGTTTCTTCTGAAGGCCTTTGCCAGGAAATAAGCTGAGAAGAGTGCTGTAAGACAGAAATGAAAACAAGGTCATTTAAGATTTCGCTTCCTTTTGAATCATGACTCCTCTGTGGAGTACACTGTAGTTTAGTAGAATCTCATTGTTCCATAGATGTTGGCCACACAGACAGAACATCTCCATCGTTCCTCAGTGGTCATTGGGCATTTCTTGTGAAGGAGCCTTGGGGTCTGATCACTGCACCCATGGAAGGTAACCCTCCCCCAAAAGTTGGAACTTCAGGGTGATGGTTCTGCAGGTGAGAGCGAGAATGGCCCGGTGGAAACGGGCCGAGTGACAAGGTGAAGGGGGTTCCTCACTCTCATCTGTAGCTTTCCATCTGTGATCAATGTCTTGTTGAAGGGCTCTGATCCCACGGAGCCCAGGGAAGGTCTGAGGACCCAGGGAGAGAGCAGAGCGATGCTGTGAGCCGGCATGGCAGGAACAGGAGGAGGAACAGTGGGAGCCCCTTTCTCTCATAACCTTCCTGTTCGCGTTTGTGTCTTTAAAGACTGCGATTGGGAGAGCTTCCTCAGCAGCAGCAGTGGTGAGGAGGACTGTCCAGGTAGGGAGCTACCTCGGGCCAGAGCCAAGGGGAGTGGGGTTACACCTGCTGTTCTGCAGACTGGGGATGGGAAGCGTGGTATCAGAAAGGCAGCAGCAGAGGTACTTTGCCTTTGTGTTTTGAGAGTGCTGTGCGTATAATCAGCTTTTCTTGCTTTCTTACTTAAAGATGGTCTTTCCTAGGCCAGGGCTTGTTGGCTTCCCCTCTGCAGAGCACCAAAGCCTTTGGTCCTAGGGTAGCATGTGGTGGGAGCAGAGCAGGAGGCTGCTGGGTTGGGTGTTCTTCTGTGATGGGGGCTCTCTGGTGGGACACAGCTCTGTCACCTGCCCTTGAGCCTGCAGGCAAGTTCTCCCATGGGCACGAGGAAGGTGGGGAGCAGATCCTCCCCTATGCTGGCAGCATCCAGTGGGCAGCTTCCTGTCCTGTTCTCAAGTTCCTGATCAAAAGGTTGCTCCCAGGGCAGGCGGCAGAGACATTTCCCCTCAGCCCCTGCACGCACTCCGGGATTGGGTTCCTTTTACGTGGTGTCGGGTTTTGTGCACAAGGCTTGAGGGTGTTTGGGGTGACTTTACAGAGTGTGATTGTGAATGAGTGGGGGTGTGTGTGAGAGAGAGAAAGAGAGACAGACAGTGGGATGAGGTTGTATGTTTCCCCAGGGGATGTGTCCCACTTACACTAAACTTGCCAGGATCAACTTTCTTAAAAAAAAAAGTGCCTTCGTGCTGCACATTTTTCAGCCATATTGTCAAGGATGGCCCACAGCAGTGGTTCAGTCATGCTTGGTAACCACCTGCTTCTGTACTTTCTGGCCCCATGTCCATATCAAGCATCCCTCCCTGAGTCATTCTTGAGCACCACCACCAATGGACTGACAGCTACTCTGTGTCTTTCTTCTTATCCCTTAACGCAGTAACTGAGGTGCTTCTTGTGGACCAGGCAGAGGAGACCGTGCCTGTTGCCGAGGAAGAGACTGCTGCTCTCTCTGAGGTAGAAATGTTACTTTTTTGATATCTTTCCTTTTGTTAAAAACAAAATTCACCCAAGTAAATTTGGAGATCTAATTGGCTTCATTAAGCGATCCATGAATTGGGCAGCATCCCTTGTAGCAACTGCAGAGATGCTCCCAAGGGCTATGGATAGGGAGAGGTTTTCACAGGCCAGAAAAGGAAGTCATAAAAAGTAAAAACGGACTATTTCAGGTGAGGACATCTTCATTTGGAGACAAAAGTGTTCTATTGGGTGGATTCCTTTGGGGGATGGAGAGGGCACATGGGACATTGTCTTATCAGTGCTGACCAGAAAATTCCTGAGTGATTACATTTTGGGGGAGGTTCAAATTGCCATTGAGTTAGGTGAAGAGCTCTGGTTTGGTGACTTGACCTGGCAGAAGTCTCACCACACTTGGCCTGTGTCTTTTTAACATTTTCCAATCAAATTCACTGGAAAATTTGACAATGTACATTACAGTTGATACATATAATTTCTCTGGCAGGGAGAGTGTTGGGGCATCGTCTCTGGCCAAGTGACCCCTGATTCAAGAGGGCACTTGCCGCAGGCCACACCAAACCTGCATAGAAATAGTGTGGTTGGGGAGCCTCTTCCTCAGCAGCAATTTCTCCTCCTTGGATTGAGAGTTTTGTCATTGCCAATCTCAGTGGACTTGACAGACAGCCTTCAGGAAAATCAGCTTTCCACCTACTTCGGGGGACATTGATGCAGCCTCAGTGTCCTATCTGGTTTGCTAAAGTCACCTAGAGAATTAAAGACCTGTGCATACTCTGTGTAGGGTGAAGTGATTCTCATGGTTTTCTTTTCTGTAATTGCAGATGGCTTCAGGAACAAGTGAAAGTGGTACGTATTCTGAAGTCACTCACTTGTTGGGGAAAACGCTTGCTGTCCTTAGTTAGAGGAGCCATTTAACTCTGGGCTCCCACTGGAATGAGGATTAGAGGTGAAGTGAAACAAAAAATAGGATTTTCCAGGCAGAGAACTATGGTCACATTTCTAGAAGCAGTCACATAGTCTCCAGGTGGTGGTTCGGGTGCCGGGAGATGAGCTGTGTCTGTATGTCAGTCGATAAGGTGGGATTCTGAGTGTGCATGTGTGTGTGCTTCTGCTTCCCTAGATTTATATCCCCCTGAGCAGCACAGCTGCCAGTATGAAATTTCCCAGTAAGAAAAAATCCCATCACCTTGCTTCCTCAGTAGTTATGTATGTCAACATGTATAAAATTGTACAATTTCAATATGTGTAATTCATTATATGCCAGATACACCTCAAGTAATCTGAAAAAGAAACAGAACACAAATAAACAGAAAACCCCATCCCCACCCAGGAAAGTGTTCTCAGGGCTCTCAAAGAAAACAAATATGGAGTCACCATGGCTCAGCCAATAACAACTTCATTTCATAATGAACCTCACCTCTGAGTAGGCTGTTGAATTGTCCTCAAGGGTGTTTGTGCGAAGGCAGTTAAACACAAGCAGCCATCATGGTATTTAACTGGCCTGTGGGAAAAGGCAAAATAGGGCCTTGGTTTCCTCTGAAGGCCTTTGCCAGGAAGGAAGCCGAGAGGAGGTCTCTAAGTGAGTAGAAATGTAAAACAAGGTCACTTACGGTTTTGGCTTCCCTTTGAATCGCGACTCCGCTGTGGAGAACATTGTAGTTTAGTAGAATCTCATCGTCCCACAGATGTAGGCCACACGGAGAGAACATCTCCATCGTTCCCGAGTGGTTATTGCCCATTTCATTGAAAGCGGCCTAGGGTTCTGACATGTCAAAATGTCAAAGATACCCCCCACCCCGCCGCAGTTGGAACTTCAGGGTGATGTTTCTGCAGGTGAGAGCGAGAACGGCCCAGTGGAAACGGGCCGAGTGACAAGGTGAAGTGGGATCCTTGCTCTCATCTGAAGGTTTGCATCTGTGATCAATGTCTTGTTGAAGGTTTCTGACCCCACAGAGCCCAGGGAAGGTCTGAGGACCCAGGGAGAGAGCAGGGCGATGCTGTGAGCCGGCGTGGCCCCAACAGGAGGAGGAAGAGTGGGAGCCCCTTTCTCTCATACTCTTACTGTTTGTGTTTGTGTCTTTAAAGACTGCGTTGTGGAGAGCTTCCTCAGCAGCGGCAGTGATGAGGAGGACTGTCCAGGTAGGGAGCTACCTCGGGCCAGAGCCAACGGCAGCGGGGTTCCACCTGCAGCTCTGGAGACTGGGGTTGGGAAGCGTGGTGTCAGAAAGGCAAAGGAAACGTGTGGAGGAGCATTTTCTTCTCATATTTTAAATGCCCAATAGCAGAGGTACTGTGCCTTTGTGTTTAGAGAGTGCTGTGCATATAATAAGCTTTTCTTGCTTTCTTACTTAAAGACGATCTTTCCTAGGCCAGGGCTTGTTGGCTTTACCTCTGCGGAGCACCAAAGCCTCTGTTTCTGGGGTATCAGGTGGTGGGAAGAGAGCAGGAGGCTGCTGGGTTGGGTGTTCTTCTGTGATGGGGGCACCCTGGCGGGACACAGCTCTGTCACCTGTCCTTGAGCCTGCAGGCAAGTTGTCCTATGAGCACGAGGTGGGTGGGGAGCAGATCCTCCTCTGCACTGGCTGCCCCGAGTGGGCAGCTACCTGTCCTGTCCTCATGTTCCTGATCAAAAGGGTGCTCCCAGGGTGGGCGGCAGAGACAACATTTCCCCTCAGCCCCTGCACGCGCTCCGGGATTGGGTTCCCTTTATGTGGTGTTGGGTTTTGTGCACAAGGCTTGGGGGTGTTTGGGGTGACTTTACAGAGTGTGATTGTGAATAAGTGGGGGTGTGTGTGAGAGAGAGAGAGACAGACAGTGGGATGAGGTTGTATGTTTCCCCAGAGGATGTGTCCCACTTACACTAAACGTGCCAGGATCAACTTTCTTAAAAAAAAAGTGCCTTCGTGCTGCACATTTTTCAGCCATATTGTCAAGGGTGGCCCACAGCAGTGGTTCAGTCATGCTTGGTAACCACCTGCTTCTGTACTTTCTGGCCCCATGTCCATATCAAGCATCCCTCCCTGAGTCATTCTTGAGCATCACCACCAATGGACTGACAGCTACTCTGTGTCTTTCTTCTTATCCCTTAACGCAGTAACTGAGGTCCTTCTTGTGGACCAGGCAGAGGAGACCGTGCCTGTTGCCGAGGAAGAGACTGCTGCTCTCTCCGAGGTAGAAATGTTACTTTCTTGATATCTTTCCTTTTGTTAAAAACAAAATTCACCCAAGTAAATTTGGAGATCTAATTGGCTTCATTAAGCGATTCATGAATTGGGCAGCATCCCTTGTAGCAACTACAGAGATGCTCCCAAGGGCTATGGATAGGGAGAGGTTTTTACAGGCCAGAAAAGGAAGTCATAAAAAGTAAAAACGGACTATTTCAGGTGAGGACATCTTCATCTGGAGACAAAAGTGTTCTATTGTGTGGATTCCTTTGGGGGATGGAGAGGGCACATGGGACATTGTCTTATCAGTGCTGACCAGAAAATTCCTGAGTGACTGCATTTTGGGGGAGGTTCAAACTGCCATCGAGTTTGGTGAAGAGCTCTGGTTTGGTGACTTGACCTGGCAGAAGTCTCACCACACTTGGCCTGTGTCTTTTTAACATTTTCCAATCAAATTCACTGGAAAATTTGACAGAGTACATTCTGGATTATACATATAATTTCTCTGGTGGGGAGAGTGTTGGGTCATCGTCTCTGGTCACGTGACCCCTGATTCAGGAGGGTCACACCAAAGCTGTGTAGAAATAGTGTGGTTGGGGAGCCTCTTCCTCAGCAGCAATTTCTCCTCCTTGGATTGACAGTTTTGTCATTGCCAATCTCAGTGGACTTGAGAGACAGCCTCCAGGAAAATCAGCTTTCCACCTACTGCAGGGGCATTGACGCAGCCTCAGTGTCCTATCTGGTTTGCTGAAGTCACCTAGAGAACTAAAGTCCTGTGCAAACTCTGTGTAGGGTGAAGTGATTCTCATGGTTTTCTTTTCTGTAATTGCAGATGGCTTCAGGAACAAGTGAAAGTGGTACGTATTCTGAAGTCACTCACTTGTTGGGGAAAACGCTTCCTGTGCTTAGTTAGAGGAGCCATTTAACTCTGGGCTCCCACTGGAATGAGGATTAGAGGTGAAGTGAAACAAAAAATAGGATTTTCCAGGCAGAGAACTATGGTCACATTTCAAGAAGCAGTCGCATAGTCTCCAGGTGGTGGTTCGGGTGCCGGGAGATGAGCTGTGTCTGTATGTCAGTCGATAAGGTGGGATTCTGAGTGTGTATGTGTGTGCGCTTCTGCTTCCCTAGATTTCTATCCCCCTGAGCAACACCGCTGCCAGTATGAATTTTCCCAGTAAGAAAAAATCCCATCACCTTGCTTCCTTAGTAGTTATGTATGTCAACATGTATAAAATTGTACAATTTCAATATGTGTAATTCATTATATGCCAGATACACCTCAAGTGATCTGAAAAAACAAAAAGACACACAAGTAAACAGAAATCCCCATCTCCACTCAGAAAAGTGTTCACAGGGCTCTCAAAGAAAGCAAATATGGAGTCACCATGGCTCAGCCAATAACAACTTCATTTCATAATAAACCTCACCTCTGAGTAGGCTGGTTAATTCTCCTCAAGGCTGTTTGTGCGATGGCGGTAAAACACAAGCAGCCATAATGGTATTTAACTGGCCTGTGGGAAAAGGCAAAATAGGGCCTTGGTTTCCTCTGAAGGCCTTTCCCAGGAAATAAGGTAAGAGGAGGTCTCTAAGTGAGTAGAAATATAAAACAAGGTCACTTACGGTTTTGGCTTCCTTTTGAATCACGTCTCCTCTCTGGAGAACATTGTAGTTTAGTAGAATCTCATCCTCCCCTAGATGTTGGCCACACGGAAAGATCATCTCCATCACCATTGAGTGGTCATTGGGCATTTCACCTGAAGCGATCTAGGCTTCGCAGGAGTGAACACGCCGAAGGTAACGTCCCCCCAACAGTTGGAACTCCAGGGTGAAGGTTAGGCAGGTGAGAGCGAGAACGGCCCCGCAGAAACTGACAAAGTGATAAGGTGAAGGGGGATCCTCGCTCTCATCTGAAGCTTTGCATCTGGGATCAATGACTTGTTGAAGGGATCTGACACTATGGAGCCCAGGAAGGTCTGAGGACCCAGGGAGAGAGCAGGGCGATGCTGTGGGCCAGCATGGCCCCAACAGGAGGAGGAACAGCGGGAGCCCCTTTCTCTTATAACCTTCCTGTTCGCATTTGTGTCTCCAAAGACTGCGACGTAGAGAGCTTCCGCAGCGGCATGACTGAAGAGAAGGACTGTACAGGTAGGGAGCTACCTCGGGCCACAGCCAGTGGGAGCAGGGTTACACCTAAAGCTCTGGAGACTGGGGATGGGAATTGTGGTAGCAGAAAGGCACAGGAAACACATGTGGAGGAGCATTTTGTTCTTGTATTTTAAATACCCAATAGCAGAGGTACTATGACTTTGCGTTTTGAGAGTGCTGTGCGTATAATCAGCTTTTCTTGCTTTCTTAGTTAAAGATGCTCTTTCCTAGGCCAGGGCTTGTTGGCTGTGCCTCTGCAGAGCACCAAAGCCTCTGTTCCTGGGGTAGCATGTTTTGGGAACAGAGCAGGAGGCTGCTGGGCTGGGTGTTCCTCTGGGACGGGGGGTCTCTGGCGGGACACAGCTCTGTCACTTGCACTTGAGCCTGGAGACAAGTTCTTCCATGGGTGCCAGTAGGGTGGGGAGCAGACCCTCTGCTGCACTTGCAGCATCCAGCTGGGACCTTCCTGTCCTGTCCTCATGTTCCTGATCAAAAGTTGCTCCCTGGGCTGGTGGCAGAGACAACATTTCCTCTCAGTCCCCTGCCCGTGCCCCAGGATTGGGTTCCTTTTATGTGGTGTCGGGTTGTGTGCACAAGGCTTGGGGATGTTTTGTGTGACTCTACAGAGTGTGACTGTGAATGATAGGGGTGTCTCTGCGAGAGAGAAAGAGAGACAGCCAGTGGGATTTAGGTGGTGTGTTTCCCCAGGGGATGTGTCCCACTTACACTGAACTTGCCAGGATCAACTTTCTTAAAAAAAAAGTCCCTTCACGCTGCACATTTTATAGTGGTATTGTCAAGGATTAGAGGTGAACTGAAATAAAAAATAGGATTTTCCAGGCAGAGAACTATGGTCATGTTTCTAAAAGCTGTCGTATAGTCTCCAGGTGGCGGGTAGGGTGCAGGGTGTTGAGCTGTGTTTGTACGTCTGTCGATAAGGTGGGATTCTGAGTGTGTACGTGTGTGTGCTTCTGCTTCCCCAGATTTATATCCCCCCGAGCAGCATAGCTGCCAGTATGAACTTTCCCAGTAAGAAAAAATCCCATCACCTTGCTTCCTCAATAGTTATGTATGTCCACATGTATAAAATTGTACAATTTCAATATGTGCAATTCATTATATGCCAGATACACCTCAAGTAATCTGAAAAAACAAACAGACACACAAATAAATACAAAACCCTATCCCCAGCCAGGAAAGTGTTCACAGGGCTCTCAGAGCAAAACAAATTTGAAGTCACCGTGACTCAGCCAATAACAACTTCATTTCATAATAAACCTCACCTCTGAGTAGGCTGTTGAATTCTCCTCAAGGGTGTTTGTGTGATGGCAGTTAAACACAAGCAGCCATAATGGTATTTAACTGGCCTGTGGGAAAAGGCAAAATAGGCTCTTGGTTTCCTCTGCAGGCCTTTGCCTGGAAGTAAGCCGAGAGGAGGTCTCTAAGTGAGTGGAAATGTAAAACGAGGTGACTTATGGTTTTGGCTTCCCTTTGAATCATGACTCCTCTGTGGAGAACATTGTAGTTTAGTAGAATCTCATCGTCCCGGAAATGTTGGCCACATGGAGAGAATGTCTCCATCGTCCCCAAGTGCTTCTTGCCTATTTCATTTGTAGCGGCCTAGGCTTCTGATATGTGAACACGTCGAAAGTAATCTCCCCCCCACAGTTGGAACTTCAGGGTGATGGTGCTGCAGGTAAGAGCGAGTGGAAACAGGCCGAGTGACAAGTTGAAGGAGGATCCTCGCTCTCATCTGAAGCTTTTCATCTGTGATCAATGTCTTGTTGAAGGGCTCTGTTCCCACGGAAACCAGTGAAGGTCTGAGGACCCAGGGAGAGAGCAGGGCGATGCTGTGGGCCAGCATGGCCCCAACAGGAGGAAGAACAGTGGGAGCCCCTTTCTCTCATAACCTCCCTGTTTGTGTTCGTGTCTTTAAAGACAGCGATACGGAGAGCTACTTCAGCAGCACCAGTTACGAGGAGGACTGTCCAGGTAGGGAACTACCTCGAGCCAGAACCAGTGGGAGGAAGGTCACACCTACAGCTCTGGAGACGGGGGATGCGAATTGTGGTAGCAGAAAGGCACAGGAAACACATGTGGAGGAGCATTTTGTTCTTGTATTTTAAATACCCAATAGCAGAGGTACTATGACTCTGCGTTTTGACAGTGCTGTGTGTATAATCAGCTTTTCTTGCTTTCTTAGTTAAATCTTTCCTAGGTCAGGGCTTGTTGGCTGTGCCTCTGCAGACCACCAAAGCCTCTGTTCCTGGGGTAGCATGTGGTGGGAGCAGAGCAGGAGGCTGCTGGGCTGGGTGTTCCTCTGGGACGGGGGGTCTCTGGCGGGACACAGCTCTGTCACCTGCACTTGAGCCTGGAGACAAGTTCTTCCATGGGTGCCAGTAGGGTGGGGAGCAGACCCTCTGCTGCACTTGCAGCATCCAGCTGGGACCTTCCTGTCCTGTCCTCATGTTCCTGATCAAAAGTTGCTCCCAGGGCTGGTGGCAGAGACAACATTTCCTCTCAGTCCCCTGCCCGTGCCCCAGGATTGGGTTCCTTTTATGTGGTGTCGGGTTGTGTGCACAAGGCTTGGGGATGTTTTGTGTGACTCTACAGAGTGTGACTGTGAATGATGGGGGTGTCTCTGAGAGAGAAAGAGAGACAGCCAGTGGGATTTGCGTGGTGTGTTTCCCCAGGGGTTGTGTCCCACTTACCCTGTACTTGCCAGGATCAACTTACTTAAAAAAAAGTCCCTTCACACTGCACATTTTACAGCTGTATTGTCAAGGATTAGAGGTGAATTTAAACAAAAAATTGGATTTTCCAGACAGAGTACTATGGTCACATTTCTAGAAGCAGTCGCACAGTCTCCAGGTGGCGGGTAGGGTGCAGGGAGATGAGCTGTGTCTGTATGTCAGTCTATAAGGTGGGATTCTGAGTGTGTATGTGTCTGTGTTTCTGCTTCCCCAGATTTATATCCCCCCGAGCAGCACAGCAGCCAGTATGAACTTTCCCAGTAAGAAAAAATCCCATCACCTTGCTTCCTCAGTAGTTATGTATGTGAACATGTATAAAATTGTACAATTTCACTATGTGCAATTCATTATATGCAGATACACCTCAAGTAATCTGAAAAAACAAACAGACACACAAATAAACAGAAAACCCCATCCCCAACCAAGGAAAGTATTCACAGGGCTCTCAAAGCAAAACAAATTTGAAGTCACTGTGACTCAGCCAATAACAACTTCATTTCATAATAAACCTCACCTCTGAGTAGGCTGTTGAATTCTCCTCAAGGCTGTTTGTGCGATGGCGGTTAAACACAAGCAGCCGTAATGGTATTTAACTGGCCTGTGGGAAAAGGCAAAATAGGCTCTTGGTTTCCTCTGCAGGCCTTTGCCAGGAAGTAAGCCGAGAGGAGGTCTCTAACTGAGTGGAAATGCAAAACGAGGTGACTTATGGTTTTGGCTTCCCTTTGAATCACGACTCCTCTGTGGAGAACATTGTACTTTAGTAGAATCTCATCATCCCGTAGATGTTGGCCACACGGAGAGGACGTCTCCATCGTCCCAGAGTGGTCATTGCCCATTTCATTGGAAGTGGCCTAGGCTTCTGACCTGTCAACACGTCGAAGGTAACCTCCCCTCCACAGTTGGAACTTCAGGGTGATGGTTCTGCAGGTGAGAGCGAGAACGGCCCAGTGGAAACGGCCGAGTGACAAGGTGAAGAGGGATTCTCGCTCTCATGTGTAGCTTTGCATCTGTGATCAATGTCCTGTTGAAGGGCTCTGACCCCACGGAGCCCAGGGAAGAGAGGACCCAGGGAGGGAGCAGGGCGATGGTGGGAGCCGGCGTGTCCCCAACAGGAGGAGGAAGAGCAGGAGCCCCTTTCTCTCATAACCTTCCTGTTTGTGTCTTTAAAGACTGCGATGGGAGAGCTTCAGCGGCGGCAGCAGTGGCTAGGAGGGCTGTCCAGGTAGGGAGCTACCTCGGGCCAGAACCAATGGGACCGGGGTCCCACCTGCAGCTCTGGAGACTGGGGATGGGAAGCGTGGTATCAGAAAGGAAAAGGAAATACTTGTGGAGGAGCACTTTATTCTCGTATTTTAAATACCCAATAGCAGAGGTACTGTGCCTTTGCGTTTTGAGAGTGCTGTGCGTATAATCAGCTTTTCTTGCTTCTTAGTTAAAGACGATCTTTCCTAGGCCAGGGCTTGTTGGCTGTGCCTCTGCAGAGCACCAAAGCCTCTGTTCCTGGGGTAGCATGTGGTGGGAGCAGAGCAGGAGGCTGCTGGGTTGGGTGCTCTTCCGTGATGGGGGCACCCTGGCGGGACACAGCTCTGTCACCTGCCCTTGAGCCTGCAGGCAAGTTCTCCCATGGGCACAAGGTGGGTGGGGAGCAGATCCTCCTCTGCACTGGCAGCCCCGAGTGGGCAGCTTCCTGTCCTGTCCTTATGTTCCTGATCAAAAGGGTGCTCCCAGGGCGGCGGCAGAGACAATATTTTCCCTCAGCCCCTGCATGCGCTCTGTGTTTGGGTTCCCTTTATTTGGTGTTGGGTTTTGTGCACAAGGCTTGGGGGTGTTTGGGGTGACTTTACAGAGTGTGATTGTGAATGAGTGAGGGTGTGTGTGAGAGAGAGAAAGAGAGACAGACAGTGGGATGAGGTTGTATGTTTCCCCAGGGGATGTGTCCCATTTACACTAAACTTGCCAGCATCAACTTTCTTAAAAAAAAAAAGTGCCTTCGTGCTGCACATTTTTCAGCCATATTGGCAAGGGTGGCCCATAGCAGTGGTTCAGTCATGCTTGGTAACCACCTGCTTCTGTACTTTCTGGCCCCATGTCCATATCAAGCATCCCTCCCTGAGTCATTCTTGAGCAGCACCACCAATGGACTGACAGCTACTCTGTGTCTTTCTTCTTATCCCTTAACGCAGTAACCGAGGTCCTTCCTGTGGACCAGGCAGAGGAGACCGTGCCTGTTGCCGAGGAAGAGACTGCTGCTCTCTCCGAGGTAGAAATGTTACTTTCTTGATATCTTTCCTTTTGTTAAAAACAAAATTCACCCAAGTAAATTTGGAGATCTAATTGGCTTCATTAAGCGATCCATGAATTGGGCAGCATCCCTTGTAGCAACTACAGAGATGCTCCCAAGGGCTATGGATAGGGAGAGGTTTTTACAGGCCAGAAAAGGAAGTCATAAAAAGTAAAAACGGACTATTTCAGGTGAGGACATCTTCATCTGGAGACAAAAGTGTTCTATTGGGTGAATTCCTTTGGGGGATGGAGAGGGCACATGGGACATTGTCTTATCAGTGCTGACCAGAAAATTCCTGAGTGACTGCATTTTGGGGAGGTTCAAATTGCCATCGAGTTAGGTGAAGAGCTCTGGTTTGGTGACTTGACCTGGCAGAAGTCTCACCACACTTGGCCTGTGTCTTTTTAACATTTTCCAATCAAATTCACTGGAATATTTGACAGAGTACATTCTGGATTATACATATAATTTCTCTGGTGGGGAGAGTGTTGGGTCATCGTCTCTGGTCACGTGACCCCTGATTCAGGAGGGTCACACCAAAGCTGTGTAGAAATAGTGTGGTTGGGGAGCCTCTTCCTCAGCAGCAATTTCTCCTCCTTGGATTGACAGTTTTGTCATTGCCAATCTCAGTGGACTTGAGAGACAGCCTCCAGGAAAATCAGCTTTCCACCTACTGCGGGGGCATTGACGCAGCCTCAGTGTCCTATCTGGTTTGCTGAAGTCACCTAGAGAACTAAAGTCCTGTGCAAACTCTGTGTAGGGTGAAGTGATTCTCATGGTTTTCTTTTCTGTAATTGCAGATGGCTTCAGGAACAAGTGAAAGTGGTACGTATTCTGAAGTCACTCACTTGTTGGGGAAAACACTTGCTGTCCTTAGTTAGAGGAGCCATTTAACTCTGGGCTCCCACTGGAATGAGGATTAGAGGTGAAGTGAAACAAAAAATAGGATTTTCCAGGCAGAGAACTATGGTCACATTTCAAGAAGCAGTCGCATAGTCTCCAGGTGGTGGTTCGGGTGCCAGGAGATGAGCTGTGTCTGTATGTCAGTCGATTAGGTGGGATTCTGAGTGTGCATGTGTGTGCGCTTCTGCTTCCCTAGATTTCTATCCCCCTGAGCAACACCGCTGCCAGTATGAATTTTCCCAATAAGAAAAAATCCCATCACCTTGCTTCCTCAGTAGTTATATTTGTCAACATGTATAAAATTGTACAATTTCAATATGTGTAATTCGTTATATGCCAGATACACCTCAAGTGATCTGAAAAAACAAAAAGACACACAAGTAAACAGGAAACCCCATCTCCACTCAGAAAAGTGTTCACAGGGCTCTCAAAGAAAGCAAATATGGAGTCACCATGGCTCAGCCAATAACAACTTCATTTCATAATAAACCTCACCTCTGAGTAGGCTGGTTAATTCTCCTCAAGGCTGTTTGTGCGATGGCGGTTAAACACAAGCCGCCATAATTGTATTTAACTGGCCTGTGGGAAAAGGCAACATAGGGCCTTGGTTTCCTCTGAAGGCCTTTCCCAGGAAATAAGGTGAGAGGAGGTCTCTAAGTGAGTAGAAATATAAAACAAGGTCACTTACGGTTTTGGCTTCCTTTTGAATCACGTCTCCTCTCTGGAGAACATTGTAGTTTAGTAGAATCTCATCCTCCCCTAGATGTTGGCCACACCGAGAGATCATCTCCATCACCATTGAGTGGTCATTGGGCATTTCACCTGAAGCGATCTAGGCTTCGCAGGAGTGAACACACCGAAGGTAACGTCCCACCAACAGTTGGAACTTCAGGGTGAAGGTTAGGCAGGTGAGAGCGAGAACGGCCCCACAGAAACTGACAAAGTGATAAGGTGAAGGGGGATCCACGCTCTCATCTGAAGCTTTGCATCTGGGATCAATGACTTGTTGAAGGGCTCTGACACTATGGAGCCCAGGAAGGTCTGAGGACCCAGGGAGAGAGCAGGGCGATGCTGTGGGCCAGTATGGCCCCAACAGGAGGAGGAACAGCGGGAGCCCCTTTCTCTCATAACCTTCCTGTTCGCATTTGTGTCTCTAAAGACTGCGATGTGGAGAGCTTCCGCAGCGGCATGACTGAAGAGAAGGACTGTACAGGTAGGGAGCTACCTCGGGCCACAGCCAATGGGAGCAGGGTTACACCTACAGCTCTGGAGACTGGGGATGGGAATTGTGGTAGCAGAAAGGCACAGGAAACACATGTGGAGGAGCATTTTGTTCTTGTATTTTAAATACCCAATAGCAGAGGTACTATGACTTTGCGTTTTGAGAGTGCTGTGCGTATAATCAGCTTTTCTTGCTTTCTTAGTTAAAGACGATCTTTCCTAGGTCAGGGCTTGTTGGCTGTGCCTCTGCAGAGCACCAAAGCCTCTGTTCCTGGGGTAGCATGTGGTGGGAACAGAGCAGGAGGCTGCTGGGCTGGGTGTTCCTCTGGGATGGGGGCTCTCTGGCGGGACACAGCTCTGTCACCTGCACTTGAGCCTGGAGACAAGTTCTTCCATGGGTGCCAGTAGGGTGGGGAGCAGACCCTCTGCTGCACTTGCAGCATCCAGCTGGGACCTTCCTGTCCTGTCCTCATGTTCCTGATCAAAAGTTGCTCCCACGGCTGGTGGCAGAGACAACATTTCCTCTCAGTCCCCTGCCCGTGCCCTAGGATTGGGTTCCTTTTATGTGGTGTCGGGTTGTGTGCACAAGGCTTGGGGATGTTTTGTGTGACTCTACAGAGTGTGATTGTGAATGATGGGGGTGTCTGAGAGAGAGAAAGAGAGACAGCCAGTGGGATTTGGGTGGTGTGTTTCCCCAGGGGTTGTGTCCCACTTACCCTGTACTTGCCAGGATCAACTTACTTAAAAAAAAAAGTTCCTTCACACTGCACATTTTACAGCTGTATTGTCAAGGATTAGAGGTGAATTTAAACAAAAAATTGGATTTTCCAGACAGAGTACTATGGTCACATTTCTAGAAGCAGTCGCACAGTCTCCAGGTGGTGGGTAGGGTGCAGGGAGATGAGCTGTGTCTGTATGTCAGTCTATAAGGTGGGATTCTGAGTACATATGTGTGTGTGTTTCTGCTTCCCCAGATTTATATCCTCCTGAGCATCACAGCTGACAGTATGAACTTTCCCTATAAGAAAAAATCCCATCACCTTGCTTCCTCAGTAGTTATGTATGTGAACATGTATAAAATTGTACAATTTCACTATGTGTAATTCATTACATGCCAGCTACACCTCAGGTAATCCGAAAAAGCAAACAGACACAAAAATAAACAGAAAACCCATCCCCACCCAGGAAAGTATTCACAGGGCTCTCAAAGAAAACAAATTTGAAGTCACTGCGACTCAGTCAATAACAATTTCATTTCATAATAATCCTCACCTCTGAGTAGGCTGTTGAATTCTCCTCAAGGCTGTTTGTGCGATGGCGGTTAAACACAAGCAGCCATAATGGTATTTAACTGGCCTGTGGGAAAAGGCAAAATAGGCTCTTGGTTTCCTCTGCAGGCCTTTGCCTGGAAGTAAGCCGAGAGGAGGTCTCTAACTGAGTGGAAATGCAAAACGAGGTGACTTATGGTTTTGGCTTCCCTTTGAATCACGACTCCTCTGTGGAGAACATTGTACTTTAGTAGAATCTCATCATCCCGTAGATGTTTGCCACACGGAGAGGACGTCTCCATCGTCCCAGAGTGGTCATTGCCCATTTCATTGGAAGTGGCCTAGGCTTCTGACCTGTCAACACGTCGAAGGTAACCTCCCCTCCACAGTTGGAACTTCAGGGTGATGGTTCTGCAGGTGAGAGCGAGAACGGCCCAGTGGAAACGGCCGAGTGACAAGGTGAAGAGGGATTCTCGCTCTCATGTGTAGCTTTGCATCTGTGATCAATGTCCTGTTGAAGGGCTCTGACCCCACGGAGCCCAGGGAAGAGAGGACCCAGGGAGGGAGCAGGGCGATGGTGGGAGCCGGCGTGTCCCCAACAGGAGGAGGAAGAGCAGGAGCCCCTTTCTCTCATAACCTTCCTGTTTGTGTCTTTAAAGACTGCGATGGGAGAGCTTCGGCGGCGGCAGCAGTGGCTAGGAGGGCTGTCCAGGTAGGGAGCTACCTCGGGCCAGAACCAATGGGACCGGGGTCCCACCTGCAGCTCTGGAGACTGGGGATGGGAAGCGTGGTATCAGAAAGGAAAAGGAAATACTTGTGGAGGAGCACTTTATTCTCGTATTTTAAATACCCAATAGCAGAGGTACTGTGCCTTTGCGTTTTGAGAGTGCTGTGCGTATAATAAGCTTTTCTTGCTTTCTTACTTAAAGATGGTCTTTCCTAGGCCAGGGCTTGTTGGCTTCCCCTCTGCAGAGCACCAAAGCTTTTAGTCCTGGGGTAGCATGTGGTGGGAACAGAGCAAGAGACTGCTGGGTTAGGTGTTCCTCCATGGTGGGGGCACACTGGTGGCACACAGGTCTGTCAGCAGCCCTAGAGCCTGCAGACAAATTCTCCCATGGGTGTGAGGAGGTGGGGAGGAAACCCTCCCCTGCACTTGCACCACCCAGTGGGCAGTTTCCTTACCTGTCCTCATGTTCCTTATCAAAAGGGTGCTCCCAGTTCTGGTGGTAGAGGCAACATTTCCATTCTGCACCTGCACGTGCTCTCGGATCCTTGTGTAGAAGTCACGTGGTAGCACATCCAGGGGGCATGTTTCTCTATCCCTGCCCACATGCCACCTCGCACCTGCTTTCCTGGGACACTCGCACTTGTCCAGGGGCCTCCATGGCTTCAAGGATGCTAGAAGGCTGTGGGAAGGGCTGCTAGGCTGCAGCACACCTGCTCTCATGGCTCGCTGACCTGGCTTCAGGTGCCCAAGCCCAGGACAGAGCCTAGGGCAGCAGGGCAGGGGGCTACTGGTCCTCTCAGATCCCAGTGTTCTGGCTGCACAGTACCGCCCTGCCCGAGACCCCGGCCATACCCCCCATCCCATAACCTTCTCTCAGGCCTCCAGAGGCCCCTCCCTGCGGGTCTTTTTGGGGTACAGCGCCAATCCTGGTGGGTTCCCTCTGCCTGCACCACCACGTTGTTCTTCTCACACAGACTAGGGGTATGTTGACAAGTTCCTTTACCTCTAATCTTGTGTTTCATTTTCAGAAAGTGTTTGGAGTTGTGACGTTTAAATGTCCATCAAGAACCTAGGGTCATTCCAGACACAAGACAGTCACTAGATATGTGGGGTCTCCCACAGGCCCAGCATACCCCGCAGGCACTCCCCATGTAGGATGAACTGGAGAAGGTGGGGTGCATCGCCAGCTTCCTCCAGTGTGACCTCATTCTACGGCAATATGGCCTGTGGAGGCTGACAAGGAGC
Source organism: Manis javanica (assembly GCF_040802235.1). NCBI lineage: Eukaryota > Metazoa > Chordata > Mammalia > Pholidota > Manidae > Manis > Manis javanica. The sequence continues at coordinate 70,614,032 of NC_133170.1, read as the reverse complement.
AAGGAAATGGGCGGTAATCAGCAGAGGTGGGGAAGGAAGGCAGCAGGGGAGGGAAGAAGGGTGGGAGGCCACTTCAGGCCCAGAGACTCAGGGCCACAGTGATGGCCTCTTGGGGGACAGGGGGACATGGGCCTTCCTTCATGGTCCCTTATGGAATCTGAGGGCTGGGACTGGCCTGAAGATCAGAGACCTACTCCACATGGCAGGGGCGAGGCGACTGAAGCCCGGCAGGGATGCAGAGCTGGGGACGGAGTTCAGCCTGGGGTCGGGCCTCACCCTCTCGTGAGCTGTGAGGCCCGGTTTCTCTCCTCTGGCCTGACTCTGCCTTTTCCTTCCCAAGGCCTTCCTGTCATTACCGTGCGACATTATTTTGAGTATGTGGAGGACTCTGATGAATAGATCGACAATCTGCTTGTAATTTCTCTCTTCTTTTGTGATGCTCTTCCTGAAGGACCTGGTCTCATCAAGGCAGATGAGGTCCTTGGGTCATCAATGTCTATAAAATCTCTCCAGCCCTGATCACGCATTTTCTTAGCATTGACCCTCAATCAATGCTAGATAGGTCCCTCGATCAGCAGCAATCGACCGAAGAACCAACCCAGTATCAACAGTTTTCAGCCCAGAAGGTAGGCCTACCCCTTGTACGTTAGGCTTGTAGGAAGTCTGACCATAGTATCTAGGAACCAGCTCAGGACTTTAAATAACCCTTGTAACAGTTGTCCCAAAATGGCTGTATTTATAACAGAGCTTCCATGTCGGTCTCCTTTCCCAACTTACGACCAATAAGAGAAACCCAAATATATACCGCCTGACAACAACAGAGGATGCCCTACACCTGGACTGCTCACTACAGCTTCCCCCCGCCGATGGCCTCTAATCAGAGCAGAGGTGAGGCCTTCCCATTCCCCACAATGACAGTTTCCCACTCCTCTGCCTGATTCTGAGTCTCTGCCGCAATCCAAGTAATGGCAGTTGACTTCCTTGCTCCAACAAGGTCTGAATAAATATCCTTTGCTTATTCTCACTTGGTTGGCCTTTATTTACTGACAGTTCATCATGGAGTCCTCCCAAGACCCAGCGTGAGCTGCCCATTGCTGCAGACCCCAGCCCTCAGGCGAATGTGTCCCCACCAAGGCCCCCCGTGCCTTGCAGCTGGCAGCTTTCCGAGGCTGGGTTGATGTGGTAAGTTACCACTGGACAGTCAACTGTGCTCTGTGTGTGAGTTTTCAGGCTGTTTTTTCTCAGTTTGGTGTCTGGGCTTTGTTTTTGGTCTCCAGGTGTTTGACCTCCTTGGTGTGATCCGGACATTCTTTCAGCTGTCTTTGGTGTTACAGCTTTGTGTTGTGCTGGGCAAAGGTGTGTCATGATGAGAATCAGAGGGTAGAATGAGGAATGGGCCTTATGAGTCTTGTTTGAGCTGGCCTCTGGGACCAGTGAGTTTGACTGACATCTACCTGGATGAACTTGGCTGAAGGCCACCAATCAAACCATCTGTCCAGGTCTTCTCCCATCTAGATCCTGTATCCTGAGAGAGAATTCTATCTGGTTTTCACTGACTGAGGAGATTGTAGAGTCTGTGTTCAGAGGCAGCCAACTGTCATTTTGGGGCCCCAAGACATGAGGTGCATAAATGTTACATTTCTACCAACCATCCCCAGCTCTCTTGGGGTTATCTAAACCTAAGTCCTCTCCTCTGGCAGGAAAAATCCCTACTTCTTCTATGTATGCACTGCACTCCTAATTCATGTGCCCTTTGTAAATGGCACCTTCACCAAGGATGATTTGGATCTTCAGTGCCAACTCTGGAGAATGCTTGATTTCGTCAAAATGTTCGTTTGAGAGGTACCTTGGAAAAGTAGAGAAATAAGATTGCATGTGTCCAATGAGCAGCACATTTTTTATTGATATGCTGGGGTCTCCAAAAGAAATTGTTTTTCTTTTTCTCCATCGGTTTATTTTATTTATTTAAAAAATTTGACTTGATTCTCTTTTGTGCAAAAAAGAATATGACTCAAAAATTGTTTCCTTAACAGATTGGCCACAGCAAATGAACAATTTGACAAACTTAAGCATGGATAAACTAGACTCATTTCCCCAGTGAACCCACCTCTCTTGTCCTTCACTTGTGTCCCTCTACCGACTTCTCCTTATTACCTTTATCCTTCTCATGCCCCTCCTTCTGCACCTCCTCCCTCCTCTTCCCCTTGTCCAAGTCCCTTACTTTTTCCCAAAAATTCTCCTATAACATCAAAGTGTCATTTGCATCCAAGCATCCCTCCCTTGCATCACTAGCAATGCAGGCAAATGTAGAATTTAATGCTTGAAACTGAGCTTAATTAAGGGTTATAAATAATTAAAGGTTTCTTTCATTTTAGGAGACTTCAACACACCACTAACTCCAAAGGACAGATCACCCAGGCAGAAAATAAGTAAGGAGACGGAGGCACTGAACAACACAGTAGAACAGATGGACCTAACGGACATCTACAGAACACTCCACCCAAAAGCAGCAGGATACACATTCTTCTCAAGTGCACATGGAACACTTCCCAGAATAGATCACATACTAGGCCACTAAAAGAGCCTCAGCAAATTCAGATTGATTCAAATTGTACCAACCAACTTCTCAGATCACAAAGGTATGAAATTAGAACTAAATTGTATGAAGAAAACAAAATGGCTCACAAACACATGGAAGCTTAACAAACATGCTTCTAAATAATCAATGGATCAATGACCAAATTAAGACAGAGATCCAGCAATATATGGAAACAAATGAAAACAGCTCAATGCCCCAACTACTCTGTGACGCAGGGAAGGCAGTTCTAAGAGGAAAGTATATAGCAATTCCAGCCTGTTTAAAGAAGGAAGAACAATCCCAAATAAACTGTCTAAATTCACAATTATTGAAACTGGAAAAAGAAGAACAAATGAGGCCCGAACGCAGTAGAAGGAGGGACATAATAAAGATCAGAGAAGAAATAAATAAAATTGAGAACAATAAAACAATAGAAAGATTTAATGAAAGCAAGAGCTGGTTCTTTGAGAAGATAAACAAAATAGATAAACCCCTAGCCAGACTTATCAAGAAAAAAAGAGAATCTACACACATAAACAGAATCAGAAATGAGAAAGGAAAAATCACTATGGATGCCACTGAAATACAAAGAATTACTACAGAATACTATGAAAATCTATATGCTAACAAGTTGGATAACCTAGAAGAAATGGACAACTTTCTAGAAAAATACAACCTTCCAAGACTGACCCAGGAAGAAACAGAAAAACTGAACAGACCAATTACCACCAATGAAATTGAATTGAAATCAAAAAACTACCTAAGAACAAAAGCCCAAGAACAGATGGCTTCACTACTGAATTTTACCAGAAGACAGCATACCCATTCTCCTTAAAGTTTTCCAAAAAATGGAGGAGAAGGGGATACTTCCAAACTCATTCTACAAAGCCAGCATCACTCCACTACCAAAACCAGGCAAAGACAACACAAAAACAGAAAACTACAGACCAATATCCCTGATCAACATAGATGCAAATATACTCAACGAAATATGAGCAAACCGTATTGAAAAATAGGTCAGGAGGATCATACACCATGATCAAGTGGGATTCATCTCAGGGATGCAAGGAGAAACCTGGACTGGATCACTGACGGAAGAACCAAGCGGCACTCGGAGGTCTTGGAGTGTTGAGGTTTATTTTACACCGGCGGGCTCAGAGGGAAGTAATCTCCCAAGGTCTGAGCCCTGAGCACAAGCAAGGGGAACAATTTATATTATTTTGATATGTGCAATTTTGGCATGTGCAGGGCAAAAGAGGAGCCTGGGGAGGGGAGTAGGGAGCTGGGAGTGCTTTGCCAACTGGAGGAAAAAAGTGGTTTCCTGACCTTCTTGGCTGTGTTGAATATTTTCCTTATCAAATGTAGTAACCACCTTGTTTTTCATGTGAAACCTTCGTAAGAGTGTATATCAATACCTTAATTAAAAATTGTAATAAAGAAAGTAAATGCAAGTTGTTATGCCAGCAGTCATTACAGCACTGGGAATTTGGTACCTGCTGGGTAACTGAATGAATCTATGAGTCACCTACACTGAGGCATTCAGGTGATAGCTGAAATCAGAAAGAAATGAGCTCTTCCAGGGGGAGAAGGCAGAGAACAGCTTCAGACTGAAATCTGGAGGAGACAACCATGTGTCCTAATGCACAGGTACCTACATGGTGTTCAACCGGGAAGTGACTGTTCTCATCACCTGCAGCTGAAACAAATGTTTCCTCCAGGACTTGAGTGACTCTCAGATTTTGGTTCTAACTCTTTAAAACTGTTTCTTCCACTTGATATCAAAGCCCATTGAAGTTGGGTTACAAACATTAACTGCTTTTGTCTGCTAAAGTTTAATGATGTTTCTGATAGGCACAGTTCTGATTAATTGCTGTCGAAACTCCTGAGCTGAATGTCAAACCTGGGAAATTAACTCTTAAATGGACTTAAGAGACAAAAGGCCATATATCCTTGAACATAATCCATATCTAAGAGACTGCAAAAGAAAACACAAGAGCCAGTATTAAATGCATGATGACATGACTGATCCTTGTTCCGTTTGGAAAAAACTACAAAAGCTCATCATTCTCTAGGAGACTTTCCTTTCATGTTAATCTGCCTGAACTATGAAAAATAGTCTGAAACATAACTTTTGACTGCACTCATTGAACATTTGTCATCCTCCAAAATTTTTCATTTGTAAATATTGATGTTAAGTCATATTAAAAGAACGAAATAAAAAGAAAATCCAGTACATTAAAAAAAAAACTAAAGTAAACATTAAAAGCCAGATAGCCAAATTCTTCCATCAGGAACTGTGCCGCAGTCCAGCTGATCAAATGGCTAAAAAAAAAATCGCGTCATTTGTAATCCAATAATAGTGAAGAAAATGGAGTTCTGGTTGCTGGAATTGACTGAAAAGGTCATGCTGTTGGTGACCTTCCTGGACCTCGTTTTAAGGTTGCCATAGTAGCCAGTGTCTCTCTTTTGGCCTTATACAGGAGAGACCAATATCATAAGTTTTCATGGTGAAAACAAGAGTAGTAATAAATTTTCATATTCTGAAAAAAAAATTGCTAAACAATATGTTTTTTTCATGTGTGGATAAATTGACCAGCTCAATCACTAAAGCCACCCCTCATCCTGTCCTTGTGCCTACCAAGGATGATTTTGCAGACAGGGAGACAGATGCATAAATAAAAAATGTGGCACGCCCCCTTCTGGCCACAACATACTGTGCGGGTGTGGCGTGGAGCAAATAGCACCTGCCAACACCCTCCAAGTGGGATTTCTTGAAAAGAATTCTAGGGAAATAAATTTGGAAAACACGGCATATTATAACTTTACCTTCCCCCACCGTGTACCAATCACAGTTAATGTTAAAAACTTAAGCTTGGTTTACCAGATATGATCTTATCAACTGTTTCAAGATTCCTGTTTCTTGCCTAATTTCCTTTGCAGAAGCTAATTTAGAACTTGGTTATAGAAGTACAAAAATCCCTATCACATTTTCATTCATGCAACTGATGTCACTCAAACTGTGCTTTATATGCTTCATACAGCACTGGCTCACTGAACTGGAAATTTTAACAATGGTCTTTGCTGCTGCCACCCATGACTGAACGTACAGGAACCACAAACAACTTTCATATTCAAACAAGGAACAAGGACAGAGATTGCTATTTTGTATAATGATCGCTCTGACCTTGAGAATCACCATGTAAGTGTAACTTATTGACTTATGCAAGAAAAACTGAATGTCTTGATAAATTTATCCAAAGATGACTTGGAGGGTCATTTCCAGCAAATTAAAAATATAAGAAATAGTTTGCAGCAGCCTGAAGGGATTGACAAAGCCAAAACCATGTCCCAGATTCTCCATACAGCAGACATCAGCAACCTAGCCAAATCCTGGAGGCTGCACCACGGGTGGACCATGGCCCTGATGAAGGAGTTTTTCCTACAGGGAGATGAAGCTTCCATTTTCCCCACTTTGTGATCAGAAGTCAACATATCGGTGGCCTACTCACAAATAGATTTCATTGATTTTGTAGTAGAGCCAACATTTTCTCTTCTGACAGAATCAACAGAGAAAATTATTATTGCTCTTCTAGAGGACGCCTTAAAAGCAGAAACTTCTTCCTATGGGGCATGCAGACTATCCAGTAAGATAGGCCCCATGAACAATGGAACCTATCTCCAGGACTCCTCCCTTCAAAGTGTGGACCTGAAGAGCTTCAAAACAACCTGGTGGACATCAATCAGCAGAACAGAGGTGGAAAGAGTTAGCTGCCCAAGGTGAACCTGACCTTCCTAAGAACTCAGATGTGAATGCTGAAGAAAAACACGCTGATACACGGTCACAGGTTTGAAATACCTTAAAGGCTTCTATCCTTTTTAATATGAGAGGCCATTTTATTTTTCCAGATGCAAAATCTAATTGGTGAAGTGAATGTTTTGTAGAATATCATTAGGGAGAAAGTTTTATCTCAATGCCCCTCTGATCCTTTTAAAAAAAATCTCTGTCTTCTATTTTGAAGCAAAGTCTTAAATATTTACCTTTTCAAAGAGTTCTTAATTTTTTCCTCAATAAGAATGATACTTCATGAGACATTTTAGTCCTTTAAAAATAAAGCTGCAGTCCATAGGGAGGTTTAATACTGACTTATTTTTCCATTTCATGTAAAAAATATGAATGTTTACACTGGGTGATAATAATAAAGCAAGTATATAGCATGAAAAATGTGCATGTAATTTCTCTATTTTTGTGTGAAGCTCGTCCTGAAGAACCCAGACTCACCAGGGCAGATGGAGTCCTGGGATCATCAGTGTCTGTGATCCTGATTCTATCAGCTGAGGCGAGGTGACTGCAGCCCCTGGGGGCGATGAGGGGCTGGAAACAGAGCTGAGTCTGGGGACTCCATCCCGGGAGCAGTGAGGCCCAGGTTCCCACCTACACCCCGACTCTGCCTGCCAGGTCACTTCCCTCATCGCTAAGCACTGACCGTTCGCCAGGGCTGGTTGCTGAGGGCCCAGCTCATTCATGACAGAGGACCATGGGTTGAGGGGGCAGGGAGACGGCTTGGAAAGGCTAGATGCCCATTTCTTGATCACAGGTTATTTTTTTGTGAATCCTGATTGCACCCCTTTTGGTCTTCTTTTTCATTTTGCAACCTCAGGTTTCACATGAGCAACACTGTGGTTAGTACATTCCCCCCTATTATCAAATAGTGACTCTATAGCATCTTACTATGCTATAGAATCAAATGCCATGGGGGCAGGTGATGGGGGGAGGGACATCTGTTTTGGACCCCCCACCCCAGTCCATTCGGAGGTGTTCATTTGGAGGAAGGGCATTGCATTCTGGGGTCAGGAATTGAAACCTGGAGCTGGGTGTTGGGTCAGAATTAGAGCCATTCTCAGGCCAGGCCCCTCCTCAGGGCACCACCTGTCCCCCTTCAGCAGCCTTGGGACAGAAAGATGTGAGGAAGGGCACGAGGAGAGGGCTTGGTTTGGGTGCCCGGGGTGTGATCTCATGTCTAGGTGTGCAGGGGTCTCTGTCCCAGGTCTCGGCTGCCACACATAACAGTGACTCAGTTTTGGCTGACCTGGCCCGGGACTTTTATGGGTACACCTTAGTCAAGGCTGACCAAAGTCTCCGCGAGGAGCGCGAATGGACGGGCATCTGGTTGGTCTCCTCTCTGAAGGGGGCACCCCCTCCCTTGTCTGTTGTTGCAGCATGTTCACAGACACGTTATGGGCTTAGGGCACAGTTCTCGACACCATGATCAAACATTTCAGGAATGAATGAATTTTCAGAAAACTACAGAGTAAAATGAACTCCTATCAGGTTGAAAACCCTGTGTGAATCTGTATAGCCCACTTTTAGCGTAGGGTGGCCTCCAGAGAAGGGCCCTAGATGTCCCAATGATCCGCCGAGTCTAACAGGTCATCACTAGAGATCCAGGTCATCCTAGTCACTTCCCATACATGAACTCCCAGTTAGGAGTTGCCCAGACCCTTCCCTCTTGGGTGTGATTCACTTGCAACAGGCAGAGACAGAGTAGGGTCTTTGTCGCCTAAACAAAGCAGCCCCCAAAGAATCAAGAGAAGCCTGAGCCTCCTCAAATTCTTGCTGGTGATCCAGAGGAAGAGCCAATATTGCCCCCACGTTATGCAATCCCAAGGCCATCAGCACCCAGCCCCTGGTCTCAGACACCCTGCCGCCGTCAGCCTCCCCGCCAACTCCAGAACCAGTGGACCCACTCTCCCCTGGACCAGCAGCCAGACTGCACCCTCGGCCAGGAGAAGGCGCCCTTCAGATGCTGGTGCAAGAGACGCGGGAGCCTGAAATGTGTAATAAAGACGGGACCATCCAGCCTGGCTGGTCCATGCTTTTCCTATCAACCCTTCTCCACGACTAACCTGCTCAATTAAAAGCACAACTCCCCATTGGAAAAGCCACAAGCCCTGGCTGATCTCATGAAATCCCTCTTCCAAACCCATCGGTCAACCTGGAAAGACTGCCAACAGTTTCTCTGCCCCTGTTCAAAACAGAAAAGAGGAGGCAGCCGGGGTCGTTGATTGGGGTGCATGGGCATGCACAGCCACCCATGTTCTAGGGGAAGGGTCTCTTCTACCATCTATGCTGGCTACCAGTGTCACTGACAAATAGATGAGGCCAGAGGAGGCAGGAGGGAGGAATCTCCATCCCTGGGACCTACAGGATACCAGGATAAAGGAGGTGGGTAAGTACAACCCATTGACAGGCTATGCTCACGAGTTTTTAATCAATATCTGAGGTTCACAAGCCCTCCTAACATCAGGCTTCGAGGGAGGTGGGAAAAAGAGAACTATTCCTACTGGTTCCATGGGAAAATCAATCTGTCTTGTCATATTCCAACTCTACTCTGTCCTTTGACTTGGGCATGGAGCACAAAGCCAAAGGGGAAGGGTCTGCTTTCTTCCTGCCCAGTGACTCGAAGCCCTCCGGATCATGCACACTCTCTCTCTCACTCATAATTCATGCATAACTCAGATTTTTTTCAAAGACAAAACTGTGAATTTACAAAATCTGCACTTTACCACTTATATACCTACCTACATTTGTTGTTTGTAAAGATCCTTAAAAGGAGGACATAAACTGAGGTATCTCACGGTCAGTCAATGCCTGAAGCTGACCGTCTCCCACCCATCCTGATACACAATAATAGAATGCGGCAGAAATGCATCACGTTCTTGCCAACCCTCTATGGTGGCTGAAGGGAAACCGAAAACACATGTTGGTAAACTGCCACTGGGAACAAACTGGTGGCTGCTATTTTTGACAACTTCTGGGGTCATTTTTCAATGCTGCCCCTTTCAGGAGAATTTCGCCATCTGTCTTTAGTCTGCTCCAGGATTTCTTAACACTACTGAAATCTTGTGCTAGATAATCCTTCATGGCAGGGGTGGGGGTGTTACCTTCCTAGGTATGGTGAGATGTTGAGCAGCGTTCCTGGTCTGACCCCACTACTCTCAATGCCCACAGCACCTGCATCCCAGTGGGGACCACCACAGGTGTCTTCCGGTCATTGCCCAGTGTGTCCTGGGGGACATCTCCGGTGGAGAACCGCTGCTGTAGAGTCAGGCCACCCAGCCCCCACAGGACACCGACCTTGCATGCAGGCCCTCAGCCCGTTCACAAGTGCCTGCCTAGATTCCTGGAAGATATATTGAGAGAACCATCTGTTTGGAGGAAAACTAACCAATTTGGAAAACAAGATTCTGGAAACATTTCATCATTCTGATTCTGCTTTAACCCCTGGCCCAGAAAAACTGCCCTCAGGAGCTGAGGACCAAATTAAGGATCCATCCCTTTCATTCTGCTGGAGAGAATCAAGTATTGGTTTCTCCTGGTATCTTAGGCATTTAATAAAATTCTAAACACACGCACATAGTAACACGAATTGGAAGCTCCCATTATGGCAAGTTGTAGGCACTCTCAACGTGCATGACTCCTGTCCTCTCACCTACTGGTGAAAGCCATCAGTGAATACCCAGAATTCCTGGTGATCCCTGCTTCTAGGCTCATCCAGAATAATCTGCTCTGAGACAGCAGTTTGCTCTGGAACAGTGAGAGCTATCATGACTCTTCTCAACAGACCAAGTGAAATTACAGCTCTGTCTCAAGTTTCTATGCTCTTGTTACATTTTTGTCAACTTCAGCATATGAGGAAACATGTTGCCATGTATCTGTGCAGCTGCCTCCTCACCAGCATTTACCCTCCCCAGCAAGAGACCAGGCACCTTGGCTCTGCATATGCCTGTGGCACTACCAGCTTTCACACACAGCAAATGCTCAAAAAGATCTGTTGAATAAATGAAAGCTTCAATCCCCGCCATTCTTGCAACATTCTCTAATCCCCCACACAAAAAATGCAGAGCATAAGAATGTCACATATTGAAATAGGGTATGATGTCATCTGTAAAAATAAAGATGCATCTTCTTTAAAGAACACTCTGGAATTGTACCTAGAAACATCATTAAACATAGAGGTGATTTGTGATGGTCACACAAACTACAAACTGATAAGTGTGCAAACCCACATGAAGATGGTTTCTATTCTAAGCACAGAAAATAAAAGAGAATGTGGAGAAAAAGAGAAGCGTGGGATATAGAATGTCTCCTTGTGCAGAAACATCACATATGAATGTATGAGGACAAGATCCTCTACCTATAGGCCACTGTCCATCTGCACCCACACCCGAAGTGCTTTCCCACGTGTTAATGGTCCCCACGTACAGACTCACTAATGAGAGCTGTGGCAGGCAGAATTCTACCTCCCCCTTACCCCTGGAACCTGTGAGAACAGAGAGATACTGCCCTTGTGGGTATGTTTACATGGTATGGTTGACTTTACCAGATGGGCCTTATTTATTCTAATGAGCCCCTTCAAAAGCTTAGAGTTTTCTCTGGCTCATGGCAGAAGAAGAAGTTGGAAGGATTCAAAGCCCTGACTGGTTGGGAGGTGCAGGCATAATCATAAGAGAAGAAAATGTAGATGATATTCTAGGAGCTGAGACTGGCCCATAGGTGACAGCCAGCAAGAAATGGGGACCTTCATCCTACAACCACAGAAAATGGATCCTGACACGGCTACATGCACTTAAGATCCCAAGCACCCAGAAAAGAAGGTAGCTCAGCAGACACTTTAATCTCTGCCTTGGAAGGCCCCCAAGAGCTATGTGGTGCCAGATGTCTGACCCACAGAACAGTGTTGTTTTTGGTGCCACATTTGCCATAACTTGTTAAGCAGCGACAGAAAAAGGATACAAGAGCCTTCCATGGAAAGTATTTGGGGAGCAAACTTTACCAGAAGATCAGGAGAGCACCTGGCAAAGAGCAACTTGTCCTCAGAGCTGGTCAACAAACATTAGTTAGGCCCACCTCTCCTACTTGGTCTGCAGGTAGCTACCAGCTCAACAATGTCTGCCAAAGCCGACTCACTGTGTTAAGTCTTCATTGGTGCTCGACACAAATGCTGCAATAACAGCAAGAGGCTGAAAGCTTTTCCCCTAAGATCGGGAACAAGACAAGGATGCCCACTCTCCCCACTTTTATTGAACATACTTCTGGAGGTCCTAGCCACGGCAATCAGACAACACAAATAAATAAAAGTCACCCAGATTGGTAAGGAAGAAACCAAACTGTCATTGTTTTGCATATGTCATGACACTGTACATAAAATACCCTAAAGAATCTAATCCAAAACTACCAGAATATCTGAATTCAGCAGTTGCAGAATACAAAATTAGTACACAGAAATCTGTTGGATTCCTATACACTAATGATAAACTAGCAGAAAGAGAAAATCAGGAAAACAATCCCATTCACAGCTGCATCAAAAATAATCAAATGCCTAGGAATATATCTAACCAAGGAAGTGAAAAGACCTATACCCTGAAAACTACAAGACACTCTTAAGAGAAATTAAAGAGGACACTAATAAGTGGAAATTCATCCCATGCTCTTGGCTAGGAAGAATTAATATTGTCAAAATGGCCATCCTGCCTAAAGCAATATACAGATTCAATGTAATCCCTATCAAAGTACTGACAGCATTCTTCAACAAACTGGAACAAATAGTTCTAAAATTCATATGGAATCACAAAAGACCCCGCATAGCCAAATCAATCCTGAGAAGGAAGAATAAAGCAGGGGGAGGGGGAATCTCACTTCCCAACTTCAAGCTCTACTACAAAGCCACAGTAATCAAGACAATTTGGTACTGGCACAAGAACAGACCTACAGACCAGTGTAACAAAATAGAGTGCCCACAAATAAACCCAAGCATATATGGTCAATTAATATACAATAAAGGAGCCGTGGATATTCAATGGGGAAATGACAGCCTCTTCAATAACTGGTGTTGGCAAAACTGGACAGCTACATGTAAGAGAATGAAACTGGATTATTATGTGACCCCATACACAAAAGGAAACTTGAAATGGACCAAAGACCTGAATGTAAGTCATGAAACCATAAATCTCTTAGAAGAGAACATAGGCAAAAAATCTCCTGAATATAAACATGAGCAACTTCTTCCCGAGGTGATCTCCTCCAGCAAGGGAAAGAAAAGCAAAAATGAACACATGGGACTACATCAAACTAAAAAGCTTATGTACAACAAAGGACACCCTAAAGTGTCCTTTAACAGAACAAAAGGCATCCTACAGTATGGGAGAATATATTTGTAAATGACATATCCAACAAGGGGTTAACATCCAAAATATATAAAGAATTCACACGTCTCAACACCCAAAAACCAAATAACCAGATTAAAAAAGGGGCAGAGGATATGAAGAGACAATTCTCCAAAGAAGAATTTCAGACAGGGACACATGAAAAGATGCTTCACATCACTAATCATCAGGGAAATGCAAATTAAAACCACAATGAGATATCACCTCATGCCAGTAAGGATGGCCAGCATCGAAAAGGCTTAGAACAACAAATGCTGGCGAGGACGTGGAGAAAGGGGAACCCTCCTATGCTGCTGGTGGGACTGTAAGCTAGTTCAGCCATTGTGGAAAGCAATATGGAGGTTCCTCAAAAAGCTCAAAATAGAAATACCATTTGACCCAGGAATCCCACTTCTAAGAATTTACTCAAAGAATATAACTTCTCAGATTCAAAAAGGTTCAAGGGTAATTCCTTTACTGTCTAGCAGTCTAATTTAACTCACTTCATGTGCTATTACAAACACACCCTAAATGTTCTTTTTCTTCCCTCCTTTTTATTCCTCCTCCATTCTTTATATGTTCAGTATCATATTCTCTACTCTTTGTCTATCCCTTGATTGACTTTGGGGGTAGTTGATTTGATTTGCATCTGCTTAGTAATTAATTGTTCTCCTTGCTGTGGTTTTACTTCCCCTGGTGACATCTATTTAGCCTTAGGAATACTTCCATCTGTAGCAGTCCCTCCAAAATGCACCATAGAGGTGGTTTGTGGGACGTGAATTCTCTCAGCTTTTGCTTATCTGAAAATTGTTTAATCCCTTCTTCAAATTGAATGATAACCTTACCGGGTAGAGTATTCTCGGTTCAAGGCTATTCTGCTTCATTGCATTAAATATATCATGCCACTCCCTTCTGGCCTGTAAGCTTTCTGTTGAGAAGTCTGATGATAGCCTGATGGGTTTTCCTTTGTATGTGATCTTTTATCTCTCTCTCTAGCTGCTTTTAAAAGTCTGTCTTTATCCTTCATCTTTGCCATTTTAATTATTATATGTCTTGATGTTGTCTTCCTTGGGTCCCTTGTTTCGGGAGATCTGTGCACCTGCATGGCTTGAGAGACTATCTCCTTCCCTAGATTGGGGAAGTTTTCGGCAATTACCTCCTCAATAACACTTTCTATCCCTTTTTCTGTCTCTCCTTCTTCTGGTAACCCTATAATGTGAATATTGTTCCGTTTGGATTGGTCACACAGTTCTATCAATATTCTTTCATTCTTAGAGACCCTTTTTTCTCTCTGTGCCGCAGCTTCTTTGTTCTCGTCTTCTGTAATTTCTATTTCATTTACCATCTCTTCTACTACATCTAATCTGCTTTTAAATCCCTCCATTGGATATATCATTTCAGATATGGAATTTCTTAATGATTGAATCTCCATCTTAAATTTGTCCCTGAGTTCTTGTATATTTTTCTGTACTCCATGAACATGTTTATGATTTTTGTTTTGAACTCTCTTTCAGAAAGTTTGGTGAGCTCAGTTTTATTTGGTCCTTTTTCTGGGGTTTGTGAGATTTTGGTCTGAATCAGGTTCCTTTAACATTTCATAATATTCTATGAGGTGCCCTCTAGTCCCCAGAAACTCCAGTCTCTGGAGCTGCTCAGCCCCTCGAGTGAGGTTGGGGGTCATAGGGGAGCAGTGCTGGTGTGTGGGGGAGGAAAGATCTGTTTAGTGATTCCCATTTCTGGTGCCTGTCTCCAGTGTCAGAGCCGGTGGGCTGAGCACACAGGAGTAAGGCTCTGTGCTTTGCATCTCTAGCTCTTGTAGGCGGGGCGTACCTCTGGCTGGCCTGATGCCTGCACAGTGACTGCTGGTTTGCCAGCAGGTGCCATCACGCCAGGAGGAAGGCGCAGCAGGCTGCGTGTCACACTAGGGGAGCCTCAGAGCTGAGTAGGCAGCCAGGGTGATGGGGCACCTGTAGCTCCTCAAAGTTCCCGCTGGGCAGAGTGCACCCAGACAACCTTGTCTACCTATCCCTTCCCCCATGTAGCAAGGTCTGTGCAAACCCCATCCCTTCAGCAACCCTATCGCTGCTCGGAAGCCTCTCAAGTCACCTGCCTTTCCTTTTTCCTGGAGTATGCAGATGTGGATCCCCATCCTCCACAAATGGCCAGAATCTCAGTCTCTCAGGCACTCTGCCTGTCCCAGCTCCCCAATCCCACCAACCTCCAGAGCACCACACAATGTAGGTTTGTGCTCCAAAGCAGAGCTCCAGGGCTGGGTGTTCAGCAGTCATAGGCTTCCACCCCCTCCCCGCTCCAATTCTCTTTCTCCCACCATTGAGCTGGGGTGCATGAAGGGCTTGGGTCCCCCCAGATCAATGCTTTCATACGTTACCCTGTTTTGTGAGGTCTGCTCTGTTCGTGAGGTCTATATGCAGTCTGGTGCAGCCTTTTCTCCTGTTGCTGTTTTAGGGCCTGTTGTATTAACTATATTTACAGTAACTGTGGTACTGGAATATGGATAGCTATGGAGATCAACTGAATAAAGTTAAGTCTGTCCAGAAATAAACCCATGTATCTCTGACCAACTGTTCTTCAAGAGGCTGCCATGACCTTTCAGGGAGAAAACAGCAATCTCTCATAATGTGGAATCTCTCCACAACTATCTCCACAAATGGTTCTGGGACAACTGGATATCCACACACAATTAAAGTTGGGCCTTTACCTTATATCATATACATAGATTAACTCAGAATGGATTAGAAATCTAAATAGAAAAGCTGTAACTGTAAAACCCTTAGAAGAAAATATAAGGGCAAATAGTCATGACCTTGCATTTGCATGTGGTTTCTTAGATATGACATCAAAAGCACAAGCAATAAAAGAAAAAGTATATCAATCGGACTTCATAGAATGTGAAAACTTTTATGCACTATCCCAATAGGTCCCTATCAAGAAAGAGAAAAGACAACCCACAGAATAGGAGAAAATAATTGCAAATCATACATGTGGTAAGAATCTAGTATCCAGAATACATAAAGAATTCAAACAATTCACCAAAAAGAGACAATCCAATTTAAAAATGAGCAAAGGACTTGAACAGAACTTCTCCAAAGAAGTTATACAAATGGCGTACAAACATATGAAATAATGTTTAACATCTTTAGTCATTAAGGAAAGGAAAATCAAACCCACAATGAGATACCTCTTCACACCCACTAGGATGACTATAATGAAAAAGAAAAAGGAAAAAAAGTTTTGGCAGGAATGTAGAGAAGGTGGTATCTTCATACATTGCTGAAAGGAAGGCAAAATGGTGCAGTCACTACAGAAAATAATTTGGAGGTTCCTCAAAACATTAAACATAGAATTACCATATGATCTACGTCTTAGTCCATTCAGGCTGCTATAACAAAGTGCCATAGACTGGATGGCTTATAAACAACGGAATTTTATTCCTCACAGTTCTAGAGGCTGGGAAGTCCTCTTTCTGATCACGACAACTATCCTCTTTCTGTGTCCTCCTGGTGGAAGAGGCGAGAGAGCTGCCTGGGCCTCTTTTATAAGGACACTGATCCTATTCATGGAGGCTCCATCCTCCTGACCTAATCACCTCCTCCAAATACCATCACTCCCTCCCCCAAGTACCATTACATTGGGGATTAGATGTCAACATATGAATTTTGGGGGAACATAAGCAGTCAATCTATATAACACCAAGCAATTACATTCCTAGGCATATACCCAAGTTAAATAAAAATATATGTCCATACAAAACTTGTGTACAGTGTTCATATGTTGATAGGATCACTGTTTGCAACAGCCAAAAGATGGAAATAATCCAAATGTCCATCAACAGATGAACAGAAAAACAAAATGTGGTGTATCCATACAGTGGGATATTATTCAGCCATGAGAAGAAGTGAAGTACTGATACACGCCACATGGATGACTCTCAGAAATATTATGCTCTTTCAAAGAAGCCAGACACAAAAGTTACATTTGTGTAACTCCATTTCCATGAAATGTCCAGAAGAGGCAAATCCACAGAGACAGAAAGCATATTAGTTGTTGCGAGGGGCTGGGGGATGGAGAAATGTGTGGTGAGAATTTAATGGGTACAGGGTTTCCTTTTGATGAAAGAAATGTTCTAGAACTAAATAGTGGTGATGGTTTCACAACACTGTGAATGCATTAAATGCCACTGAATTGTCCACTTTAAAATGTTTAAAATGGCAAATGTTATGTGAATGTTACAACAATAAAAAAAAAGGGCCTGCTGATAGATAGAATGGGGGATGAAAGTGTAAGAGAGAAATCAAGACTTAGTTTTTTAGGGTGTTTTGAACTGGAGGGGCCTTAACCGCTCACTATGTTTCGGTTTCCACTGCATCCTTTCTCTTCCTTGACTAGGCATGCTCATTCCTACCCCAGGGGCTTTGCACCTGCTCTTTCATGTGCCTGAAATGATCTCCCAACTCCAAATTCATTCTTCAATGCTTACTCCTCCACCGTGCGCCAGACTTGGCAAGCATTTCTCATTCACACAGGGCCCTATGCTGAGCTTTCTTGGTAGAGGGCACTGAAGGGACAGTGTGGCAGAAAGAGGCTTTTCTCACTGGTTCTGGCTGCTGCACCTTTGCTTAGCGGGGCAGGTATGAGGGGTATCCTGGGTGGTGTGGGTCAGATGGTGAAATTCTCAGACGGTGAAGATTTGGGGACCCAGCAAAAGTTTCCTGCTCTGGCCTCATGGGGAGTCAAACTCATCCCAAGCTGATTTTGGGTGATGGCGCGCCTAGCGGTGAGTGGTCCAACTGCAGCGGACAGAGCCAAGCGCCCAGTTCAGAAACCTAAGCAAGCCCTGGGCCCATGCATGCCCACTGTCCTGTTGCTATATACCGAACACCATTGAGTCGTTCATCATGGAAGAAAAGCTCCAGATTTTCCAGGAAGGACGAGTATAGGTCAACTTCCCAGGCAGGTAAAAGAAAAACCTGTGCTTAAAAAAATGGCTCTTCAGAGTGTGGCGTAGGAACCGCTGCTACCTTACAGGTGCTGCTGTCAAAGGGGAGAACCACTGGGTCAGTTTCTTGGGCCCGGAGGTCAGAATCATGGCTGTCACTCACTTACTGGGTGAGCTTGGACAAAGCCCTGTCTAGGCTTGGCTTTCTTCTCTTCGACATAAAAATCCTAGAGTGGTTGGGGCAGGGGCAGTAAGATGACGTAAGCAAAGCCTAGAGCACTTAGCAGAGTGGCTGGCACATGGATGCTCCTCAGTATAGGTTATGATATATGGTTCTGCTTTTGCTATCGAGCAACCATTTTGCATTCTCTGGGCCCTAAGGGGTCTCATCTCTGTGGAGAGACTCGGGTGGTGGGATTGTGGTTGAGACTTCCCTTCCCCTTATTTCCCAGACCTGGCTAATCAGATGCTCCTTCTCTGGAATGGGAACCTCAAAGAGACAGAGCTCTTACCTGAGTGGCAGGGCCCTAACCACACTGTCTCTGCCAGGTGACTATTCCCAAGAGTCTCTCTTTCTAGCTTTCTGGAGCTGCCTTGCCTTCACCCCATTTATGAGTTCTCTGGGGTCCCTTGGAATCTGGGAGTGCCCATTACCCATCCAGTTTATTCCCTTTTGCCTAAGTTAATCAAAGATGGCTTCTGTGGCTATGGCCAAAGACCTCTGCCACTATCAAATGGAACAGAGGGGACACTGGATCTACTGCTGCAGGGAGAGGGCACATTCTGAGCTGTCCTGTCCTTCTGAAAGGAGGACTGAATAGTAGGGGGCCCTTGGGGACAGGATGCTAATCGTTAAGGTGGACTTCAAGGACTTGCAAGGCCTTGCCTCAGCACTGTCCTGCTTGCTCATGCCACTTTCAGGCCCGCTGGCCTCCTGGCTGTTTGTCCTACTCAGCGGGCACATTCTCACCTGAGGGCCTTTGCACTTGCCATTCCCATTGCGTGGAATGATCTTCCTCCAGAAATCCCCACAGCCTACACTTTTCCCTCTTTGCTCAAACGTCACTTCCTCAGTGGGGCCTCCTCAACCCCATCCTACTTCAAAACACAAACCCCACCTGTCTGGGCCTTCACTTTCTCCTTGGCCAACTTAATTTTTCTAAACAAACTTCCAACATACTATGTCATCCGATTATTTATTTTGTTGTCTACTTCCTAAGCCCCCTGAGGGCAGGCTTTTTGTCCATCTTGTGCACTTCAGTCTTCCCAGGAGAGTAAGCTGGCACTTGGTAGGTGCTCAATAAATATTTGTAAACATGAGGTGCATTCTGGGTGTGTTATAGAAAATACTGGAAAACCTGGACTGGATGACTGACGGAAGAACCAAGTGGCACTCAGAGGTCTTGGAGTGTTGAGGTTTTCTTTTACACCGGCGGGCTCAGAGGAGCCCAGAGAAGGAGGGGAGAGAGCTGGGGTGGGGGTGCTCTGCTGACTTTGCCAGCTGGAGGAAAAAAGGGGTTTACTGACCTTGAGAGCTGTGTTGAATATTTTCCTTATCAGATGGATGCAGCCAGGAACTTGGTGGAATAAGCGTTGGTCCCCAAGAGCCCATTTCCTGCTGAGTCCTGGAGATTCTGGCTGACAGGTGCCCTTTCTGTGGGCACTTCCAGTGACCTGCATGGTGGGTAGGGAGCCCCTGAAGGCCTAGCCGCTCCTGGATTGACAGCCAGGATATCTTGGAGGACTCTCAGTAGTAATGACAATGATGATGAAGATGGCAATAGCAGCAGCAGCAACGAGTCTTTGTTTAGTCCTTTACATTCAATATCCACTTAAGTTGATGTCATTTCAATGAAATTATGCTATCACACCCATTTTAAAGATGAGAAAAATGAGGTTCTGAGAGTGTCAGTGATGCCGGGATTCTTGATCACGGAGTCGAAGAATGAACTTCGCAAACAGTCGAGGAAGGAGAGCAAGGCAGAGGCTTTTGTTTAGAGAGGAAGTGAAAAGACAGAGCTCCTGGCTCAAGCCAGGAGGGGACAAGGAGTCCTCATATAGCAGCCCTGAGAGGTGGTGTATCATTCCCATTTCATGGATGAGGAAACCAAGGCCTGGGTCACCCAGCTTCTGGCAGGGTAGGAGTTTGACCTGGGCCTAGTGGCTCCCAAACTTCTGTTTTGCTCACTTCACCAGAGTGCCTTCCTTTATATGGAGCCAGCCTTGTGCCAGGTCCTCTGAGGCCCTCTGCCTGTATTTTCCATAATTTTTATGACAGGCTTGCACACTGGGCTATGTTATTCCTATCCTGGGCCGAGAGGAGGTGAACACTGCATGGTGTGGAGAGGTACAGGGGAGTAGTGAGGTGATTTGGAATGTGGCAGGGTTCAAGTTGGACAGTAAGAGGGAACCTGGGTGGGGTGGGTAGGGGGCAGGTGTGAGAAGGGAAGACAAAGCAGGCCTTGGAACCCCTGGAGTCCCCTCCTGGCTTTGCAGATCGGCCGGTATTTCCTTGCCTGACTCCTTCTGGTAATTAATCCTCCTTTTATGCTGTTTAAATATTTGCAAGTGGAGGACGGGAGGGCAGGGCTGGTTTCTGAATGGTTGTAGGGTGGGGCCGCAGGTGGGCTAGGGCAGGTGAATAGAGCTGAAGGGATCTTAGCAATTGTCCATTCATCTAATGCTCTTGAACATCCACCGTGGGCCAGCAGTGAACTGGACAGTCACTGTCATCTCAAGAGTTGGTGCCACTTGTAGAATCCCAATTATGTGCCAGATGCTGTCTCCATGGTCTCATTCAAGCCTCCCATTAATCCCCAGTGTGGCAGGGGTGCTGTTACCATCTACCCCATTTCACGGATGGGAAAACTTGTCCAGCATCATGCAGACAGTGAGAGGCCAAGGATTCAACTGCAAGTTACATTCCAGGCTCTTAACTTCTCTCAATGGCCACCTGACATCCTGTCCTTAGAGCTGATAAGCTGGGTGAAAGGAGTGAGCCTCCTGTCATTAGAGGAATGTGAGAAGATGCTGGAGGATGCCTTAGAATGGATGCTGGAGAGGGATAAAAGCCTCCTGACCAGACTGACCTGCACGGTCTCTAAGCCCTGAAAGGCCCTGTGGGATGTGGTTGGCGGAGTCACCTCTGGGCAGCCCAGGTCCCCTGACTCCTAGCTCAGTGCTGCTTTTGATCCTTAAGTGGGTGACACTGAGGAATCCCTTAGAGGTTTCTTGGCACCTCGGGATTTCAGGAGGGCTGGGGCTGGAGGCAGAGCTGTAGGTTAGACTGTCAGACACCTGGTTCAAGTCCTGGATGGCCTTGGAGCAGATAGGATAAACTCTCTGAGCCTCAGTTTGACCTTCTTTAAAATGGGGCTAGTAATGCTCTTGCAAGGATTAAATAAGGTATTTTATTTACCAAGTGTACCAAGCATCTGGCACATAGTAGGTGCTGAGTAAGCATTCTCTCTTGCTCTAAACTGGGCAATAACAAAAGCATTTTTGTTTCAAGTGACCTCCAGCTTCTGCTGTAAGACAAAGTATTTGTTAGGACAAAGGCCCCAGGTCTGAATGCTGCGACCTCTGCATGACCTTGGTGGGTTATCTAATCTCTGTGTGCCTCAGTTTTACCATCTGTACAATGGGAATAATTTGATGACCTACCTCCTTAGAGTCGTCGTGCTTACAAACAGTACCCAGAGTACAGCAAGGGCTCAAAAAAATGAGCAGTGACTTCAGCATCCTTAAACTCTGCACTAGCCCAGCCCACCTTTTCACAGATAACAGCCCCTTTAATCCTCACCACAGGACATGAGGGGCTGTGATGGGACAGGAATACAGGTCTGCGTGGCCCCAAAACTGCACCAGCCACTGCCTCGTGCTCCCTAAGTAGGGCATGATTCCTGGTCTGGAGCCTAGATAATCACACAGACTGCGAGGAGAAAGGATGCCACACTGCCACGGTCCCCAGACCACCGTGAAGTTCCTCAAATCTGTTGGCCTTCAAAGTGGACCAAATCAAAGCCTGTGTCTGGGAACCAGAGCGGGGCGAAGGTGGCTGAGCTGAATTTCAGAGGCCTTCTGGGGCTGCCTGGCTGTCTGTCCCTGCCCACAGGCATGGTCAGACCCTGGGAAGGGCCCCGCTCACAGGAGTGGGCAACAGCCTCTTTCAGGCCGTGCCCTCTTCTGCAAGGCTCTCGGTGACCTTTGGGGGAAGCTCCCACCCTGTAGGCTTTTTAATTTAAGCTTCTGGCCTTGGGCTGTCAGCTTGCTATTAAATTCTGGGGAAGTGGTCTAGCCCCCAACTGGGACCCAGCGGGGAGCGCAGGAGTGGGGGCTCACTTGTTGGGGTTGTGCTCTCCATCTGAGAACCACACCCCTGGTGCTGCATCCCCACCTCCACCTCCCCCCTGCTCCAGATTATCTCCAGGCCTGGAACCCTGGAGCCCAGCAGCTCTGGGCTCCACTCTGCAGCCGGCTTCCCCAGCTGTGTGACCTCAGGAGAGGGGTTACCCTTTCTGAGCTCCAGGACGCAAAGCTATAAACAAACCACCTTCTGTACTCTGCAGAGTTTGGACTTGAGACAATGTGTGTGTGCCATCAGGGGAAGAAACAGGTGGCTCTCCTAAACTGAGTATATGAAGGTGAGTGTATTAAAGGGGCTATTGAGCAAGGCGGTGGGAAGATGTGAGGAGACCGCAGGGAAGGATGCAGCACCCCATGGTTATTCATAGCAGGGAACCATTACCTCCCCAGCCTGAAGGGATGGCAGGGACAGGTTAGCAGAAGGGGCTAGCTATAGATGGGAGGGTCCCTGGCCAGGCCCTGTGACTGCTAAGTTTCTTCCTATAACAGCTCCTTGTCTCCTCCCCTCCCTTCCCATCCCACTCTCCCCCTCAAATCCTCCACTGCAATCTAAGCCTGCATGAGAATCACTTGGAGGGCTTGATGAACAGATGAACAGCCCAGAGTTTCTGATTCAGCAGGTCTGGGCGAGGCCTGAGAATTTGTACTTCTAACTGGTTTCCTTCTGGTGCTGGTGCTCCTGGAACACGCGTGGAGCAGCCCAGCAGAGCCACTTTCCGGGCACCTCTCTTAGCTCTAACTCCTTCGCTCATTGGACTGACCTCTTCCAGGGCAGCACTGTCTGACTCCGTCTCTGTGCTCAGCATCCGAGGGCCAATTACAGGGGCCCCCTGCCTCTGCTCCACTGAACTCACCAGCCTTTGCAGCCTTTGCGACTTGCCCCTGTGGTCTACTACCCAGACAAGTCTCTGCTGCAGCGTGGCCATCTCTGACTAGAGGTCAGCATGCAGGAGGTTTACTGGGGCGTGTTGTCAGCGTCAACACCCCAGGATGCAAAGTGAAGCAAGCAGGGCAGAGGGAGGAGCTGGGCCTACTCACTGTGTGACCTTGGGCTGGTTCCTTAATCTCCCTGATCTTCAGTCTCACCATGTGAGAAATAGATACAAAAATAGACCCTATCCTCACAGGGCTGTGAGGAGGATATAATGAGTTAATAATACAGGGAAACCTAGAATTCATTCATTTTGTTCGGCTGGCACAGAAGAAGGGCTCAGTCAGAGACATGATGATGGCAGTGATGCTGCTGGGGACAGGTGATCTGCTCTGGCTGCCATAACAAGGAACCACACACTCGGCAGCATAAACAACAGAAATTTAGTTTCTCACAGTTCTAGAGGCTGGAAGCCCAAGATCAAGGTGTCGGCAGGGCTGGTTCCTTCTGAGGGCCAGGAGCGCTAGCTCTCTTCTGGTCTCCTCCTGGGCTTGCAGATGGTCCTCTTCTACCTGAGTCTGCACATGGGCTTCCCTCAGTGACTGTCGGCTCACGTTTCCTTTTAGGGGACACTGGTCATATCACATGAGGGCCCACCCTAATGACCCCATTGGCACTTAATTGCCTCTGTGAAGTTATCTCCAAAGAGATCACATTCTAAGGTCCTAGGGGTTAAGATTTGAATGTATAGATGTGGGGTGGGGGAGACAATTCAGCCCATAGCAGTGAGGGAGGTGACAGGCTGCAGGACTGGAAAGAAGGGAGACAAGGGAAAGCAATGGAATGAATGAGGCCACGGCATCCTAGAGGGTGGGAGGCAGGCAGCTATTTGAAGTTAGAGGGATAAACTGAGACCCCAAGGGGTGGTGTATCCTGAGGGCACCTGCCAGTGGGTAGCAGAGCCAGAACCGAAAGCTGAGGGACTTCTCATGTGTCCTGAGGAAACTAACAGCTTCCTTTTGTGGATGGAGCATATGGGGCCTGGCCGTCCCTGCGCCCGCCACAGAGGGAGGTCTCTGGCTGTCAGCAAGGCCCCCATGTCAACCCCTCGTGGGGGGGCAACAGGCAGATGGCCGCCTCTGGGAAACAGGAGGATGCTGGCAGGAGGGCTCTGCCCTGCTCAGGAAGGGCTGGCCGCTGGAAGGAGCCGGGCCTGCCCTGTGCACGCAGTGCTCAGCGCACCAGCGCTTGCCCAGAGAGCTGTCCCAGACTGAGATGTCGGGGCAGGCAGTCTGGGCCGCGACTCCCTGTGAGGAAGGAGCAGTTCCCTCGGCCAGAGCTGCCAAGCAGACCCGCCTGCTGGCATCAGCCCTGCTGGAGCAGACTTGGTGAGTTAGAAAACCACTCCTGTGTGTTTCTCCGTCTCTCACACACTCACTGCACGATACTTCTGACACCAGAGGTGTGGGTTTTCTACACACCAAGTCGTTCTGTGACACCAGCTGGGTGTCCTACAATTTAACTCAGTGTTGACACTGTCTACCTGGAGGTAGCATCAGATCCCACAGGTTAAGGACCTAGTCCCACAAGACTGCCCTCCACTTCAGATGCCAATTGCAATCCCAGGTTGTCACCTACACTTCTGATGACAGGTTATATATAGGTTTCCTGCAACCCCCTTCTTGGGTTCGATAATATGCTAGAATGGCTCACAGAATGCAGGGAGACACTTAGGTTTATCAGTTCATTATAAAAGGATATGATAAAGCATACAGGTGAACATGCAGATGGAAGAGATGGGTAGGACAAGGGGCGTGGTGCTTCCGTGCCCTCTCCAAGTGTGCGCCCCTCCCAGCACGTCTGCAGTCAGCAACCTGGAACTCTCCAAACTCCATCCTTTTGGGGTTTTTATGGAGGCTTCATCATGTAGGCATGCTGTATCATCAGTTCAATCTCCAGCTCCTCACCTCTTCCTTGAAGTCATGGAAAGGGGTCCATCTGACTGTCCCTAGCTTCCAGTCATGGCTTGGTGTTTCTGGAGACCAGCCCCTATCCTTAAAATGCTATCTAGGAGCCCACGGTGAGTTTCCTCATGAGAACAAAAGATACTCCTATCACCCAGGAACTTACAAGGAAATTAGGAGCTCTGTCAGGAACCCAGTACAGAAACCAATATGTGTGTTTTCTATTATTTCTCAGTAAGCGAACTACTGCCCAAGGGCTAAATCTGACCCTCCACTTGTTTTTGTAAATAAAGCTTTATTGTAACAGCCACACACTTACATATTGCACATGGCTGTTCTTGTGCATTACAGGGGTGGAGTGGAATAGTTGAGACAGAGACTAAATGGCCAGTAAAGCCAACAATACTATCTAGACCTTTACAGAAAAATTTTGCAGACCCCTACCCTTGTACTTTGGAGTCTGAAGTCCTGTGTGCCAGGGCTGCCCCTGGAACTTCCTCTGTTCTGACTTGGAGAAATGTCTTAGTCCACTGGGGTGGCTGTAACAAAACTATCATAGACTGAGTGGCTTAAACAAACATCTAACAAACATTTATTTCTCACAGTTCTGGAGGCTGGGAGGTCCAAGATCAAGATGTTGGCAGGTTGAGTGTCTCCTAGGAACCTACTTCCTGGTTCATAGATGGCCATCCTCTCCCTGTGTCCTGTGTGGCAGAAGGGGACTCTCTGGTCTCCTTAATAAGGACACTAATCCCATTGATGATGGCTCCACCCTCATGACCTAATTTTCTCCCAAAGGCCCCACCTCCTCATACCCTGACATTGTATATTAGGATTTCAACATTTGAATTTGTGTGGGAACTTAAATATTCAGTCCATTGCAAGGGTTGTCCCTCCTGAGTCTCAGTTTCCTCCTCTGTAAATGGGGAGAGTTGATTTCTGTGTGTGGTGTAAAGTATGAGTGCAGCTTCATTCATTTGCATGTGAATATCCAGTTTTCCCAGCACCATTTGTGAAGGGATGCCTTTCCATTTATTTCTGTTGTTTTAAATTTCTCTCAGCAATATATTGAGTTTTCAGTATACCATTCTTTCACTTGGTTGGTTATGTTTATGCCTAAGTGTTTTCAATATACAAGTCTTTCACCTCCTTGGTCAAGTTTATTCTGAAGTGTTTTATTCTTTTTGATGCTATTGTAAATGAAATTTTTTAAAATTTCCTTTTTGGATTATTCATTTTTAGTGTTTATACAACTGATTTTTCTGTGTTGATTTTGTGTTTTGCCATTTTGCTGAGTTTGTTTATTAGTACTAAGTTTTTTTATGGAGCCCTTAGGGTTTTCTATAGATAAGATCATGTCATCTGTGTACAGATACTTTTACTTATTCCTTTCTGATTTGTTTTTCTTTTTATTTCCTTTTCTTGCCTAATTTATCTAATCCTTTATCTAACTAGAACTTCAAGTGCTATGTTAAATGAAAGAGTGGACATCTTTATTTTGTTCCTGATCTGAGAAGAAAAGCTTTCAGTCTTTCACTGTTGAATAAGATGGTAACTTGGGGTATTTCATATAATGATTTTTATTAGGGAGGTAATTTCCTTCTGTTTTTAATTTGGTGAGTGTTTTTATGATGAAAAGATGTTGAATTTTGTCATTATTTTTCTGCCTCAACTAAAATGATTATGTGGTGTTACTTTCTTCATTATGTTAATGTGGTATATTACATGGGTTGATTTTTTTAAAATAGGTTATCTTTTTATTATTAAGTTATAGAAATTCTTTATATATTCTAGATACAAATCCCTTATCAGATACATGATTTTCAAAAATTTTCTCTCTTCTCTGCATTGTTTTGACTTTCTTGATGGTGTCCTTTTTTTTTGCTCTTCCCCTTAATTTTTTTTTTTTAAATTTTGGTATCATTAATCTACAATTACATGAAAGACTTTATGTTTACTAGGCTCCCCCCTTCACCAAATTCCCCACACATACCCCTTCACAGTCAGTGTCCATCAGCTGCTACCATTGCCCATACTTTATCTTATTCTTGGACTACCAGAGCATTTTCTAATTTGTTTCTACCTTTATTCTCAACCTTCTTTAACCAGTGCAATGCTCCACCTTATAAGTTCCTGTCTAGAACTTTACTTTGAACATACTAACTTCTTACAAAAGCTCTACAAGATTTTGGTGGAGTCCCCAATTTTGTCTGGAATTCAGAAACTTCCAATATGACTGTAAGAGTTGCACTTACTAATGCAACTTCCATGTTTTGCAAATATCACCATCCTTGAAGCTCACCTTGTTCATTTCTACCCTAAGCTTGTCTTACAGTCATAGAATCTCAGAGGTGGAGAGTCTCTCTATGCTCTATGAACATCAGTTGTTCCACTTTAGGTTCTTGACCTTAGGGAATCTAGAGGTGACTCTTTGGGGATTAAAGCAAAACTATAAATGAGAAGAGGGAAGTGAGAGGAAGAGAGGGATCTAAGTGCAAAAATCTAAGGTCTGGTTCATGTGACAAAAGAAGAATGTGGTCCTTAGGATTTTGAGAGCAGGGCACTGGTATAAAATGAAGGCTACTGGGGAGCTGGGCTGTGGGAGAAGGCAGGGTGGAGGGAGTATGGGGTAGGTTCCAGGCAGAGAGTCTTCTAGCCAGAAGAAAGCCCACATGGGAAAATGCCTCCACCAACACAGGGTTAAAAAAAAAGTCGAGTGAGTAAGAGGGAAAAGGGATGGAAGAAAGGAGGGTGGCAGCTGCCCAAGTCTGCCATTCATCTAATGTTTTTGTTAACTAGGTCTGTTAGCATAATTCTGTTCCAGTAGAGCTTGCATGTAGGGTATGATTACAATCTGGTTTACTGTGGCAAAAAGTCCAATTATTTTATCCATTAAACCAAGAGGGATTATTTGTAACAATAATAATCTGGGTACTGCAGTTTATAATAAGCCAAGATCCATTTCTGTGCAGCTGCCACCCAACGGTTTTGGCTCTAACCCTTGGGACAGAATATGCCTGATCCCTTTTCATCTGTCAACCATTCAAATATTTGAAAACAATTATCATAGAGTGTCTGAGTCATTTCTTTTTCAGAGTAAACATTATCAGCTTGTTAACCTTTTCTCATAGAATATAATTAGAAATATCTTGCTGCTGAATTCACTCCAGCTATTTTACCAGGGCAGGGATTACTGCTTTCCTTGTGACAGATAATAATGCATCTAAAATTTCAGCCTAAAGTCACATTACTAATTTTAGTAAAGCACTCTATATGTGAAAATTAAACATAATCGCAATGAAAACTCCTCACTTGCGCTGCTTCTGGCCAATTTCTTCTCTATTCTGTTTCCATTCCTTTATTGGAAGACATTACTGAAGACTTCTCATTAATTAAATACATCTTTACTAATGATGAACCATTGTGGACTTGGCAGTGGGAATGGGAAAGGTTTATCCCTGCTGGTATCCTCTCCCATTGCTGTGTCCCAGGGGAGCTAGAGATGGCAGGATCCTGGGCCAGGATGAAGGGTGAAGTAAGCAAAATGTCTAGGGTGCAAAAATAAGGAGTTAGCCACTCTCGATTTGTGCAAGTACAGCACAAATAGTGTAGTTCAGCGCAGAGCTCCTACCCGGTCTCTGCTCCAGTTTACTGCTTTGGATAATTTGAGAACATAGATCCCGTAGGTGGGTTCAGGTGTTGATATTTTAACTGTTAAACAAATTTTTGAGTTAGTGCTTGTATATTCTGCACAACCAACCACAGAAGTATATACACTGGGCAAAATGATAGTCATTCTGTAGTATACAGTCAGGGTGAGAGGGTTCAGAATACAAGATCTCCCCATGACAGTAAGGAGGTAGAGAAGAAGCATACAAATCGGACTTTACCCCCAGTTTAGAGGCATTTATACTCAGGGGTTTCCTTTGGGCTGTGGAGCCTTATGTAATTGTCAAAGTTTTCTTTAAAATTGTACCCTGGATCCGGACTCTCCCATTGTGCAGAAACGTAGCTCAAAACATTAAATGACTTCCCAATGACCAGCAGCAAAAGAAAAGCCCTAGTAGGAAATTTGGAGAAAATAAAGAACTTTGTGATTATATAACTAAGCCTCTGACATAAAAGGAAGCTAAATCCAAAAAGGAATGGCTCTTAACAAGAGCAGTAAAACCCTTTCCAGGAACACAAAAAGGAGGAGAGCACAGACAAGGGTGGGTCGGATCCGCACGGCCTCCCTCAGGTTAGGGTGTCCCATCCAGCTCAAACCGTATCTATTTGAGGAACTCCCTATTTTAGCCTTCTCAGTGAAGTGGGACCAGGAAGATACATGAAACAAGGTTCCTAATTTAGGACTCACTCAAGTACCCATTCAATTAGGAAGAGATACTCTAAATTTTATAATACATATATAAATGCAAAACTGTCAGGAGAATTCTTACCTCTGGGGGAGAGAGCTGGGAGACATCAAAGAGGGGGGGCGCCCTTTGCAGCTTTGTTTTCAGAATTTCATTGTATACTTTCCATTTTAAATGCTATTCTTCCTGGTCATGAAAAGTTCAAAGACCACAGAATGACAAAATATAAGGAGAAAATCTATTCCATGCTTCGGGCCCCAGAGGAAACCACTGTTAACAGGTTGGTATATATCCACCCAACACTTCTGTGCTTTAAAAATGTATTATTACATATGCGTTCATCTGGGTTCTCCAATAGGAGATATAAATGTAAATTTATAAAGATATAATAAATATACATACAGAGAGAGAGAGAGAAATTGGTTTTATAAGGAATTAGTTCACATAATTACAAGCTCCAAGATCTGCAGTTGACAAGCGGAGACCTAAGGAGAGCTGATGGTGTAAGGTCCAGTCCCAAAGCTGGCAGGCTGGAGACCTAAGGAGAGATGATGTTTCAGCTTGAGCCCACAGGCAAGAAAAGACTGGTGTCCCAGCTCAAAGCCATCAGAAAGAGCAGTTTCCTCTTACTCAGCCTTTTTGTTTTAATTCAGGTCTTCAGCTGATTGGATGGGGCCCACTCTCCTGCAGGGGGGGAGGGTAATCTGTTTTACTCAGTCCACTAATTCAAATGCAAACACCCTCACAGACATACCCACAGTAATGTTTGACCAAATAACCTAGACACCCATGACCCAGTCAAGATGATGCATAAAACCATAGCATATATTTATATTATATAATAAATAGGCTTGTAGTGTTCGATCTGGCCTATAACCTGTTGCATTATGGCATTGATGTTAAGAGCTTGAGCTTCAGAGCTTGGGTTTGTTTGAGTTGTGACCTTGGTCTAAGCCATTAGATGGCTCTGAACTTGTTTCCTTATTTATAATACTGATCTTATAACGTGATATAATTTACAGAGTTGTGATGAGAATTTGATATAATGTTGCAACTAAATTGCCTAGTGGAGACTGAGACTTCCAAATGCTAGATGAAAAAACCAATCCTAATACATCATGGGTAACTTTGTATGTTAGTAACTGTGGCTCACTTTACTTTTTGATAAATGCATAGTGTTCTGTTAAAAGGGTGAATTGTATTTGACTCCTACTGATGGATATTTAGGTTATTTCTAATTGTCTAATGTTCTAAACAAAAAAAAAAGATAATCTTGCCAGCTTATTTACAGAAATTCATAAAATTAGAATGGCTGGATTAAAAATATATTACATATCTTTAATTTTTATTAATGTTGCCACATTGGTGTCCAGAAGTACTATACCAATTTATCCCTGCCACTCCCCTTCCCCACCCCCACATTTGGGAGCATGTCACTTGCCCATACCCTTTCCAAAACTAAGTATTATTAATTATTTAAATGGTCGCCCGTGTAATAGTCAAAAGAAGTCTCATGTGTTTTAATTTCCATTGCTTTTATAAATTGTAAGCTTGAGCAGTTTCACATACTTATTTCTCATCAGTCTTTCTTCTTTTGTGAATTAACTCTTCACATCTAAAACTCCTTTTCTAATGAATGCTAACATATTGTTTTCTTCTTGATATTAAGGCTTTTTATCATCCCTAATAATATAAAATCTAAAACTTATATGCCACTTAGTATATACCAGGTGCTGTTCTAAATGCTTTGTATGTACCAATTACTTTATTCCTCAGAAACATCCTCTGAAGGTGGTACTATTAGATTCCCATTTAAAGATGAAGAAACTGAGGCACATGAAAGTTAAATAACTTGCCCAAGATCTTGCAGCTATTAAGTGGACAGTTGTAGGCATTTTGGTTCTCGAGTCCATGCTCTAACCACTCTCTCTCCTGCCTTCCAACTCTTTGTCATGCATTTCTTTTCCCACTTTGTATTCATCTTTAAACTTTGTTTATGGTGTTTTTCTTCCATATAGAAATTTTACATTTTTATGTAGTCAAATTTATCCTTCTTTCTTTTTATGATTTCTTGCTGATCTTCCTTCTTAAATGATGAATAGAAGTTTCCCAGGCAAATGAGAGCCTCATCTTCCATCTTAAAACGGAAAGATAATCAGTGCAAAAGATGCATAACGGAGTGAAAGAACCGGGAATGTTCCGGAAAAAGTGAGAGCAGGTGCATGAATTCTGGGAGACTAATGAGAGAAGGTCATATGGACCTAGACCATCAAGAACCTTGTAAGTGTGGATTTTACCATGAGGGCAGTGCAAGCAGGAGACACTTAACTTACATTTTTAATATTAATAAAGGTAAAACATACTCATGTTAGAATGGTATAAAACAAAATAAAATAAATGTTTTCCATTTGCAACTCCCCATATACCCAGCATATTCCCAAGAGGTAAGCTTTTTATGTGTGTTTCAGGTTTTGGTTCTTGGTATTATCACCATAATTCTAAAGGATATACTTATAATTCTGTTTTTTTATTTAGAAGTTTTGACAACACTGGTTGACTTCAGGTTATGAAAAAAGAGTTTGGCTCATACATACTATTTTCCACCTCTTCTCCCATTGCCCTCTCCTCCTAAATACATATTAAGTATACCATATATTTATATATATATATATAGTTCATTTATATTAATTAAAATATATAAAACTCCTACTTATCTGCCATCAATTTTTAAAAAGTAACTTAGAATTCTGCATTAGGTAAGATGAGAAAAATTACCATCCCTGTTCTTTATCTCTCAGCACTTTATTTGCCTCTGATGGCTATGTCCTTAGTTTGATGTTGCTCAGAGTGATAGTATTTCCATTCTGTTCTGTGCAGTAAGTATTCCACACTTTTTCGAACACCATAGAAGAAATAAGTGGTATTATAATATTATGGTTAAATAAATATTATATTTACTGTGATCCAGGTTGTATAGTTAAAATCCTACATTAGAAATTTAGCAATACTATATTGCTAAATCAGTGCTGACCCAGAGAATATTCCAACTGTCAAGGTCAAATGGATTTTCTTGTGCTAAACTCTAACAGCTACTCAAAACCATGTCATATTTAATTTGCTTCGTATTTGGATCATACAGCTCCCCCCACCCCTAAGTATATCTAATTGCATTTATTTTTTTCTATTAAGAGAAGAAATATATACCTTTCTCATGTTAATAGATCTTCCAGCTTTGTTGTTAGTTGTTGAATGGAAATAATTTTCTTCCTGAACATATTCTTCAGACTTCCTTTTCTAATTTTAATGTGTTGCTTTCTAGGCTTGTTCCCCAACTGTCATCCTGTGATTTCCTTTCATTGTACTCATAGGTTAGTTTCATTGGTTCTTGAATCCATAGCTTCCTCTCCCTTAGATCCCATTCTAATTTTGCAGGGCTATATCAGCAAGTTAAAAATGGAAAATAATGAAAAGTACATGAAAGAACATGTTTTTAATTCATGCATTTCTTAAAGGACTCAATTTTGTATGCTTGATTGAGTTCGACTTGACATAGAATTTGGATTTCATAATCACTTCCTCCTCAGTTCTCTGTAGGCGCTGTTGCATTCTCCTCTGACATCCACTTTGTTGTTGAGATTTCTGACTCATTTGCATCCTTCATTATCCTTGATGTTCTGAAATTCAATGGGATGCATCTAGATGTGCATTTTTATGTATTCATCATACTCAGCTCTTGGAGGCATCTTTCCATCTAAAATCCAAAGGAGTCCTTTAGATCTGGGAAATAATTTTCTATTGTTTCTTTAACTATATGTGTTCCATATTCTCTGTTCTATCCCTCTGGAACTATTGTCAGCTAAACACTAGACTTCCAGGACTAATCATGACTTTTAATTTTTCTCATATTTTTCATTCACTTGCCTTTGTTCTCTTCTAGTCTTTTTTTCTTCATATTCGGTTTTTTCTTTTTGTTCAGACAGCTTTATTGAAACATAATTGACAAGTAATAAACTGCATATATTTTAAGTGTATGATTCGGTAAGTTTTGACACATGTATACACCCATGAAACTACTGCCACAATCAAGATAAGGGACATATACAGCCCCACCAAAAGCTTCCTTTTGCCCCTTTGTGATCTCTCCCTCCTGCTCCTCCCCAGACTACCTTCCCCTTTGACTCCAGGCAGGCACTCATTTAATTTCTGTCTCTATAGATTATGTCATTTGCATATGTTAGACTTTTAAATAAACGGAACTATGTAGCATATATACTTTTTCCTCTGATTTCTTTCACTTAGCAAAATTATTTTGAGATTCATCCACAATGTTATGTGTATCAACAGTTCATTTCTTTTCATTGTTAAGTAGTATTCCATTATATGAATATACCACGATTTGTTTATCTATTCAGCTATTGATGAACATTTCAGTTCTTTCAGTTTTTGGGTAAACAAAGTTGCTATGAATACTCGTGAACAAGTCTCTGCATGGACGTATGCCTTATTTTTTCCTATGTAAGTACCTAGGAGAGGAATGACTAGATTGTGTAAGTGTGTGTTGAAACTTTTATGAAACTGCCAACCTTTTTTCCAAAGTCCAGGTACCATTTCCCTCCCTTCTAATGAATGTTTTGTTTCAACAATCAATATTTTAAAATTTCAGTAAGTCTTCCTTGTTCTTGGATTTCTCACTGCCTTTTTATTCTTCCAACAGCAGCCTTTGTTTAGTGGCTCGTAATATTTTTTTTGAAACTCTCTGAGTTTCTTTTGGAATCACTGATTCAGGTGTTTACTTTGGTCCTTTCAGATGTCTAGAGATCCTTACTTGTTATTCATTTTTTAAAACTAAATGATCAGGTTGAATAATATAGATAGCTAGTGAATCAAAATATTGAGAGTTTTATTTTGGGGGTACCAAAACTGGGAGCCTTACCTCTTGCTAGACAGATGTCTAATTTCTTTAGAGTTCTCTGATTTCATACTAGGTACAAATTCCACCTCTGAAGTTAAATTGGATGAATATTTAGTACTCTTGGAATAAATTCGAGTATGTTTTGGTTCAGGGAGGCATCTGAGTGGAGAAGATAAAAGACAGGGCTTCTCATCTGGAAAAGTACATCTTTTCCTCATATAAATTGATGACAATAAGATGTAGTAGACAGAAAGTGGTAGAAGTAGCAGGTACCCTAATAGATATATCTATTATTTTTATATCATCTTTTCTATTGAAAATTAAACAAAATATTTGTGCATATTGTTTTAGGAAAGCAATTGGATTACTTAAAGAATTACTAGCAAGTATTTTTAAAATGAGATTTTGCATTTTTTAAAATTCAACGAGCATGGTCATGAAATGAAAACTTTACCACAGCAATTGAAACATTGTTTTTATAGTCTCACAATTCACTTTCAAACATTAGCACATCACATAAAGAAACTGTACTCTTACAAATCAACATCCTATAATTGATCAACGCAACCAATCTTTTTGAATCTTCAAAAGATATTACATAAGTCCTTTAATAAATTGTTCTACCTTAAAATAAAAAACACGCATAAACTTTTTTTAAGTCAGAGCATGGCATGTTATACCATGTTAAACTCTGAAACATTTCTCTTTAATTCATAACAGTATATAGTTACACAAAGAGGAATTCTATATTGGGAAAAAGTACTTGGGAAGATGAGGAGAAATACTATTCTACATCAAGAATTCTTTAGGTTTTTTTAAAGAGTTCTTTTAAGGTTCTCTTTATCATGATAATCAATGGCTGTTTTATCCATGCAGATGTACACATAAAAGTTTAAGAACTACTTATATAAAAGATCCAAGACCCCTAAGCCTAATACCATTTATTTATTCATTTAACAAAAATTTACTGAATATCTACTTTAATACAAAGAATTATATTTGATATTCTTAGATTTGATGAATGTAAGCAATAAAAGCTCTCAGTGACCTTCTCTGAATCAGACTCACACATATATAGTTATATAAACCAAGGAGATTTGAATGACTTATTGCAGCAGAAATGATTTTATTATCTAATTCAAATAATGTATTTTCTTAAGTGTACAATCCAATTTCCTTCCTACCTATTTATGTTCTTAAGGCTTTCTAAAATTTCTTCTGCTTTTAACATAGCAGGTAGCTGTGTTCACTGGTGTATGACAAATTTGTATTTAAAAGGTTTGTGCCATACTTTTTGACCTCTGAGTGACAACTGTTATATAACTGTCACTAGTCATTATCATGGGAACATCCAGCTATGAAAAAAGGTTTTAAATATGCTCAGGTACTCCTACTAGAACAAAATAATATACTTCTTTGTTGTGAATAAGGTTTAGCTACTGTAGCTTGTAACCTACTAAGCATGTACTTGTTGAACATTTTGTGATAGATCAGTTTGTATGTTTAGAAGGTCATTTACTCCTCTGCACTGACAGGCCAGGATCATACTTTGTAGTTGTCACAACCAACCACAGTATCCTGCTCTGTGAATTTAGCCAATAGCAATAACTTCCTTGATCAATAGGAAATCATAACAGAGATTATGCAGGAGCACATCCTATTTAGGGGTAAAGGAAGAGAACTGTAGGTAGTCCTTCAGTCTGCATGAAAGACTTGGAAAATATAATGGAAGGAAAGTGTAGGGTGATAATTAGTGTCTGTGCTATCTGCTCTCTTCTTTCTTTTCTTTGGTAGAGTGCAGGCTATCTCTAAAGCTTTAGGCAAGAAGCAAAACTACCATTTGAATTAAATGAATAAAAACAATTCTAGAATGCTCCATGTTTAGTTTTTCTCCTAGCTATTACTGTGCTGCCTATAGTGGGGTAGGTGACAAGTCCTGAGGAAAATAATTGCTGGAGGAAATGGAAGAGAAAAAAAAAGAATTATTGTGATTTCTCTTAAAATTATTTTTTTCTTTCCATCTCAATCTTTAACTTCACTCAGTGTGATGGATACATTTCTCACTGTACCAGCTCATCAGGTGTATGATCCACACAGGGGAAATGACTACTCTAAGGCTGTACTGCCCAATACAGTAGACACTAGCCACGTGCAGCTAGTGGCCCACTCTATTACACAGCACAAATACAGAAAGTTTTCATCATCATAGACAACTCATCTGAACAGCTCTGCTCTGAGGAAACCTCAGGGAAATGTACTGAGGGAGAGTACCCTTGTAGTCATCACTTAAATTTTCTCTGTCCAAGAATCCCCTTCTGGAACCTATCTTCCCCCCTCTCCAGTTCATCCATATAGGTCCCATGAGGGCTGCTATATTCTTCCATTATGGCCACAGAGGTTTTGTCAGAGATATGCACCTGACAGAAGCTGGGCCAA
Source organism: Manis javanica (assembly GCF_040802235.1). Taxonomy (NCBI): domain Eukaryota; kingdom Metazoa; phylum Chordata; class Mammalia; order Pholidota; family Manidae; genus Manis; species Manis javanica. The sequence continues at coordinate 70,577,391 of NC_133170.1, read as the reverse complement.
TTTCAGTACATGGCCTCCTGACTGGTCTGGGCCGAGGTATCTTATTTAAGTAGAGCCGATGACACCTATCTTTTTTAGAATTTATGAACTTGGGACCCAGAAAGTTGGCAGAATCTGCAAGCTGTAAAGCCTATAATTTTTCTGGGTTCATGTTGCCTACCAAAGAGATCAAGTTAGCCTGTGTAAGCAAACAAAATGAAGCGAACATGCAGAGAGGTAGAGTCAGAAAATGTAGTGATAGAGTTCAAGTTCCCAAGTCTAGCTGATATTGATGGCAGCTTTATTTCTATACTTTCGTCTTTATAAATAATTTTCCGTTTTCCGTAAGCTAGCTAGTCCAAGTTGAGTTGCTCTCATTGGCAGAGTTACCAGAATAAATAACTAATATCATAACTGTTATCATGACAATTAGGATTCATAAAAGAAATGCAACATTAATGGTTTTTAACTAGATTTTTCATTAAATTCTTGTATCCAGCTGTATCTTCTCAGAAACTGCAACTAACAAAGCTTACAGTTTAAAAATGTCTCTCTCACAAAATGACTCAAATCTCTTGATAACATAATCTAACACCTAGTAAATTTTCCAAAATGTAATTTTTTAGTTTGTGTACTTGTTACATTTCCATTTTTATATATGCAACTATATATTGCATGGTAGCCTTTTTTCCATTCTTTTAGTGACTTTGGTCTCTTTCAATTGAAGAATTTAAATGAAATAAAGGAAGGTTCCAACTTTGAAAATCATTTATTTCTTAAAAGTACATTGGGAACTTTTGTAACTTGAAACATACTTTTCTATCAGGGTAGTATCGCTACTGATGGTGGTCGCTTATCTTGGTTGACACATAAAACTACTTAACTAATGTAGGTGAAATTACTTCTCAACTTTCCCTTAGAGTTGGTCTTTCAACATGATTCACCTTCATTGCTTTCTTTGTCCACTGATGTTTCAGCCACACCACTGGATAAGCAAGCTTTGTGGCTTTCCTGGAAGTCAACTATCATTTTAAATAATTCTATGAAATATTGAGTTGAATCTTAAAATACCAAAAACACACTTCCATTTCTGCATCACAAGAGAGGGAATCACTCTGATTGATTTTTCTTTTTTCATCTCAGCCCCTATCTCTACAACACATGATGGGTAAATTAGTTAATTGCTTAAACTATATGTTTAGAAACTACTTGGCAAATAATTACTTGATAAAGGAGAATGAAGAATTACAAACAAAGCAGTTCTTCAACATCTTCTCCTAGTGCATGAAGATGTGTAGACTAAGGGAGGTTCAGATGTATAATGTCAAGAGTAGAAACAATTTGAGTCATTAGGTAAGATGTGTAATAAAATGTAAAACATTTAAATTATAGATAATTGACACTCCCCAAAATTAAAAGTATCAAACACATAGCATACTTTAGAAATAGAGATATGTAAGAAGCTAAATCTTAATTCCAACTGGCCGCTAAGCAATCTCAGCAGCTATATGAAATGTTGGAAGGTTAAGGAAACCATGGGATATTATCCAAATTTGTTGCATAGAAATTTTCGAACTAATATTTGGAAAATACCATTTTTTGTTTGTTTTTAATTCAATGTTGATAGGGAGAATTCTGCATTCTCATGTGGGGGAAAATATGATCAGTATGGAGCAGGCTTGGCCTAAGTTTCCAGAAATGACAAATTTGGCGGTCAAGTTCACCAAGCATACACAAATTGATTTTCTGAGCAAACCGGTGATATTAACTTGGGTTGTGGAAGCTCACATAACTTGGTCATATATATAGCAACTTGTGTCATTGGTGATGAAATGATTGTAAAGGTTTTCTGGTTTTCAATATGAAATTCTTAGAAAGCTTGAACAATTGGATTACTCAAGCCAGCCAGAAACCATAAACCCTGAACAGTGGTTTCAAGTTAAAATCAATGCCTTGGAGTTGAAGACTGTTGAAGGGAGGTTGCCTGGAAAAAAATGTCTTTGGAAGTATACGTATTTTGCTGGAATGTCATAGATATCTATGTTAAACAAACACATAAACACACACACGCTTACACAGAGCTCTCCTAAAAGATAGACATTAGTATTTTCTGGGTAGAAAAGTATTTTCTTGTAGCCAGATTTGAGCACAGTGCCAGGTTTAATATTCACTTCAGTAATGGAAATGTTAACGAATGAATGTCTACTGCACCTCAACTGTGACTGAGGGAGAGATTATATAAAAGCAATGAAAGGGCTTCTGCTCTAGATTTACTGACCATCCTCACTTACATAAGTGCAAAATATTTTCTCTGTTTGTCAGTTCCCAGTATAGCTACTTTGCCCGAAGAGTTAGCATGTCCTCCACGAGGAAAAGTCACTAACTCCCTATTTCTCAATGTTTATTTTACTAAATATTTAAAACTCCAACTAAAGTTGAGAGTTGGGTAAATGGTTGAGTGGTCCGAGTGCTTCATGGAAAAATTAAGGGACCAAGTGTTGCTGCGTTCAAGGTTGCCGGTGACCATAATGCTCATAGGTCTGCAAATGTTGAAAAGCTGCATGTGACATGCTCCTCAGGCCCTCTGTCAAAACGTCTGTTTGATCTCTGCTTTTGTGTGGCCTGAAATGTGTGTTCACAATGTGTACACAAACGCCAATTCGTATTTCCAAGGGGCTATCCAAGCTCAGGGTGGTGGCAAGCCTTAACAGGAGCGAAGCTAAAGGGGGAAGTGCTCGTGTATTTGTGAGGGAGGGAGAGACAGAGAAAGAGAGAGAGGAGCTTCTGTCCTCAGGATCCCTTTCTCCTGTTTGCTCTTTGCCAGCTAGCTGTCTCTCCTCCCCACAGCGGAGATGGGAGGCGAGAGCTTGGCTGATTCAGGCAAGGCAAAGCAAACAGAACAGACCTTCCGATTACCGAATGTGACAAGTCACGCGGTGCGCATCCCTAAGCCAGTTGTCAAAGGAGGAGACCTGTCCGTGGTCCTGACCACATCCGTCCCCACGCCCCTCCTTCCCCGAGCTCGGAAGCGGCAGGCTCCCGAGGAGCGGACGGCTCCGCGGTGGTCCTGGCCCCCGGCAGCCCCAGAGGGTCGGCGCCGCCCGCACAGGGCCGGTGCATCGGCGGTCCCGGCCGCACCTGTTCGGAATCCCGGCGCGGGGCGCGGAGGGGGCGGTGGGGCGGGTGGGGACGTTGCGGCATCACGTGCCGGCAGCGGCAGCGGCGGCGGCGGCTCGGTAAGGTTCCACTCCTCCGCGGCCCGCAGGCGCGGCGCTCGGGCCCCGCCTCCGCCCCGCCCCGGTTCGCCCATCCGCGCAGCCTAGCGTCGGCGGGCCGGCCCCGCCCCCTGGCCGCAGGCCCCGCCGCGTCCTGCGCCCGCCGCCCTCGCCTTCCAATTGGTGCGGTCCAGGGCGAGCACATCGTGGCGAATGAAGTTAAGTGGAGGCCGGCGGTGTCCGCGAGGAGGGGAACGCCCATGCGGCGGGCGCTCGCGGGCGCCCGGGAGGCCACGACCCGCCTAGGGCGCTCCCCGAGGGCGGGGGCCGGGCTGGGGCGGTGCTGGGGTGCGTGCCGCGTCTCGGAGGCGTGTGGGCGGAGCGGCAGTGTAGGTCGGCTGGCTCGCGCGCGCTCGCTCCTCCCGGCCCGGAGCCAGTCGGCTTCAGCCCGGGGCCCGGCGCGGGGAGCACCTGCTCCCACTGGCATCTGTGTTAAAGTGGATTTTTTTTCCTTCCTCTGGTGGACTCTGTTTCAGCATCCTCAGTACTGTCCTCCAGCCCCACTCCAGCAGCTCTGTTGAAACCACCATGATTGGTCTACGAAATGAAAGCTATTTCCTGGCCTGGGGTTTTTACTACCACTTTACAAATGACTTTGGTCACTTTTATTTTCCCTCCAGATATTAAGTAACAAACCCAAAGTTTACAAAGATAATAGAGATGATGCTGACTTTAAACTTGAAGTCTGGCTAAATTCAGAAACCATGTTCTTTCCACAGCACTGTGCTTTCAATTAGGCACCAAAATTGGTATCATTCCTCGAATGACTTATTTAGGGACAAAACTAAAAGGTATCTAGAGATTAGTGACTGTGGTGTAAATGGGTTAAGTTGGTTGTTGGGGGGAGTATTGGCAGCATCAATGGGAAATATTTTAAGTTTCATGCTTATTATGGACATTACAGGTGTCTGCTCAAGAATTAGCTGTAACAGAGTCTATCAGGTAAAATACTCATTAATTTGAAGGCTATGACTGCTTTAATGCATGTGTTTTGGGGACAAATCTTTAGATAAGATGGAATTTAAAATATTTCTAAAGTAGCTTTGTGTTATTTGAGAAAAAGCCAATAGAACCTATAAATTGTAGTGATTTAGACTAATGGTCAAAATAAACACGGTAGAAAAATAAAGTAAATTTTAAAACTCACTCCTAGATCCATTTTAAAGGAACGAAATCTTTGGGTTTAATTCCATTTTTGTGTACTTGGGCCTGTGTTGATGGGAATACAATATCACTACATACTTCATCCTATAGATATGTGGGAAAGAACTTAAGAAAATTCAGTTCCCAAGCACAGTCTCAATTATGTGTGCATTCATACACAAACACATGTGCACACACTCACACCACATGTGTGTGCCCACACACATCCATTTCCTCTGACACCCCGTACTTAATGCCAGTTGTAGAGGATTTTGCCAGTTTACGTTATGCACCTACGTGGGTTTGCCTCAGGGAAAAGATGAGAACTTTGACTAAGCTTGTCATTTTCTCATTTCTGTGTTGCTGGGATGATTGTTTCAATAGCAATGCTGGTATTATCTCCAAGAATAGTTTTGAGAAATTGGCTTACCTAAATTATCTTTAAGGGTTAGAAAACAATTTCATAATTTTCCTTCTTTTTAAAACAATTTTAAAAAATCAATTTGTACTTTTTCACTCTATTGTAAACCAGGTGTTTTAATTATTTTATCTGACAGTTAACTATCAACCCTGAGCAACTACAATTCAACCTTTAGTATCTGTTTATTTATCTGTAATGACCTAGACCACTTTATTTCTGAGTTCTAGTCTCTTCTTATATTCTGTCATTCTTATATGGTTCTCAAGTCTTCATTATTGTTATGTCTTTGAATTATGTTTATACAAGAGTTCATTTTGAGGATGATTATTCATTTTAGTTGAATCTCTTTCTAAAGTGATTGACTGATTACTTTAAGCAATCGTTCCCCCAACTTGGTTCAGCCACAGTATAGAGGTTCTTTAAAAAATTAAAAATAGAACTACTATATGATCCAGTAAGGGTCCTGGGTATGTATCCAAAGGAAATGAAGACAGTTTGTCAAAGATGTATCTGCAGTCCTACGCATATTGTAGCATTATTCACAATAGCCAAGAAAAGGAAGCAACTTAAGGGTCCATCTGCAGATGAATGCATGAAGATGTGCTTTATATAAATAATGGAATATTATTCAGCCATGAGAAAGGAGATCCTGCCTTTGTGACACTGTGGATGGACCTTGAGGGCATTATGCTACGTGGATACATCAAACAGAGACACATATGTATGCCCTCATTGATACATGGAGTCTAAAAAAGCTGAACTCATAAAAACAGAATGGAATAGTGGTTATCAAGGTCTAGGGGTGGGGGAATTGGGGAAATATTGTTTAAGAGTAAAACCTTGCAAACATTGATAAATAAGTCCTGGAGGTCTAAAATAGAGGCCTAGTAATTATAGACAACAATACTGTATTACAAACTTACAAGTTGCTAAGAGACTAGATCTTAATAGTTCCCACCACAAAAAGGAAATGATAATTATGAGGGGTGATAGAGGTGTTAGCTAACACTATGGAAGTAATGATATTGCAGTGTAAAACATATTGAGTCAGCATGTTTTATATCTTGAACTTACACTATGTCAATTATATCTCAAAAATAAATAAGTAAATAATCATTCCCCTATATATTTGATATACATATTTGATACATACCACCATGTTTACACACTTTAAATATCTTACAATTTTATATGTCAATTTTACCTCAATAAAGCTGAAATAAAAACAACTAATCATTCCCCTTTTGCATTATAATCTGAAAATGGATGAGCTTTTAGGAGTACTACCATATCTAAGTCAAGGTTTACCTGCAGTGACTGGCCTTTTGCTTACAAATTTGATATTTCTTCTGGAGACTTCTGATGTACTTTTAGAGATTGAAAAAAAAAGCATAAAGTTTGTATAAAGTTCATGTATCTTTGACTGAAAAAGTATTTAAGCCTTTTGACTCCCGAATGTACACATTACAACATGTATATATTTAACATATAGAATGCATATTTTCTCCCTTACACACTTCCTGGACTCAGGAAGGATTGGGGACAAAAGGAATATTAATTTCATTGTCCAATAATATAATAATGTTTATTGAACGTTTTGTATTTTGTGCTTTAAAAAGGAAGTTTTTTTCTTAATTTCACTTTATTGTGTGGCATTTATTTATCCCTAAGACATCTTTGCATTTCAGTAATAATAATGATTGCTTTTATTTCTACCTGTACATCAGTGAAATCTCACATGGTTAAGATTTTTGGAACAAGTATCAAGAACAGCTGAGTACAACCTTACTTGCTTTTTCTAGCTGTGTGATTTTTTTGCATACTTTGGCAAATTTGATGAATATCAATTGACTGTAATTTTAAATAATAGTTATTGTTTGACTTAGCTTTTATTTCTGAGGTCCTTTCATTTGTTATAAATAAATTGAATAGTTTTGAAAGTGGGAATTAGCTCTCATTGTCATTTTACAGTTTTTTGAGAAAAGTTGTACAATATAGTTTTATTGTTACAGTTATTAGTGAGCTTCGTGAGAACTATGCAGTTATATTTAAGTTAAGAAGTATGGAATAAAACTGAAACAATTGATATTAAATATGGGGGAAAGTCTAGTTTTAATTACAGATTTAAAAAGCATAGCTTTGTTAGATGAATTAAGTACATAACTCCCAATTAAAAAATAAGAATTACCTTCTAAAGGATAGGCCTTCATGACCACCTAAGACACATCTCTAAATACCCTATGAAAACATCAGTGATAGTGTCAATATATGTTAGAGTTATGTTATTGTTATTACATGTTTCTTTTAATTTTCTTGAAAATCGTTTCTTCCTGTAATTTGGTAAATATTGTTCTTCTAGCCTCTGACTAGTGTCTTCTCAGTTTTAAAAATATGTAGTACAGTGTATAGTTCATTCTGGCCCTTTAACAAGTGATCTGCGGTTGCTCATTGGTAATATTCCTATTGTAAGGTCTCACTGCATTTACACTGAGGTTTGCTGAATAATAATTCTTTTGTAATCATAGCTTTAAGTTAGGTGTTTCTTCTTGCTAAGTCTATCCTCCTGATAACCACTAGTGTTGATAATGAAAAGATATTAGTTTGTAGTGTTGACAATAATCAAAATATGGCATTGTTACAACCAAGTGGTAATGTAGCTCTAACCTACTTTAGTGATAAAAATACTGTTTTCTAGTTTTTTAACTTGCTTCTCAGATGACCTCCTTTTTTTAGTGGACATCCTGGGTTTTATTTCTCATGGTAGTGCTCTAAGATATTTCTGTTCCTTATATCTTCACTGTTCATAATCTTCTATAATGAGCTAAGGTGATTATTTAATTTTTTTTTAAATTTTGCTTATCAGCTGATTTTCTGTTTTGGTATCATTAATCTACAGTTACATGAAAGACATTATGTTTACAAGGCTCCCCCCTTCACCAAGTCCCCCCCACATACCCCTTCACAGTCACTGTCCATCAGCATAGTAAAATCACTACTTGTCTTCTCTGTGTTGCACAACCCTCCCCGTGCACCCCCACACTATACATGCTAATCATAATGCCCTCTTTCTTTTTCCCTGCCCTTATGCCTCCCTTCCCACCCATCCTCCTCAGTCCCTTTCCCTTTGGTAACTGTTAGTCCATTCTTGGTTTCTGTGATTCTGCTGCTGTTTTCTTCCTTCAGTTTTCCTTTTTTCTTATACTCCACATATGAGTGAAATCATTTGGTACTTGTCTTTCTCCGCCTGGCTTATTTCACTGAGCATAATACCCTCTAGCTCCATCCATGTTGTTGCAAATGGTAGGATCTATTTTTTTCTTATGGCTGAGTAATATTCCATTGTGTATATGTACCACATCTTCTTTATCCATTCATCTACTGATGGACATTTAGGTTGCTTCCATATCTTGGAATTGTTGTAAATAGTGCAGCGATAAACATAGGGGTGCATCTGTCTTTTTCAAACTGGAGTGCTGCATTCTTAGGGTAAATTCCTAGAAGTGGAATTCCTGGGTCAAATGGTATTTCTAATTTGAGCATTCTGAGGAATCTCCATACTGCTTTCCACAATGGTTGAACTAATTTACATTCCCACCAGCAGTGTAGGAGGGTTCCCCTTTCTCCACAACCTCGCCAACATTTGTTGTTGTTTGTCTTTTGGATGGTGGCCATCCTTACTGGTGTGAGATGATATCTCATTGTGGTTTTAATTTGCATTTCTCTGATCAGAAGCAATGTGGAGCATCTTTTCATGTATCTGTTGGCCATCTGAATTTCTTCTTTAGAGAACTGTCTAATCAGCTCTTCTGCCCATTTTTTAATTGGATTATTTGCTTTTTGTTTCTTGAGGTGTGTGAGCTCTTTATATATTTTGGATGTCAACCCTTTATCGGATCTGTCATGTACAAATATATTCTCCCATACTGTAGGATACCTTTTTGTTCTATTCATGGTGTCCTCTGCTGTACGGAAGCTTTTCAGCCTGATATAGTCCCATTTGTTCATTTTTGCTTTTGTTTCCTTTGCCCGGGGAGATATGTTCAAGAAGAGGTCACTCTTTTTGTTTACGTCTAAGAGATTTTTGCCTATGTTTTTTTCTAAGAGTTTTATGGTTTCATGACTTACATTCAAGTCTTTGATCCATTTCGAATTTACTTTTGTGTATGGGGTTAGACAGTGATCCAATTTTATTCTCTTACATGTAGCTGTCCAGTTTTGCCAGCACCATCTGTTGAAGAGACGGTCATTTCCCCATTGTATGTCCATGGCCCCTCTATCAAATATTAGTTGACCATATATGTTTGGGTTAATGTTTGGAGTCTCTATTCTGTTCCACTGGTCTGTGGCTCTGTTCTTGTGCCAGTACCAAAATGTCTTGATTACTGTGGCTTTGTAGTAGAGCTTGAAGTTGGGGAGTGAGATTCCCCCCCACTTTATTCTTCCTTCTCAGGATTGCTTTGGCTATTTGGGGTCTTTGGTTTTTCCATATGAATTTTTGAACTATTTGTTCCAGTTCATTGAAGAATGCGGTTGGTAGTTTGATTGGGATTGCATCGAATCTGTATATTGCTTTGGACAGGATGGTCATTTTGACGATATTAATTCTTCCTAGCCAGGAGCATGGGATGTGTTTCCATTTGTTAATGACCTCTTTACTTTCTCTTAAGAGTGTCTTATAGTTTTCAGGGTATAGGTCTTTCACTTCCTTGGTTAGGTTTATTCCTAGGTATTTTATTCTTTTTGATGCTATTGTGAATGGAATTGTTTTCCTGATTTCTCTTTCTATTAGTTTATTGTTAGTGTATAGGAAAGCCACAGATTTCTGTGTGTTAATTTTGTATCCTGCAACTTTGCTGAATTCCGATATTAGCTCTAGTAGTTTCAGAGTGGAGTCTTTAGGGTTTTTTATGTACAATATCATGTCATCTGCAAATAGTGACAGTTTAACTTCTTCTTTACCAATCTGGATTCCTTGTATTTCTTTGTGTTGTCTGATTGCCGTGGCTAGGACCTCCAGTACTATGTTGAATAACAGTGGGGAGAGTGGGCATCCCTGTCTTGTTCCCGATCTCAGAGGAAAAGCTTTCAGCCTCTCGCTGTTCAGTATGATGTTGGCTGTGGGTTTATCATATATGGCCTTTATTATGTTGAGGTACTTGCCCTCTATACCCTTTTTGTTGAGAGTTTTTATCATGAATGGATGTTGAATTTTGTTGAATGCTTTTTCAGCATCTATGGAGATGATCATGCGGTTTTTGTCTTTCTTTTTGTTGATGTGGTGGATGATGTTGATGGATTTTCGAATGTTGTACCATCCTTGCATCCTTGGGGTGAATCCCACTTGGTCATGGTGTATGATCCTTTTGATGTATTTTTGAATTCGGTTTGCTAACATTTTGCTGAGTCTTTCTCAGCAAAGTCTTTCTTTGCATCTACGTTCATCAGGGATATTGGTCTGTAGTCTTTTTTGGTGGGTTCTTTGCCTGGTTTTGGTATTAGGGTGATGTTGGCTTCATAGAATGAGTTTGGGAGTATTCCCTCCTCTTCTATTTTTTGGAAAACTTTAAGGAGAATGGGTATTATGTCTTCTCTGTCTGATAAAATTCCGAGGTAAATCCATCTGGCCCGGGGATTTTGTTCTTGGGTAGTGTTTTGATTACCGCTTCAATTTCATTGCTGGTAATTGGTCTGTTTAGATTTTCTGTTTCTTTGTGGGTCAGTCTTGGAAGGTTGTATTTTTCCAGGAATTTGTCCATTTCTCCTAGGTTTTCCAGCTTGTTAGCATATAGGTTTTCATAGTATTCTCCAATAATTCCTTGTATTTCTGTGGGGTCCGTCATGATTTTTCCTTTCTTGTTTCTGATTCTGTTGATGTGTGTTGACTTTCTTTTTTCTCTTAATAAGTCTGGCTAGAGGCTTATCTATTTTCTTTATTTTCTCAAAGAACCAGTTCTTGGTTTCATTGATTTTTTTCTATTGTTTTATTCTCAATTTTATTTATTTCTTCTTTGATCTTTATTATGTCCCTCCGTCTGCTGACCTTAGGCCTCATTTGTTCTTCTTTTTCCAGTTTCAGTAATTGTGACATTAGACTATTCATTTGGGATTGTTCTTCCTTCTTTAAATATGCCTGGATTGCTATATACTTTCCTCTTAAGACTGCTTTTGCTGCGTCCCACAGTAGTTGGGGCTTTGTGTTGTTGTCATTTGTTTCTATGTATTGCTGGATCTCCATTTTAATTTGGTCGTTGATCAATTGACTTTTTAGGAGCATGTTGTTAAATTAAGCCTCCATGTGTTTGTGAGCCTTTTTGCTTTCTTTGTACAATTTATTTCTAGTTTTATACCTTTGTGGTCTGAAAAGTTGGTTGGTAGGATTTCAATCTTTTGGAATTTACTGAGGCTCTTTTTGTGGCCTATTCTGGAGAATGTTCCATGTGCACTTGAGAAGAATGTGTATCCTGTTGCTTTCGGATGTAGAGTTCTATAGATGTCTATTAGGTCCATCTGTTCTAGTGTGTTGTTCAGTGCCTCTGTGTCCTTACTTATTTTCTGTCTGGTGGATCTGTCCTTTGGAGTGAGTGTGTGTTGAAGTCTCCCAAAATGAATGCATTGCATTCTGTTTCCTCCTTTAATTCTGTTTGTATTTGTTTCACATATGTTGGTGCTCCTGTATTGGGTGCATATATATTTATAATGGTTATATCCTCTTGTTGTACTGAGCCCTTTATCATTATGTAATGTCCTTCTTTATCTCTTGTTACTTTCTTTGTTTTGAAGTCTATTTTGTCTGATACTAGTATTGCAACACCTGCTTTTTTCTCGCTGTTGTTTGCACGAAATAACTTTTTCCATCCCTTGACTTTTAATCTGTGCATGTCTTTGGGTTTGAGGTGAGTCTCTTGTAAGCAGCATATAGATGGGTCTTGCTTTTTTATCCATTCTATTACTCTGTGTCTTTTGATTGGTGCATTCAGTCCATTTACATTTAGGGTGATTATTGAAAAATATGTACTTATTGCCATTGCAGGCTTTAAGTTTGTGGTTACCAAAGGTTCAAGGTTAGCTTCTTTACTGTCTTACTGTCTAACTGAACTCACTTATTGATGAACACACTATCTGATTATTCTTTATTTCTCTCTCTTCTTATTCCTCCTCCTCCATTCTTCATATGTTGGGTGTTTTGTTCTGTGCTCTTTTAAGGAGTGTTCCCATCTAGAGCAGTCCCTCTAAGATACCCTGTAGAGGTGGTTTGTGGGAGGCAAATTCCCTCAACTTCTGCTTGTCTGGGAATTTTTAAATCCCTCCTTCATATTTAAGTGATAATCGTGCTGGATACAGTATTCTTGGTTCAAGGCCCTTCTGTTTCATTGCATTAAATATATCATGCCATTCTCTTCTGGCCTGTAAGGTTTCTGTTGAGAAGTCTGATGATAGCCTGATGGGTTTTCCTTTGTAGGTGACCTTTTTTTACTCTCCGGCTGCCTTTAATACTCTGTCCTTGTCTTTAATCTTTGCCATTTTAATTATTATGTGTCTTGGTGTTGCCCTCCTTGGGTCCCTTGTCATGGGAGTTCTGTGTGTTTCTGTGGTCTGAGAGGCCATTTCCTCCCCTAGTTTGGGGAAGTTCTCAGCAATTATTTCTTCAAAAACACTTTCTATCCCTTTTTCTCTCTCTTCTTCTTCTGGTACTCCTATGATGCAAATATTATTCCTTTTGGATTGGTCACACAGTTCTCTTAATATTCTTTCATTCCTGGAGATCCTTTTATCTCTCTCTGCATCAGCTTCTCTGCGTTCCTGTTCTCCATTTTCTAGTCCATTAATGGTCTTTTGCATCTCATCCATTCTGCTTTGAAGTCCTTCCAGAGATTGTTTTATTTCTGCATTCTCCTTCCTTAGTTCTTGCATATTTCTCTGCAAGTCCATCAGCATGGTTATGACTTTTGTTTAGAATTCTTTTTCAGGAAGATTGGTTAAATCTACCCCCTCCCTCCCCCAGATTCCTTCTCAAGAGAGAATGTCGAAGGTGTCTGGGTTAGCCTGGTCTGGATCAAATTTTTTTGCCTTTGCATGTTGGTAGATGAAGTGGTATGCTGTTTACTTGTCTGTCAGCTGGGAGAGCCAAGACCTTTTCCACTTGCTCCTGGCCTTTCTTTACTGGGACAACAGTGACCCCTAAGGGCTTGTGTTGTGCAATTGCACGTAGACTGGGTCTGCTTCTTGCCCAGCCACTATGGAGGAAGCTCCCTTGCTGTGGGTTTCTCCAGCCTCAGGCTGCTGCTCTTGTATGGCGGGATGCTGGAGTGGGAACAGACGGTGGGGGCTGTTTATCGCTGTGAGGGGTCTCAGAGCTGCTGCCCAGGGGTTTAGGGTGTCTAGAGATCCCCAGGATTTCCAGCTGCTGGGCTAAGTGTCCCGGAACGATTCCGTTCCGCTGTGGGGTCCCTGTCCCTTTAAGACTTTCAAAAATCAGTTGCTTTTCTTTGTCCCAGGGGCGCCGGCCACAGGGACCTGCTCACAGGTCTTACTGTCCTGTTTTCCTAGTATCCAACACCCCACGCCTGGGTGCAGATGGCTAGGGCTGGCTATTTAGCAGTCCTGCGCTCCCTCTCCCTCCCTGCTCTGACTCCTCTCCTCCTGCTGGGAGCTGGGGTGAGGGGCGCTTGGGTCCCGCCGGGCCAGGGCTTGTATCTTACCCTCTTGGCGAGGCGCTGGGTTCTTGCAGGTGTGGATGTGGTCTGGCTGTTGTCCTGTATCTTCTGGTCTCTACTTTAGGGATAGTTGTATTTGTTGTATTTTCAAAAATATATATGTTTTTGCAGGGAGACTCTCACTGTCCTACTCACGCTGCCATCTTGGCTCTGCCTACGTGGGTTGATTTTTATCTGTTGAGCCATCCTTGCATGTTAGCAATAAATCCCACTTGGTCATGGTTACAGTCCTTTTGCTATGCTGCTGAATTCTGCTTGCTCGTGTTTTGTTGACATTTTTGCATCAGTATTCCTTGGAGGTATTGGTCTGTATAGTTTTTGTGTAGTGTTTTTTCTGGCTTTGATTTCAAGGTGATGTTGGCCTCATAAAATGAGTTTGAAAGTATTCCCTTCTGTTCAATTTTTTTCTTTTAAGAGTTTGAGAAGGGTTGGTTAATTCTTAGGTGTTTG